>NC_026661.2:1303022-1628778 GCF_000004075.3 Cucumis sativus | reverse complement strand
GATTACAAACAAGAATAAAATAGTTTAAACATTAACTCATCACACATAATGCAACTAATGGTATTCAAAAGAAATAATTTCATCTAAGTGGGTTTATAGGTTTTAAATGATTCACAGCAAGTGGTTCTCAACAAAATCTTTGCAGTTCAGGAGATTCCGATTCCAAACAACTTCACTTGCAGAGCTTCATTGGATTGTTCTCCATTTGTGCCGGTGTCTGTTTATTCGCTCTTTTGCTCCATTTTCTCAACACAATGTGTCAATTCAACCGCCATTTGAAGAAAGATCCAGAAGCTTCAACCACCAGCGCCGACGCGGGTACCGGTGCTACGCCGCTCCGAAAATTCTTGAAGTTTGCAGATAAGAAGGAAAGAAGGACGAGCTATTCGAAGAGGAAGGTCGAAGATGCAATGTCGAGTGAACATGTAGAGGGTTAGGGTTCGTTAAAGTCGAGATTCCGACTTGCGATTAATACTTTTTGTATTTGAATTACGAATAAAAAGGGAATTTTTCCCCTAACACGTAATTAAACTTGAAATAAACAAACTTGATGTACAAAATGCATACATGTATACTTCAGATGGCATCTCGAATGGCTATTTGGAGCATAGAGTTGTGAATTTTGAAGATAAATGAATCAAGTATTATTTGTATTGGACTGTAGATTTTTGTTTTAGTTAGGTATTCTGTTGTTGAATTTTATATTTGGTTAGATTGTTAAGTAGGGAGCAACAGATCAAATGTTATAAACTAAAAAACAGATATTAGGATTAGAAGAAAAAAAAAAGTAGTGATGAGAATATAACAAGATTTGAATCTGTGCATAGTATTACTATTAACATTGCTAAAGTTGTGATCATTACTACCAGATGTAGTAAAAGAATACAGAGGATTGAAGAATTTTCTTCTCTTCCCTTTGGGAAGAAAGAGTAATTGATAGAATTAGAATCCCAATTACGAAAAACTTCACAAAAAAGAATGGATGAATTATCACCATGAGTACTCCTCCTCGTCGTCGTCGTCGTGGTGCAATGGCTTTCTACACAAAGGACAAGAATTGTGATTCTCAAGCCACTTGAAGATGCACGATTCATGGTAAACATGGCCACAAGGAATCCTCATCACCTCCCTCTTTTCACAACTCAATTCATCCAAACAGATGCTGCAATCTCCCAATTCCTCCATCTTTTCTTCCGATCTCAACCTCTCTCCCCTCGCCACCCCCACTCCCCTCTTCACTGCCGGCGGAGCTTCATCCAACACAACTGTTTCCTCCGCCCCTGCACCGCCTCCACCCATTGATGGCAGCCAAATCAGTCGAATGAAATCCACTTCAGCGAGGATATGGAAATTCGTCTCGCTGTTTCTGTCAGGCATTTGTAGGATGTGGGAAGCGATACGACGAGCCATGTTTTGGGAAGCGGCAGGGCGGATGTTGAGTGAGGAGAGAATTTGAGTGATGTAGAACAACGGACTTTGGAGTTGGCGTAAGGAGAGATAAAAGAGAGCATTGTGGTACGGAATCCTTGGAGTTTGATGGAGGACTTCATGGGGACGTCCGGTGAGGGGAGAAACAGAGATGATTTGTTGGATAAAGCTTATATTAACTTGTAATACTCCATTGCCTCCGGTGCCGGAGGCGTAGAGACGGTACTGAATGGGATTAGAAATAGCAAAAGACATTGTTAATTGAAGAATTGGTTTTTGATTGTGTGGAGGTGAAGTAGAAAGTTTGATTTATAGGTAAGAAGAGAGTTCAATTTATGGAAAATAAATCTTGAGAATGAGACCGTTGGGTAATTTCAGATATGGAAATTATTTGGTTCACTTAAATCCCATTACCTTACAACTCCACTTCTAATCACTTATATTTATGGAAAACTTTTTAAACTAATAACCACACTCTCTCTTTTTTTCCTTTTTTTTTATTTTCTTACTCATATTCAACTCTCCAATGCTTTCTTTTCCCTTTACTTAAATGTTTTTGCATTTATAACAAAATTCACCCTTTACTTAAACCTTACTAAACACGTTTATTAAATATAGGTTATTCTATCAAATTTAAACATTCTTTTTTTCTTTTGGTGTATTTTCCCCTCAAAATCTTTAACATTTTTTTTTCTTACTCACATCCAACACAAATGCAAATCAAAACATTTTCTTAACTTCATCGTATAATTTAGAAAAAGTTCAACAAAACCCCAACAATCACAAAGTCACTAAAATTCGACGACTGACGGTAGCTGGAAGTTTTGACAGAATCGGTGAACAAATGATGATGAAGGAGACCGACGTGGTTGGACGTGCAATGCATGAAGGAACAAGCGGCGCAAAGGCACTCAACTTTGGATGAAGTAAAAATGCGACTAGTGACGTGCAGTGGAGGAGACGTTTTCTTTCGACTGGATGGAGAACACTCGAACAAACAGAGATGGAGGTGTCGTCGACGGCTAAGATTTGGTGAGAATGAAGAGGATGATGAATAGTAATAATAATAAATATTATTATATTATTATTTTCTCTTAAATATCTTACTTTTCCTTTTTCTTTTCCAATTTAAATAAAACAAATCTTTTCTTCTCAATTAATTTCTTTCAAAAATAAAATATTCAATTTTTTTTTATAAATTTTGAAACATAAATAATTTGAAAATGTTAAATTTATGTTTGTCATTATTTTGGAGATATGGTACAAATAACACGATTTTAGGGGATGATAAAATATTTAATAACACAAGTGGATAATTCTAACCCGATTTTAGCGATGATAAAATTTTAAATTGAAATTATTATCAACAATACCCATTTTTATAAAATTTTAAAACAATTTTAATATTTTGGCAGTTTCAAATCAAAATTTAAAATCTATTTTTAAAAAAACAATTATGGTATATAGATAAGTGATATTAACAAGATAATCCTAAAATTTTGAAGTTATGTTTGACATTATTTTAGAGAGATCAAAATTTACTTCGAATAATCCTATTAAATGCATAATAATTATAAATTATAGAGATAAGATACAACTTTAATTTCAGTTTATTATTATGTTATATAAATTGTTATTAGAAATATGAAAAGTTTAAGAAAATCAATTAACACGATTGTAGGAAAATAACAAAATTTTCTTAGAATAATCATATATACATTAAATGCATCATAATTATAGGGTTTAGGATCAAAATTTTAATTTTAACAACCATACCTAAATAAATTGTTAATTACTTAATTTGAAACCTACAAACACTAAAATCCTATATAAATTGTAGGCATAAATGTAGGGATGTTGATTCAATTAGATCCATCCCAAAAACAAATATTTATTTAATATTTTTATGCAGAATTATTTGCAAATATCATTTCGGTTATATTCCATCATTATAACCTACACAAATAAAGATTGTACCATAAGAATTTTTCTCTATACAGCTAAAATCGGCTGAAAATATAAAAAAGTGAAATTGTTGCACTTTTGAGGTATTTAAATTCAAATTTTTATAAATATTTTGGAATATAAATAATCGAAAGATATTGAATTTATGTTTGCGATTATTTTAGAGAGATCAACTAAACTAAATAGGAGTGAATTTGCTTTAATAAAATAAGTGGACAATCGTAATTAACACGATTTTAGAATGATAATATTTTTAATTCGAATTGTTATTAAGCATATGTATTTTTGAGGTATTTAAATTCAATTTTTTTTATTAATATTTTGAAATATAAATAATTAAAAAATGTTGAATTTATGTTTATAATTATTTTAGGATAGGATCGTTTAAAAGAATTGAAGTGAATGATTTTATCCAATAAAATCTAACTTCAAATTGTTATTAGAAATTTGAAAAATATGTATTATGTATTATATAATAAAATATTAAAAGAAACTTTATAAAACCAAAAAGTGATAGAAATTATAACCATATTTTAGAGGTGACAACAAAATTTGATTTCAAACAGTATTTACTATATATAACCTCTCAACAAACAAAATTGAATTCAAATAGTAATTATGATATATATTATAAATTATATAAATAAATTGTTAAGTAATTGATTTGAAACCTAAAAATTCAAAAAAATATGTGTAAATTGGAGACATAAATTGTTTGTGTAATCTTATATAAATTGTTTGTGTAATCTTATATAGTTCGAAAATAAAAAGTTATTTAATATTTTTCAAAATTGATGGTTTTTGCAAATACAATGTATCTGTGAATTTGTGATATCGCATATCATTTTTTACCTTTTTACATATACAAATACAGTGTATCCTATGAAAAAAAAAATCCGTCTACAACCCCAATTTTACTATAAATTTTAAATTTTTTAAATTTGCTCTTTTAAAGTTTGTTATCTAATTTTTTTTTTTTTCCATTTTCACAGTCATCTGAAATATTTTTCGTGAAAAGGACGAAAATCAAAACATATTTGGGCCCAAAAGCCTCATACGCTCCTTACCTTATTATTGGGTCAGACAGGTCCAAAACAAAATCTTATTGGGTCGAGCTCCTCTAACGTCATCTGACAAACTGCCACGTAGTTGAGTTCCTTTTGCAAGTTGTTATGACAGATGGAACAAAGCGACGTCGTTTGGGAACAGTTCACATTACATTGAGTTCAATTTGGCATTTTCTTCTCCATTTTATTTTTGTTATCTATTTTTCTTCTCCATTTGTTTACAAATTACAAATACATTATTCATTCTCAGACTTACCTTCGCCGATTCTCTCTTCTCCCTTTCAAAATTCTCCGCTTCCCTTCTGCTCCGGCGAGTCTGGGGCTGAGGAAACCGGAGACTTTCTTTCAATTCATCTGAATTACAAACAGTTGTTGACGCTTTCTTTCTAGGATTTTAATGGCGTTCGCTTCTTCTAGCAGTGTTATTTGCCAGAACAGAGCCTTGTCCTCCTCCGTCGTTTCTTCTTCTGCCCTTTTGCATCATCGCTGCTTCTCTCGTCTTCAATCGCAGCGTATTCTTCATTGTAATCGTCGTTCGTCTTCAAACATCGGTATAAACGCCTCTCCGGGGGCCTCTTCTCTCGTCGCTAAAACTGCTCTTTCCGATGCTCATGTTCAAAGTTACAGCTCCTGTTCTGCTCCTGGTCCTGGTAAGTATTATTGGAATAATTTTCTTTTACTGCTCTATTTTGTGTTCGTTGTGTTATTAGTTCTGATTAGAATTAGTTGCAACGTCAAATGACTGAATTGGTTGTTCTTAGTTTCTAATTACTGAAGCGGGTGGTTGTGTGATTTCATTTTTCATGCTTATAAATCTTTGAGACGAAATTTGGCTCGATTTTTGGACATTTGGAAGATTGATTTTGTGTTATTATTCGTTTTAAGGATGGTCTGATTTTGCTCAAAACGTCTCTGGCGAGTGGGATGGATATGGTGCGGATTTTTCTTATGAAGGAACGCCAATTGAGCTTCCGGAATCCGTTGTACCAGATGCTTATAGAGAATGGGAGGTTAAGGTTTTCGATTGGCAAACACAATGCCCAACTCTTGCAGAACCTGAGCAACCCTCTCTCATGTACAAGACAATAAAGCTACTTCCTACGGTGGGATGTGAAGCCGATGCTGCAACTCGTTACAGCATCGATGAGAGAAATATTAGAGATGGAATTGGGGGAAATGACGAAGTGAATGCCTTTGGATATCAACGTAGTGGATGTTATGTAGTTGTCTGGCCAATTGAGGTTAGAGGTTCTTGTAAGTTAATGGAGTTGGAGCATTGCCTGGTCAATCCTCATGATCGTGAATCTCGTGTGAGGGTTGTTCAGGTTGTGCGAGTTGAGGGTTCACGGCTAGTGTTGCAGAATATCAGAGTTTTCTGTGAGCAGTGGTATGGGCCATTCAGAAATGGAGAACAACTTGGTGGATGTGCCATCGCAGACTCAGCGTTTGCTTCTACAGCTGCCTTGAAAGCTTCTGAGGTGGTTGGGGAATGGCAGGGTCCTGTCTCTGTTGCCCGCTTTGATGGTTCTCAGATTGTGAGTTATATTTACCTTGCTTTTACTTTTGTAGCACGGTGAAGTGATCCTGAAATCTCAGGTTTTAGTTAGATGCTACCATTTTTGGTTCGTCATGTCTAATCCAATGCTTTCCTGTTGATCCAGAACTTATGATTTTCTGTTCTTTATGCTTCTTAGAACAATTTTCACCTTTTCTTGTTCTTGTTTATAACTATGAAATTAAAGGTTCACCTGGCATCACCATCAAAATCTGTGATTCTGTTGCTTTTCAGAAGATATCAACAAATTCTGTAACTTTTATTCATCAACAAGTTATTCCACACCTCATTGTTGTTTAAATTATTGGTGTTAAGTTATATCTTAAGCTTCAGCATGCACTTTACTACTCTTTGTCTGTTGCAAAAATGTTTGTCTGGTCAACTAGTTTTAAGTTTGTACAGCAACTAATCCATCTTATAATCCAATAGTAAGAATTTAGAGTCTATCTATTTGTTTGTTTTGGTGTCACTGTAAGCGTGCTAAGGTGACTTTCACAGGCACAAAATAACTCCATTTACTGGAAAACTGACTGCAGAATGTTATACAAGAACTTTTGGCTGACAATGTGCAAAAGTCGGTGAGAACTGAATCAGAACTCAAGCTGCTTCCCAAGCAACTATGGTGTTCCCTTAAAGAAAGTAAAGACAGTGGGGATACGTACTGTGAAGTTGGATGGCTTTTTGCTCACGGTCATGCAATTACATCAAGATGCATCTTCTCAAGCACATCGAAATTGAAGGCAAGTTTTCACAGTTACTGAACAGTTCATTCAATTTTAGATGATATTCTTTAGGTTTTTGTGAGGTCGTGTTTAATATTCTAGAAAAAGAACACTTCACCTCTGGTTTCATCATTCGTGCACAATTGTAGCCTGGTAATCGCCTTAGTTATTCTCTCTACCTTCAATGCTTTCACTTCATATATGGAGTGACCCTCTAAGCTACTTGGTCCATCTGAAACATGTTTTTCTAGGGATATATTTACTCCTTTGATCTTTCCTTTTTATATATGGATTACGCTCATATGTGAAAATGTTTATATGGGTGAATTGATGTTTGTTGGCGGCTGTATTTCTTCCATTACCCAAAGATTTTGTTGGATGCTTTTTTTTTCCTTGGATCGTTCTCTTCTTTTTGGTCGGGAAGTAGTTGAAGGGAAAATGAGTTTGGTAATCCTCTACATGGACTACACTCGAGAGTAGTAGTAAGTAGCTGGGTTCAGAACGTCGTGAGACAGTTCGGTCCACATCCAGTGTGGGCGTTAGAGCATTGAGAGGACCTTTCCCTAGTACGAGAGGACCGGGAAGGACGCACCTCTGGTGTACCAGTTATCGTGCCCACGGTAAACGCTGGGTAGCCAAGTGGGATTCTTTTTTTAAATAAAAAAATTGAACTACATTTCTATAGATTTTTTATCAAAAGAAGCTGGTGTCATCTTTTGTTCTTGTCTTCAACCCGACATGGTTAGTTTAGTTTATAACATTGCTTGCTTTTCCCCATGCAGGAAATATCGATTGCGAATGAGACCCCTGCTTAAGATAGTAACCAAGGAATGACGGTTCAATTGAGCTGCAGAGAAGGTCCTGATTACTTCTTCATTAGCCATTACATAAGCTCTGAAATAAGTATGCTATATGTGTTTTTCATTCTACAAAATGAAGTATAAATATATAAAAACTCATAGTGTGCATTTGTTTACAAATTTTGTAACAAAACCTTATAGCATCCAAGAAGTTTTATATATGACAAAATTGTTCTACTTGATTTTTGCAGTGTTTAGCATCAGTTCTACAAGTTTTTGTATGGATAACTAATTCTCGAGAAATGATTAATGACTTCTTCTTACAGACCAATGAAATATAACCTTATGAGTCAAAGCACACTACTGTTTTTATACAATATCATAGCCCTAATGTGATGATCATGCCCGCAACATTTGTGGCAAAAGCACAACAAAGTGAGAAAAATGAAGATTGTAACAAACATGACCATCGCATTAGGTCCATGACAGACAAAATCATCCCTAAAAAGATTGTATAAAAATGGTAATGTTTTGATGTAATAGTAAATTTCATTTGTTTGTGAGGGCCAGGCTATTAATGACATGTCATTGTACTAGATTATTTTATGTGCTGTTCACACTTGAAAATGATGTAAACCTTCTCCATTTATAGGAAGAAAAAATGTCCCATTAAAGGTTGATAAAATATAACAATTTTGGACATATTTTGATTTCCTTTGAAGCATTATGAATCACAAGTTGGTTCTGTATCACAAAAGCAGCAGAGCATTCTAAGAAGCTGCAATGAGATAGAAGTTTGTCAGATTTAGTTTCCATACGTAAAACATAAAACTATTCATTGCCTATTGATTTCGTGGAACAAATGCAACTTGATGGAATTAGCAATGGAGAGAAAAGTTACAATATTGGAATGAAATCTGAGCCAGAGGTAGAAGATAGTATCTATACAGACAGATAATATAATCCCCAATAGAAAACGTTATGCAAAAGAACCTAGCAACTCAAACAGCTCTTGCACTTTCACACACTTGAAAGTTCATATTTCTAACCACATCATCATTTGGCTATACAGCGATAAGAAGGAAATATTAGAGAGATGCTCGAGCTGAGTGTTCACCATAGAAATCCTCCCAAACAATCCTAGAAACTAGGAGGAAGAGGAGCTCAATCGTGTTAGGAAAGTGTCAATTCCCCAGCTCTATATCCGCTGTACAACCTGCAGAATTCCAAGTCATTGTATGTCTAATGGTGCGCTCGTAAGTCTCAATAATTAGGAATTCTTGGTGGTCATCTGCCTATGTAATGGAATTGAGAAATAAATATTGATAGACGATCAGTACCTGTACAAGCACGCAGTTCAGAAGCTAAAGAGCACCGGGTCCGTCTCTCATGCTCAAATTCAAACTGTTTCTCATAGTTCGTCTTCCAATTCCTGCATTGCCTTTCTGCATCATGGCAACGAACTCACCGTAATCGATCCTTCCATCCTGCATTACACAACAAAAAATCATCAATAAAAAACATTTCATTTTGTTTGCACATTCTGTTTATAACAGATAAATCTTCTGCAAGGAAAACCAAACCAAGTTGCACTATGTTTTTATCGATAATCCAATGGGTACTCTAAATATGCTACCATCCTCAGTTTTTCCACTTCATCAACCTGTCTCATTTTTCTTTACTAATTTTATATGCACATTCCAAACTCTTTCGTAATGTCCCAATGTTCACGGTTGTATAAACATATGATATGGACCGGGTGGATAACCATACACTTGTGATCAAAACTGTTACCATTCTTTTTCTAATGGAGAAATATCAAGAGCCATAATTCTCTAGAAAGTTGTGAGACTTACATTATCTTGATCGACTTCTCTGATTATGTCCTCGAGGTATACATCAGTCATATTATGTTCGGCGCAAGCTTGCTGCAGTTCATCAACTGTGATATAACCACTTCCATCCTTATCAAAGTACCGGAATGCTGCAACAAGATGTTCTTCACGCTCTAGTTTGTTGAGGTGAATGGTTGCAGCAATAAATTCTCCATAATCAATAGTTCCACTATTGTCAATATCAGCCTAAAAACAAATAGGAAAAAATTGAAGTAAAATTTAGAGGGGTTCAACAACTCGCAAGCGTTACAGCCATACCGATTCTGATGAAAGTTTCAACAAAGATGGTCATAGAAATAAATTGTTCTTTCCTTTTAATGAAAAACATGTGCAACTTTCATTATCCAGTGAGAGAAGTTACAAATTGGTCAAATTCCAGGATGGAAACCCGACAAAAGAACAGATAAAATTCTGACACACGCATATATTTAGGAAAACGCTCAACTGAAAACAAAAATCCACAAAAAGAATCCTATATCCCACTAGTACACAGCCTCTCAACAAGGGAGAGTGAAGTGAAACAAAAGTAACCAACTCTCCCCCATAAGAGTTGGGCAAAAAAACCACTCCTAGTTGAGTTAATTACAAAAGGAGTATGCTCCAGGGGCGGTACTGTTGGCTAAGGCTTGCGGTCAGTGAGTAATACGTACCTAAAGGTTCCGTGTTTGAATCAATAGGTAAGACTAACAAGGGAAACCCTTGATGTATCCAAGTCTAGGCTCAGACCAAAACACAGACCATTTAAAAGAAAAATAACAAAAGAGGACATCAACTGAAAGCATATTTGTGATTTGTGAACCATGGTCCTTTCAGTCACCCCCCAAATAAAAATATTTCCCACAAGGCCACAATTCGAGTAGCTATCATGAACCAAAATAATTAGCCCCAATAAAATTCTCCACCGACAAATTGTCAATTGTCCAGTGACATAGTCTACCGCTTTTGCAGCTATATCTTTATCCACATGTGGTTTGAAAGTTTCTCACATAAAAAGCCAAAAAGGTACTTGATGCTTAAAGTTTCTTTCACATAAAAAGCCAAAAAAGGTACTTGATGCTTTGATTTTTACTAGGAATTTGAATAGTAAAACTCAAGGAATAAGCAGCGAATGCTATGAAGATAGAAATTTCTCGAACCAAATAGCACAAGGGAAAAGAGGTGTAGCTTATCTAAACCTGATTTTTCATATAGGCTGATAAAATGGAGGATAACAATCGATTTAATCAGTGACGGTGAAAAGAAGAAAAATATGCTAGTGCAAAAGAAATGTAAGTCGTCCACAAGACATGCAAAAAAGTTACCGCATCCATCAGGTCACGTATTTCGATATCTTTCAAGGTTGAACCATATCTTCTCAACCCAGCTTTGAGCTCATCAAAAGTAATTGCACCACTATTATCAGTATCCATAGCTGTAAACATTTCTCTTAGGCCAGCAATCTCCTCTTCAGAAAGGCTTTCAGCAATCACCTAATGGTACAAACAATGTAGATTTTAAACATCAATATTGTTGAAGCCAACAGTGTGGGTGAGTGCAAGCATGCATCAAACTTTTCCAATTAGAAGATGTTCGATGCAAACTTGAAAAAAAGAAAATTTAAATGGGTGTCTGACTTCAGTTCTCCCACCTTGGCAAATTGGATGTTAATACACTTACTCGTAATGCCATCTTCTTTAACTTGTTCATTGCAGAGAATTGTTTGAGTCGAGAAAGTACAGCTGGATCAAGAGCCCTATCAGGAGCAACTCCATTTTCGCAAATCCAAGGGTGGCCTGAACAGGTACAATAATAATCAGACTCACTTTATTTGGTAAAAAAAGAAAAGATAATTATGTATTTGTTAACCAATTTGTGACAACAAATACATAATTTTTGTGGTTTGAATATTCTTAACTATAGAAATCTTTGGATATAAAATTTTATTAATCAAGAAATACATGTAAAAGATATATACCTTGGTCCTCTAAAAAATTTTGGGATGTTAAAAGGTTTCTTCTTTTTTTTCCATATTAAAAAAGAAGTTGATTTATTCCTTGGATTAAATTATATTTTGGTGAAAATACACATGTCCGAGAGGAACATCTGAAGTTATCTAGAACAGTGTGAAAACGCTTTACTACAGGGCCTCACAAACAACAACCAAGAATACCCCAGCATGTGACCATATCATACAGCTCCAATTCTGCGGAAAAAAGTATTAAAGACCTACAAAAGAACTTACTTATTCTCATTCCATACGTTACAGGTATTTTACTTCTACGTTTGTAAAAACTTAAGACATGTGGAAAAGTATACATACATAATACTTCATGTGCAGTCAAACGATCTGATGGTCTGGAACATAGCATCTTTCTTATTAGATCCTTTGCACTGTCAGATATTAGGGGCCAAGGGTCTGAGTCGAAGTCGATATGACCCTTAAGCACCGCATCAAATATTCCTTGTTGAGTTTCTGAGTGTGCAGAAGAGGGAGAAAACAACTATTTAGCTCTTTTTATAACCATGGTATTGTTCAACTAGTGCCTAGAGAAATAGATATCAAGGATTTTCTTATTAATCAACTGGTCCAAATGATTTTTTTAATAATATGAAAAAGCCACTTTAATTGTGAAAAAAATGAAAAACTACAAGGGCTAGGACAACAAAAAAACCATCCCAAAAAAGGAGAACCCTCTGTAAAATGGGACTCCAACCATGCAAAATAACAATTGTCGAATAGTAATGAAAAGCCTTTGAATTCAAAGCCCACAGAGAAACATGATAAACTCACAAGGGACCAAATCTCATAAGGGTCCCTCTTAACACCTCTTAAAACCTTATTGTTCCAGTCACCCCACACCACCTACAAAACAGGGCACATCCCGGCAAGCCAAAGAAATCGACCCTTCTCTCCCCACTGTGCAAGTTCAGAAGGGACTCCTCAGACAACACATCTGTGCCGAGCCTCCAAAACTCCAAACACCAGAAACAAAGAGTTACAAACCGAACTGGAAAACTCACAACTGATCCACATAGGTCAATACTCGATACCTAGGACCTGAGTACCCTTACCACCCTTTCTCGATTCCTCAACCGATAGGCAACAACTCATTTTGGTTCTTAGTAATGTTTTTGTTTCAAAACTACAAGTACCTGCCCAAAATGGTGGCACGCCACTTAGCAATATATACAATATAACCCCTGCAGTCCACACATCTGCTGCCGGTCCATAGTGCTTGAGAAGTACTTCTGGGGCAACATAGTAAGGGCTTCCAACAACATCGGTGAAGATTTGACCTGAAGTGGTTTTGTGCATATGAGTAATGAAAAAATATTTGATGTGATGATTAAAAGAAATACGAATGGAAGAAAAAGAAGCGTAAGTCAAGCAAGCTAATCTTCTAGCATTGAAACATGGTGGTTCAATCAGTTGAGATATTCAGCATCTTTTAGTAAAGGATCAGGAATTACCTCCTCCTGACCTATTGCAGCATTCCTACTTCAATTGTTCTGCATAATGCATAGTTTTATTCCCAGAATCCCAATCCTTTTCCTTAAAGAAGCTGAATATTTCAATACAAATGTTTTCTAACCCATTGTGGGGATTATCAGATGACTTATCCGATATGCCACCGATGATTAATGAGGACGATGATTAGTTAGTAATAAATTTTACTGTGAGGATGAGAATAGTTACTACACATGCTATAAACAGAATTAAGGGGCCAATATTGCTGAACCACATATCAAATGGGATACTTGATTCATCAATAAAATAAAACTCATAAATAAACAGAGTAACTAATGCACTTTCTTTTCACCTGGTTTGAAGAAAACAGAGAGGCCAAAATCAATAGCTTTAAGAGAGAAGTCATCATCCTTGTTAACCAACAAGAAATTTTCTGGCTTCAAATCTCTATGCATAACTCCAAGCGAATGACAAGTCTCAACAACACCAACAATAATCCTGGTCAGTTCCGCAGCTTTTCTCTCACTATAATGTCCCCTCTGGATGATCCTATCGAACAACTCACCGCCGCTACAAAGCTCCATAACAATATGAACATACAAAGAATCTTCATAAGCACCCTTGATAGTCACAATATTCTTATGACCAGCCAAATGGTGCATGATCTGAATCTCTCGTCGAACGTCCTCGACATCCTCCTTTGCAATCAACTTCCTCTTGGAAATAGACTTACAAGCATACTCAATGCCAGTAGTAATCTCAGTACATAAATAAGTAGTTCCAAACTGTCCTTGTCCTAACTTCCGTCCGAGCGTGTAGAGATCTCGAATGTTAGCGGTCTTATGACCCAAAACATAATACGCTTGGTTCTCAGCACTTTTCCTCATGGTGTAGTCTTTCTTTGTGGGACTTAAGAAGGTGGGATTACAATCGTTGTCTTTGGACTTGATTTTGTTTTCTTTAGCAAACTCTTGAGAAATAAGATTGTTAGTACTGATGCTTGAAGGTGAATGATCAGCAGAAGTGTTGGTATTGCGCTTAGAATTAGGAGTTGAGCTGTCCTCGGGCTGGCTGTAGCCCTGAAATATATTCCCTTTAAAAGATCCACGGCAGGTATTGCCCATGAAACAAAGAATCACACTTCAACTCGGACCTTCACGGTCTCTCACACCCAATCTCACAAATTAAGTCTCATCAATAACATCATCAATCAAATCACGAAACCCCTAAGAAAAACGAAAAACGAAAAACACACAAACAAATTCAATAAATAAATAAATCAAACAATAATCAATAATCAATAATCCCTAAATCGAAGAAATTGGGGATTCGTTCTGAAATTCATTGGGATTAAAGAGATGAAAGGATGTAGTAATAAGACGTAAGTAAGAGATCTGGATCGGACATATATATGAAATCAGAATCATATTCATCATCATCATCAAATTAAAAAATAATAATAATAATAATAATAACAAGAGTCAAAATGAAGGAGTTTGGGATAATTGAGGAATAAAGGACAAAAAGATAATATGAAAAAGAAAGAAGATTAAGAAGGTACCGGATTGTTGTTGGTGATGGTGGTGTAGCAATGGAGGAAACAGAAATGGAATCCATGGGAACAGTGAAAGGAAATGATTTGAGCTGGAAAAATGTAAGGGATAAAAATGGGGTATTAAAAGAAAAGAAAAGAAAAGAAAAGGAAAAAGAAAAAGATGAAGTAAGTTTAATTAATAATGAACAAAAATAGATATATGAAAAATAAAAATGTAAAGATATAAATAAGCGGGGGACCAAGTCCGATTTGTTATTTGGTTTCGGATGTTGCTGCTGAGAAACATCGGAAGTCAGTGCTGACCACCTTACCCTTTCCTTTTTTTTTCCCTTCTTTTTCATTTTGTCTTTTTTTGCCTAATCAAAATCCACTTTCTTCTTTTTCTCCTTTAATTTTGCCTAAACCTTTTTATTATCATTATTATTATTTACCCACTCATTTTTTTCTTTTTATAATGCTGGATAATCTTTGTGAATTATGTTTTTTTCTCTCTTTTTTTTTTTTTAATCAAGCACTTGATTTTAATTTAATTTCAAAATATTTTTTAAATAATTGTTATCATTGATAGCAAAATAAGTCAATGACCTATTTTGAAAACGTATTGGGAATAATTGAGAATTGGAAAAGTAAAGAATAGAAGAAAATTTAAGTTTAGAAACTAAAATTATTGTCTAAGAATATCCAAAGAGTATAAAATTAGGGAAAGAAAAGCATAGAAATTACGCGTTTTCGAGGAAAAGAGAGAGAGAGAGGAGAGATCCCGTTTGACTTGCGCTCACGGGTTTTAGGTTGAAGATGAAAATGGATCCAAGTTCTTAACAAATATATTATTGTTCTTTTCTTTCTCTTTGTCTTTCCTCTTTTATTTATTTGTAATTTCAAATTTTAGATTTTTTACTTGGAATTAAAATTCATGTTAATCTATTCTTTTTAAATTATCGGTTACGTTTAACTACGTAGTTATTCAACTTAGTACGTATAACTTTTTTAAAAAATAACATAATTAGATAACATATAGAAAAGACCGGTTTCCATATAAATGATCTCATGGATTCACCAGAGGTGTTTAATTTGTTGCATTGCACGAAAATAAAATTAGGTTATACTATAAACTATTGGAATGTTGAGATAGAAAATTACGTGTAAACTAGTCTATACTTGCATCTAAATTTGTTTTTAAAGAAATTGAGCTTTGAACATTAAGATTGATAATGTAAGCATTATGTTGTTTGAGTTATGCTCATTCTGGTTCTACTAAGATTCTTGACTTGCATGATTAGTGTTTTTTTTTTCTTTCAAAAATATAATACTTTAGTTAATGTTTTTTGTGCTCAAAGTTTAGAGCATTATATTTTTTAGGTTTGTAAACATTTAATTCATCCAATTTTAAGTTGAACTTGTTAGTTAGGATTATATTTTTGACTATGATTTAAAAATATATATATTTTTTTGACATCTCTTAATGATCTTGCTGTTAACTGTTAATGAATAGATAGGTTTGACTTTGAAAATGAGTATTAATATATGTTGATGTGGGAATGCAACTTTATGGATATATAGATTAATGCATTTAATAAGGAAATAGTTATAATTATAATCAACATTGATTTGGTTTGGTTGTCTCTAAAATTACAACATTTTTAGTTTTTAAACTAAAATAAATATTTTGAAAGTTAAAAAAAAAAAAACAATGATATATATATATATATATATATATATATATAGATTGATTGTAAATAGTTTAGGCATAATAATATTAATTGTGGGAAACTTTGGTTAATTATGATTGGTTCGTGGAAGGCACGTGCAAGAAATAGCGGTGTCGAAGTCCTCTTTTTCCGGAAGGATAAAATCTATTTCTAAAAGTTTTAAAATAAAAAACACTATTTTTAGCTTTTTCTAAATTCCGCACACTAGCGCGTGGAGCGCGTGCGTTTCATTTCCATTTCTTTTTTCTTTTCTCTCCAAAAACCTTTCTATTTTTAGAATATTCATCCTGTCGGAATTTTCGTATTTCTCTCATCTCCCTTTTTCATTTTTTTTTTTTATTTCTTATAAGATTCTATTAACTTCTTTTCCGGCTTGTGCAATCGGAATGAATCGACGGTAATTTAAAAGTGAACCGTGTAATTTTGTTTTTGCGTTGTTTACTTCATTGTGCACACGTACTAATATATGGGATCCACGTCAAAATCAGTAAACAAAAGTCATAATTCGATTAACGAGTGAAAGATGATCAATCCGATTGTGTCAAAAAAATTATTCTTTGCTGTTATTGTTACTGTTTGAGACACTGTTACAATGACTATTATAGTTATTATTATCACTTTTTGAGAAAAAGAAAACTATGAATTTTGGTTCATTTGTCGTTATCGTCCAAAAGATGACATGATAAATTTGACAAAAATCATAATTTTAGGTAAATGTAAGAAAAAACAATCAAATTACATTTACGTCTATTACTTGATTTATCAATGAAATTTCATTATAATTATACCAAGGTAAATATGACAATAGTGTTCTCCAAATTGAAATTGAAATAGTTACTTCTCTAATTTTATCTAAAGTCCTTATTGTTATATTAGGAAAAAAATTAGTTTAATTTGCAATATTGAAAAAAAATCCATAACTAGTTTTAACCTAGTTGATAGGCTTGAACTAGATGATAAAACGTTTAAATTAATTAGATGGGTAATTATTTTCATTTTATTAGAAAATAAATAAAATATAACTAAAATATTTTTCCCAAAATGAAAATTTAAATAAGTTGTGCATGAACACCAACCAATTCAATTATTGAAGTTGGAAAATCATTGGGGGGGAAAAGGAAGAAAGAAGAAAACAATCAACATAATTCTAAATGACATGATTGCACATCTTTTGGTACCATAAAAGATTTGTCAACTTTGACAACCAATTACAACCTGCAACCAATATTTGCAATGCAAATTCATATATATATATATAAATACTTGATTATCAAATTTATCCTATGTTTATAAACATTAAACTGCATGGAACATTCCAATTTAACGATATAATGATGCAGCTAACTTTACCTCTATGACATTTCCATATAAGTTGCTTCATTGGATAATGAATTCAAGAGGCTGCTTAGATATAACTCATGCAATGGTGCAAAACCACCAACTATATCTTCACTGCCTCTCCGAATAATTTCTCATATAATTTTGAGATACATTGAACATTTTTGGGTGAACTTTTTGTTACGTAGAATGAGGAGTCCCACTCATAGAATGATCAAAATCTACATATATTTTTAGATATTTTAGATAAATGATACACTAATATCTCAACATACTATAGATATTTTTTTAGATATTGTGTCAAATGTTTTTGGTCATTCTATGAGTGGGACCCTTAGTTTTTGTGACAGAGAGGATTGTGTATTGTTTTATATATAATGCTTTCTCTATATAGTTACTTTCAAACATGTCTTCAATCTTACAAAAGTCCAGGAACTAAAAAATCATTTTAACTGCATTTTCCAAATTCATTTGCATTCATATCAATATATATATATATATATAGAGAGAGAGAGAGAGAGAGAGAGAGAAATCAAAGAACTTTAATGAATATGTATAGATATATATATATATATAGCAAATGTGTTTTTCCATATCAATTTCATCATATACAACTGCCAATGCAGATGAACAAAAGAAACACTATTCTACTTCATTACCTACAGCTCCTCCCAAAAGGAAAATAATATCTATAAAAGAAGAAATTCAAATATCTGACAAATACAGATTTCGACCGATAAGTTCAACGCGATCGAACAAAAATTATAAGGATTCCAGTAAGCTATTTACTATAACCCTCAGGGCATTTGGTCAGAAGTAGAGTTTTTCTGTTACTCTTTAGCTAAGACGACAGCTAGTAGTGAAGAAGAACAAGGCAAAAAAGAAGCAAATTTTGTGGCTTTAACAACAGAGACGCAACCAAATTTTAATTTATTTAAATGGCAATAGGAGGTAAAAAAAATACTAATAACAAAAAAAATTGCCATGTTTTCGTCAAGTGTGAACCTGGTTATTGATATTTTCCCAAAGTTTGCATTGCCCTTTTGACGATCAACCAGTTCTTCCCTTCACCAGAAAGCTCTAAGTTGATAGTTTTGCTTCTTCCAATTTTTTGTTGTTGATCCCTCCACTTGTAGGCCTAAATTATAGAAAAACAAAAAAAGTTGGTAGTAAGTAGACATAATGGTTTTGTTTGACTAATAATCATAAAAATTTTAGCTTGCAACAATATTTTTATTTTATTTTTTAATTATAAGTTTTTGAACACGTTTACATGTACCTTAAATCACATAAGAACTACCTGTCAAAGAACTCATTGAATAATTAAATATCTTAGAATTTGTCACTTCAAAGAGATTTGAATTTAAAGTTTGGTCGTTCGACTATCAAATTCAATTATGGCGGCGTTAGCATTGGCACTGGGACATGTTAGGATAAAGAAGAATGAGATAACCTTTATATAAGAGGATTGCAAGGCAATAACATAGCAATGTTAACCCAAAAAGATCAAAGAGACCACTAAGACCATTTAAAAGAAAGAAAGGAAAGGAAAGGAAAGGAAAAATAAAAAAATGAAAAAAAAATTAAATTTGCCACTTTACTAAAAGATTAAAAAACTTTGATATCACTTGAATCTTCTTTATTATTTTGATCTATATGATGTGATAGAGATTTTAATTCTCTGATTTCAATTTGTAGAAACTTTTGTTTTGAGTTGAAAACAAAATATTTCTTGGCTTGTATTAGGGGAAAGTAAAACAAACAAACAAAACAAAACAAAACAAAAAAGAGGAAAAATATCCCAAAAATCTGAAGTTCATGTTATAGTTATGATTTTTGTTTATATTAATGTGCAGACCTCCACGAATCAAAACCAGTGCAAAGAAACGGTAACAAAAACACAATTTTCAAAAAACCAAATTATTAAACAGGCTTCAATTTAAAATTATTAATGTTTGGCTAAGGGGCTTGAAGCTAAGAACTAGGAGGTCATCATCATGGTATAAAAGGGCTCATAATCATTCTTCCTTCTTTTCCAATAGATTAACATATCATTCTTCCTTCTTTTCCAATAGATTAACATATCATTCTTCCTTCTTTTCCAATAGATTAACATACCTTTCCATGATCACTCTTCCTTTGTTTTTGTGGTTTGCAGGGTGTGGCTATTTAATGAGCCCTCTGATGAGCAGAATAATAGAGTATTTAGAGGTATGAAAATGAATCTCAGTGATATTTGATTGCTTGTCAGATTCCATGTTTCCCCCAAAGGCTTAGATCTCGAAGAGCACTTGTATTTACTTATATCGTTTAGTTGCTGCACCTCTCTTCGATTTCGTTCTTTTTTGAGCTTGGTTTTTGTTGTGCGTCCTCGTTTTATTTCAGTTTCTTCTCAATGAAAGTATTTGTTTTCATTTTTTATTTATCATTTATTTAAAAAAGGAAAGGAAAGGAAAAAAAAAAAAGAAAAACCCTCGTCTCCACTTCTAATGCATTTGATAGCATATGTTGTTTAAGCACTTTTTTCCGTTAATACATTAGAAGTTATTGCCTATTGCATAGGAGAAAAAATTGTAACCAGAAGCAAAAAAATATATCATGAAGTACTGTAATAGAGTGTAGAAAATACACTTACAGTCCACTTAGCACTTTAATGGTGTCATAGAAGAACCACTGCAAAGTAACAAGAGGACCAACAATTGTAATTCTGACAGGAAGGCTTCTAATAAATAGATTTCCAAATCCTATCTTCTTCACTGCCTGCAAGAACAAAATCCAAACAGACACCATATAGTTTTACTTCGTCTCTTGAGAAGAGCTTTTAAAAGCGTGAAGCATACAAAAGTGCAATACTCCTTTGGAGCTTAAGCACAAGGTGAAAAAAATGAACAATAGAGCCTTTTATTAGAGATTAAGGAGAAAGTGACACTTTCTTTAAGAATACTACCATTAACTAGGTTTAAATACTATTTTGGTCTTGTACTTGCAAAATGTTAAATATTGATCATTGTACTTTCAGCTTTGGCTCATTTTGGTCCTATGCTTTCAAAGTGTCTATTTTAGTGCCTACACTATAGCACTACTAAATAAGGGATCATTTTGAGCTTTAAGAAATGAAAACAAAGAGGCCAAAATGATCCTTGTTTAAATATATAGTACCAAATCGATCATTTTGAAAGTAGAAGAAACAAAATAAACTAAAGTTGAAAGTCAGGGACCAAAATGAACATTTTAAAAATTTAGAGAACAAACGAAGCAAAACCAAAAGTCTAGAAATTGAAATAGTATTGAAATCTTCTTTTCGTAAAAGGAAGGGTTGTCAGTAAAATGCTTTATTAAGGGCGACTTGTTTAAGATTTGATATTCTGGATGCCTAAGCATGTTTGTTAAAAACTTAGAGAGAGAGAGCCCACCTGCAGCACATTATCAGCCTTCTTATTATAAAGAGAGGAAACAATGTTATCAGCTGGATTTGAGACAAAAGTACCAACAGCTCCAGCTGTATAGCCAGCTAAACATGTAACACCAAGCTGTTGGGTTCTTGAGCAATCTTCCTTTCTGCGCTTAATGATATTCTGATATATGAAGTTCACTGAATGCTCAAATGTTGAGAACATTATCATGGAGACTGTCAAAGACAACTCAAAAAAGAAACACAAATCAAAACCTGGAGAATAACCACCTCAGTAAAACATAAAATCACGGACAAGTTATTATTGGTTCAATTGACATGTCTCCAACACTCTCTTTTACAGTTCATTAAATGCAACAATGTTTTTATGCCTGTTTAGGTCCAAGTTAGTATCGTACACCATGTAACTTCATAACATTTGTAGTAACTTTCACTGAAATTTTATCTAAAAAGTGAAAAGGCCAAATGTTCGCTAGTTTGCATTGAACAGTATTGTTCTTAGTTGTAAAGTTCTCAGAGTCATAAAAATGAAGTTGAGTATGGATAAAAGTGATGATCTTTACACATTATCAAGCAGAAAAAGTAGAAGAAGATATGAGCAATATTATCAACCAAATAACAAAATCTAAGGCACTGTTTGATAACTATTTGATTTTTAGTTTAAAGTTGTACTTGTTTATTCTAATTTCTTTACCATAGTTTTCATCTTCCTGTGTAACATTTGAGTTATTAGCAAAATTCTCAAAATAAAAACAACTTTTAAAAACTATTCCTTCTTTAGGTTATAATTATTTTTTAAATGCTCCCAGAAAGTACACGACAAAACAAAGAAACCAACAAGTTGAAGTGTAGTGTTAATAAGCTTAATTTTAAAAATTGTAAAGCAAGAAAATCAAGGGGCCTAAGTAACTTGTTCTAGGTAACTTCTTTGCATTTCACAAGCCATGACATTGTAAAAAAATTGCAAGGGCAATCAGGCTTTTGAAGTACTCATTACCAATTCACAATGACCTGAGAACGAAAGTTACAAACTTCTGATGTAAGAAATATTAATGAATATCTTTCATTTGTATCTAAGCCATAAAATTTCTTGCAACAGATGTCAGAGCTAAAAAAATGCACTGAGTTAGAAATGTTACATGGAAGATTCCGTCCCCAAAGTGGAAAAAGGCCTCTGTAGAAACTGTAGTAAGAGATATACACGGATGAGTATTATTGAAGATGGAAAAGAAGACAAGGCATGCAATATTCTTTTTCCAGTTCTCATTGCTTACCCCGAAAGACCTTCACTGTAGTATAACTTTGGGAACCCATCAGCCAACCCCTTGGCATAATAGGGTTGTGCCTGGACTCTGACCTTGACAGCCTCAAAAGGACAGAGAGCAATGTCGGCAAAAACTTGAGCAGAAGCACTGCTGAGAAAGTATATGGAACTTCTACTGTGGCCTTCCAGCAAATCAGAGTAAAACTTCTTAAAGTACTCATAGAGACCGAATTTGAAGCCGCCTTGAACTCCATACCCAAATAACTTGCCCGACCAACCTCTCCAAAGGGATGAAGGACCCTGTTCCCTCCAAAGAATAGAAAAACCAGAAGAAATGCCACTGTACTTGATTGGATTAACCTAAGGAAGAAAACCAATTCATAAGTCATAAGTCATAAGATAAGCTTTATTTTCAGGTTCCTGTTTCAACTCTAAATGGATGGAAAAACTGAGGACCAATTACTATTTGAATCACTAAAAAAGATGTATAAATCTTAGATTAACTTCTGAAAGTGAACCGGAATATTGGCAGCCTACTCCTTGAATTATGCTCATGGTTCACCCCCACAAATGCCAGAGGCTTCGTTAACTCTAAAGCAAGTTATAAAGACAAGCATTTTCATATCATGAATTTCAAATTGAAGTTTTAAACCTCTTTCTCTCAGAATATCGAATGATAGAAAGAGAGAAATATAATTATATAGATAGATTTGATAGTCGTATCCTTATTGTAGAACTGAACCTGCCTTGCCACAGTTGCCTAAACCATTTATGATGGTTATTTCTGGCCTGGCTTTTGATGATCTAGGGAAAATTCTTGACCCCAAATCATGATGGATATTTCCAAAGATCCCAAAGGAAACTCTAGGGTATATCTTCAAGTGCATCATGTTGTTCATTTCTACGGGAAAAAAAGAAGCATATGAAAGAACAAACTGAACAAAAACAGCAGCCTAACTGGCATCTCTACAACTAAAAATTTGAAGAATCTAATCCTCAAACCAAAGCAAGCCATTACTGTACTGGAAAAGGGTGACAAATGGCATGACAAAACGTCTCAAAATATGAAGCTCAACATCTCTTTGCTACTTTTTTCTGATTGGAACTAGTTTCATTGAGAAAAAATGAAAAAATACAAGTACAACGAAAACCAAGACCACAAAACCTCTCTAAAGAAAGGATTTCTAACTAAGTAAGATATTACCTAGAAGATAATTACAAAAACTCTTGAACCCCAAACCCAAAGAAAAACATAAAACCTCACCAAGGACCAAATATCACTATGATCCTTCTCCAAACTTTCTTGTTCCTTAACCCCAAATATCCCACAATGCACAGACGTCAACAAACTATAAAAACCGGCATTTCTCTTTGAAAGCTGAAGGTGGATGGAGAAGGAGCTCTTTTCTCAATCTCATACTACAAGTAAAGTCGCAAACTATCTAACATTTTAACCAAAGAATTCTTGAGGAAAACAAAAGAACAACATAATCTCTTCACAGACAATCAAAACAACCTAATAGGAGATTATGAGTATAAAACGTAACAAAGAAAACAGAAACTTACCTGCATATTAACCTTCAAGACATCAAGAGGTGTAATAGCAAGATGAGTAGTCCCAGCACTGAGCATTCCTCCAACAGCACATAGACCATAATACCCAGCTGAAAACTCCTGACAAACCCTTCTTCCTTCAACCCCTTCCATCAATTCCCTGTCTCTAAACCCTTTCTTCTTGTTCTAAAATCTTACTTCCACAAACCCCACATTTTATCAAATCACTCCCAATGCTTTTTCAGTGAGACCCGTCAAAGAATTCGATCGAAAGTTTTGTCTTGGAAAGAAGCGGTGTGTACCTTATAAAATAAACACAGGGAGAGACTGCGCTGCTCGTTAGGCATGAAGATCAGCTCTGAGTACGTGAAGGGTTTTGGAAATTTTTTGTCGTAAAAAGAAAATTTTCACTTTCTTGCTAGGAATATGGCCACGTTCACAGTTATGGGAATATGGCCACGTTCGCAGTTGGAAAATACGTGGCCCAAAAACTTCGGAATAAATTTGTGAAAGTTCTTAGTCGTTGATCTTGACAACGACGAACAAATTCATCCTTTCATTTTGGGGTTACTGTCATGACTCACCTAACTAACATGTGGGTTTTGGAACAATTGGAGCAATTTTGTTATCAAAGCAATTTACCGAATTTTAAGAATAATATCAATTTAAACTACTTTAAACGTCTATTTTAGTTGTAATTTTTTTTTTAAAATAACATATTTTAGTACACATTGTTAGAATTTTATTAACGAAATAATGTGATAATGCCCTATGTATTTATGGAGTATTAGGAATCTTTTAACTCTTTCTACTCACTATCATAGATGGTTTGATTTGACCATGTCTCGTGATATTTTGATATACTTTCTTTGTTAGAGTATTAAACATTAGGTTAGAGTTAAGATGATATGTAGTTAGGTTTATTATTGTTGTGTAAAAAGCCCAATGGGCCTCCCTTAGTCCATAGTATTTAATGTTTACTATAAACCCTAATTAGGGTTAATTAAATCTCTACATTTTACCATGTTTTTAGTTCTTTGGTTTTATTGTTTTGTCCTTCATCGTCAAGAAGAAGAAAAAGTAGTCGGAAAGAGGTGTTAACTTGTACAATTAACGAGAGTTAAAAGGATTTAAATATATAGTTTAATTAATCTAAAATTTACAGTGTAGAATGATATTCTTCTTTACCAAAGAAATTAAATGTTACAAACATAACAAAATAGTGAATCAAATTTGGCAAACAAATATTAAAATTGAGTTAAAATTGAGCAAGAGCTAAAGTTGACAAAAATGTTGACAAAAATGATATCGGACTTCATTTCTATGTATAATACTCAAATCATTTTTAAATAGAATAAAAATATTTAGAAAATATAGCAGAAGTTTAAATTTTATCAATAATAGACATTAATAAACTTACACCCGAAATCATTCTATTAGAATTGTATGGTACAAGTAAGGACATTATATGTTTGTTCGAAACTCTAGAAAAACTCATGAAAATCTGAAATCGTTGATTGAATTATAATTTTGCTATATTTTATAGATATTTTTTAGAGTTTACCATTTATAATAATTCCATTATAATTATTTTCAAAATTAGCACACTGGAAGTTCGGCTTAATTGTTCATATTGGCTTAATTGTTCATATTTAAGATTGGTGAAGTTTTTTATACTCTTTCTTCTCCATCTGCTTCATTTAGATTGATTGGAGAAAGGGCATCTCTAACCAGAATTCAATAGAATAAACTCTATGTCACTCGATGGAATAAACTTTATGTCACTCGATAGAATAAACTTTATGTCACTCGAGTTACGCTCACGTAAATATTAGGTTTTAAAATGTAAATATTACATTTTTATTTTTTGAACATAATTTTCATTTGATGTTTATTTGACGACCATTTCATTTTCTATTTTTAAAATTTAAATTTATTTCCTCTCAATGTCTAATAAAAATGCTTTTTATTTTCTTAAAGTAAAACTAAATTTCAAAATAAACAAAAAATAAAAACTTGATAAGTTTTTTAAAACACTATATGAGTAGAAACTATTTGTGGTTTGAATCCTTCCACCTTTTGACCATATTAAGAAAGAATGGGGTTAAGTGTTTAGCAATTTGACATGCCCTCACTCCCTCGACGTGGATAGTTAAAAATAAAAAGGTATAATTCAATATTTATTACCCTGGATGAAAACAACATTATGGATGTCAAACAAAAATTATTTTCATAACATTGAACTACTAAAAGCAACTTGGTACTTGGCAGCAAAAGCAATCAAAATCACTCCAAACCTGGCTTGAGGGGTTTAATCTTAAAGAGTTAAAATATCACTCTAACAATGGATTATGCCTTCCTCAAAGCCTTTCGAATATACCCTTAGAAGAACATTGTAAAGCCAGCTAGCTTTTGAAATCAATTTTAACAATTATTCTACTACTATCAAAATAGCTTTTTAAGCTTAGAATTATTCTCCTCAGTTGGCTAATTTTGCTTTTATGGGTTTTTTAACCAACATTCTACATTTTTATGCAAATAATAAGGATCAAAACCCAATATGAAGCTAATCTATAGGAATAAAACTACCATCAATCAAAACCTTAAAAAGATAAACAAAAAAAGAAACATGCCTCTTGGTTGGAAGAGAGAATCAGCACAAGATCATTCCAATCCATGCTTCTGCAATCAAAACAACAAAAAACATAGCATGAGATAATTCAGATACCCATTTCTATGGCGGAATCAAATTTATTAACCATATCTCAAATGATGAAGCCACAGAAAGTCAGCATTTGAAGCAGAGCATCAAAGTATCATAAACATATGCTTCTCATAAAACTCTATCTAAAGGAGTTGATCCAATAAGCCTTGCACCAACTCGATCTAGTCTCTTTACAGATGCCGTAGCTTTCAAATTTCCTTCCTTCAGAAATGCCATAACCATCCTCTCACCAATCTCCTTCCCCTTCTCTTCGTTATCGATCACCGCCACCGCTGTTGGCCCTGCTCCGCTTATCGTGCACCCAAATGCCCCAGCAGCAATGGCTGCCTTCTTAACACCATCCATACCTGGAATCAACGGCGAACGCCTTGGTTCCACAATTTTGTCTGATGACAATGCTTTCCCCAATCCCATCGTGTCACCCTGCAGCACCGCAGCCACCAACGCCCCGGCTTGGCTGGAATTCCACACATGGTGTGGCATCCCAACTTCAGCAGGTAACGCAGCCCGCATTTTCTTCGTCGGTGCTTCGAATTCCGGGCTGACCAACACGAAGAACAGCTCCTTCTCGACGGGGAATTTCAAACGAATCAATTCCAAGGGTTCGTAATTTCGAATCAGAATGAAACCCCCCATGATAGCCGGTGCGACATTATCCGCATGGTACCCAGAAACCTTCTCTTCCGATTTCAACCCCGCGAGAACCAATTCCTCTACTCCTAATTTCCCACCGAACAATCCATTAACAGCAATCGCCGCAGCAGCTGCACTCGCAGCACTAGATCCCAATC
Source organism: Cucumis sativus (assembly GCF_000004075.3). NCBI lineage: Eukaryota > Viridiplantae > Streptophyta > Magnoliopsida > Cucurbitales > Cucurbitaceae > Cucumis > Cucumis sativus. Next base: position 1,601,550 of record NC_026661.2, on the reverse strand, counting down.
CACTCCCTAACGGCAAACCTTTCTCAAGCGAAAGAGAAAGACCAACAGATCGGATCCCTAGCATTTTCATAACTTCAATAGCAGCAATACCAGCACAATTATAGAGAGGATTTTTACTAAGTTTATTCGTGTTATTCCCTGTAATATCAGAAATCGCAACTTCACCTGGATGAACATTGGAATCAACACTAAGAGAGACATAATCTCCCAAGCCATCAACAGCGCAGCCAAGGAAATCAAACCCAGGACCTAAATTAGCGACGGTTGCAGGAGCAAACGCCTTGACGGAAGAGAAAACGGGTTGAGGTTCGACGGAAGTGACGGCGGTTCTAGATGGAAGAGACAAACTGCACCTGAAGAGAACAGGTTTAGGGTTAGATAAAGAAACTGGAGGAATGGTCAACGACTTCAATGGCGGTTGATAGGAGAGCATAGCCATGGAAGGAAGTGTGAAAAAAGAGAGAGAGTGAGAGAGAGAGTTTTGAGATCGAAACCTGAAAATTTATGTGAGAGATGAAGAAATAATTTTCAGGTTCAGACGCTTTAGCGCAGTCAAGGAAGAAGATGAAGAACCTGAAGGCTGGATCTTTATATAAGGGTAAGGAAATTACCGTTTTAGATTTATCTTTTATTGAATAAGAGATGTCAAAAAGCCATTGGAATGATGGATAAATTGGTCATTTCAATATATGATCTAATTTGTGTTGTTTCATTTCGAATTTCGACTATATCGTAAATAGTTTTAAAATTATTGTATTTTCTTTAAAGTAAATATAATCATGAGCTTTGATTTCCATTTAAATACCTTTTAATGTGGAAATCAATTTATGAAATATAAAAATTAATTAATAAGATGCCCTTCGTTGCTCTAAATATAATATAAGTAATAAATAATAAATTTGTTGACCTAAAATATTTATTAATTGATTTGAATATAATCTTTTTGTGTCTTTTTATAGTTTTTCCAAAAGTGTCAATTTACTTTTATATTTCGTTGATATTTTGGCTAACACCAAAATTAAAAACATTACTTATAACTATGGTTCAAAATAGGTGTACGTTATTAATAAGGGTCTAGATTTTATGAAAATATGATGTCGATGAAAGTTTTAGAAAAATTTATGAAAATTTGTTACAATTAGTTCAGAAAACTTTGAGTGTGACCTAGTCAGACTACGTTAAACCGTTTTTAATGATGGTTTTTATATTTTTATATGTATAGTATAAAAGTTTGTTTTTACGTTTTTCTTTTTTTAGAAAAGGAAAATATTGATTGCAAAAATAAAGGAAATGAAATGTTTGCATTATTAGTATTTATAAATTACATACCGAATAGGCGAACACCAGAAAATAACATTGGAGCATCTAGTTCAAAGTCGTGATAATTTTAGTAGAAACTACAAATATTGGTCCCACGACATTCTATATTGAAAATGTTGAAAATGGTCATTTGAATGAAAATGATAGGACTCGTACAACCCAACATATAGACCCTATCGGTAGATGCATTTCATTGATCGATGATCATCCTCTTTTAGATGGATAATAACTATTTGGAAGAAAGTTAGGCAGAAAATTGTTATGGTCGAGTTTTTAAGAACCATTATAATATGAGTAAGTGTATTTACTGCTTCATCGTTTTCATGCTTGAATTTAAGGAATTCTCATTAGAATCAAAATATCTTGTATATTGTTTTCAATGAAATGATTTACCAATGGCAGCAATTCCTTCGTCCCATTGTGACAATTCAATAGAAAAATGTTTGAATGAAGTTAATAATAATTATATGTTATTTTCTCAATTTTGGTTTCTTTGAAAATTAAAGTTTTGGATAGTTAAAAAGATGAAAGTATTTACAAAATATAGAAGAAAAAATTAACGGATTAGAAAGAGTGATGAATTTTGTTATATTTTGTAAATAATTTCAAAACTTTGCTATTTTTAAAATTTTCAAAAGATATATATATTGTTGCATGAAATTATACAATTGGTGTAATCAAGAAACCCATAAACATTTAAAAAAATCAAAATTTCAATCCAAAATTTTCACTTAGATAGTAATAGACAATGACTAGAAAAGTTTAAATTAATATTGCTACTCTTCGGAGTAAAATGTTTTTTAAACAAAGCTAACATTGATAGAAGACTATTTTGAAGAAGAGTTTTGCAATTTTAAAAAGTAATTGTAAACATAGCTATGGTATTAAGAATATTAGCCTATATAATAACATGGGTAGCAAAATAACAAATATAGCAAAGTCTATTAACTTATAATTTTTTCGTTGATAGTCTTATGGCCATTTCGTTAATGATCTACTAGATAATGACAGACTATGTCATTGATATTCTATTCGATACTGCTATACCCTTGATCATCGTCCATAAAATTGTTACAAATTACAATTAACTGTTTAAAAATGAATGTATACTAATATAATTTTTTTTATTAATTTTAGAAAACACACCCCTCTGAATTTTGTTTTAAAGTATATCATTGGGGCTTTTTTTTCATTGAAATCAGATGAAATTTTTTTGGTTTGTAATGATTTAGACTGTGGACTTTTAATTTTACATTGTTGCAAATTTAAAAGTACAAATAACCAAATTGCATACCAAAGTCTAGATTGATACAAAATCAAAAGCTCATACACTACATCATTACAAAATATCACCAAAACAAAGCTCGTCTCCATTTAAGATATGATTAATTTTTTTATAATCTATCTATTAAAAATTTGCACAAAATATATATATAAAAAAGGTAAATATTATTATTATTACATAGTTATGAAAATGAATGAACGTCCACACTCATTGTAAAATTAAAAAGTTTCAAAACTCAAAATCAATCCAAACAACCAAAATCCCAAACTAACGCCCATTGGTTGATTTTATTAAAAATTAAAAAATTTTGAAAAACCAATCAAAACAGACCCATTCAACATGTTTCCCTTATTATAAAAGAACTATATCAGTTTATAGCCCAGGTTTTGCACTCAACCAACTGATAATCAACCATATTATGGAGTCGGTAAATATTGGCAAAATAGTTTGCATCAAAGCAAAAGGGAAAGAGAATTATTTACGGCAATAAAGTACTAAAAAGGTAGAATTGGTAGGAGACCATACTTAATTTAAAAACCAAAAACCAAAAACCGATATTCCAAAATAATAATTATTTGATTTAATCAAATTTTAAAACAAAAGCAAACTGAAAGAGAGGAGGTGTGACATTAATTCTTAAGGTTACCTTACTGAATCAAGGGTCTTGGTGAGTCACAAACATAATTGTTGTTCCAAGGTGGAAAGAATAAAAAATGAAATGCTGAAAACAAGCAATGGAAAGACAACCTCATAAATATAAAACTGACATGTATTAGAATGACCTAATAGAGATGAAGGAGATGTTGGTACTTCCAAAAACCCAAATTAGACAAGAAATCACAGCAAATAGAACATAATAAAACAGTCCATATTCATATCAAAATCCAGACTGCTAAGTCTTTCAAAACCCCTCTTACATCAAATATTGGCCCCTACTACAACTCTCAAAAGTTCTTTCTTGCTTCTTTTCTTTTTGTATCAAAAGCGGAAACCCCTACATCATAATTTAAATTCCAGCAAAAGCCTTCTTCCCACGACTTGAGGATCCAGCAGGAATGACCTTCAACACATTGAACCTCACTGTCTTCGACAATGGCCTGAAGTCCATACAGTAAATGTTAACAATTTTTCTTCAAAGAAACAAACAAAATAAGAATTGGAGAGAATCAGTCAAATCATGTACCTGCATTGGCCAATAATAACATGATCACCTTCCTTCACACGAAAGCAAGGAGATATGTGGGCAGGAATGTTTGAGTGCCTTTTCTCATACCTGAAGGGGAAGAGAAGAAACAAAGCATATCAGAACCACGAAGAAACAAATCAGCTCGGATGGGAGGTGGGGGATCAGGAAAGTACCTCTGATACTTCTTAACATAATGTAGGTAGTTCCTCCTTACAATAATGGTCCTGACCATCTTAGCGCTATGGCATGTTCCAGCTAAAATACGTCCCCTGATGGAAACGGTTCCAGCGAAGGGGCATTTCTTATCAATATATGTTCCTGCATGAATACAGTAGAATTGAAATAATCAGTCAGTAAATAGCCTTCTAACATTCAGCAACAACTCAAAAACCAACGGCAAGGCATTGCCCAAGTATAGGGGCTTGAAATTTGGAGATAAAGATGCATACAATACATATGGTAAAAGAGTATGCCATATTGCTTAGAAATTACCCTTTGCTGGATTGCATCTTTATTCAAAGAACACGATTGCAATGTAAGCCTAGATATTGGGCCTTGATAAAAATGAACACAGTACATAGGATAAGTGAGGAGACCAAGTCTAGAAAGTGGATGGGGGGCATTAGAATTCCAGTATTCAATCTTAATCTCTTTATGAACACAAAGCTATTATAAGATTACTTCTTATGATACATATTTGGTGGAGACTCTACAAAGACAAGCATCATTTGATCAACTTAAGTCTTTGATTTATCGGATTCCTTCAACCATCCATCAAATAGGGACCATCGTTCTATCTATGCAGAAAAAATACTCATTCTACACAAAAGCTATTAAAATCCCCAGCAGAACGATCCCTTCAGCTCAGAATATTTTTCCAATATATTCTATCACGGAGTTGTACACTCTCAGCATTAGAACAAATGGTGGTTAAATAAGCTTTCCTGCGGATATTGTATCAACGAAGAAGCAGCTCCAATTCATTGTGTTATAGGCATTAATAAACAAAAAATAAGCATACAAATATAATACAATGAAGCTCCATGCCGGGTTAAAAATGATCAAAACACTAAGCTAAATCAAAGGGCTAAACACTTTCATTTTAACAATCCAACAAACACAATCAGAGTTGTAAAAAATCGAAGGACAGAACCTTCAATGGCATCTCTTGGGGTCTTGAATCCTAATCCAATATTCTTCCAGAAACGGTTCCCGCCCTTTCCAGGTTTATTCCCTTTTGCAGTCTTTTTAGAGCTATTTTGATATCGAAAAAGAACAAAAATCATAAACATGAAATTAAAGAAGGATTACGGTAAACAGAACAACAATTCAAATAAACAACAAAAATAAAATTTCAATTGGTTTACCAGAGAAACACTTTAGGTTGCTTCAAAAAGGCCTTCTCGGTCTGTAGAAAAAGAAGGAAGAGTAGGGAGATGGAAAGTTAAAGTTAATAAAATGGAAACAGACAGAATAGACGAGAAAAGAAAAGAAGTGGAATTTCGGATTGAATAGAAACCTGTTCCGCCATGATTAGGGATTGTGAAGAGAGGAGGATTTGTGGTTTGCTCAGGCGGCCGAAGGAGACTTGATTACAGAAACCCTAAACCTGAGGTTCAGAGTGTTATAGATCAGACGACAATCAATAATGGGCTTTAACTTGAGAAATGGGCTTACCCAATAAAATGGGCTTTCTTTTAAAATAAAATACAAAATACAAAATACAAAATAATAAAAAAACAATTTATCTTTAAATTTCATAGAATAACCTAAAATTAATATTTAATAAATGTGTTATATTAATATTTCAATTTTCACCCTTAAAATTTTACAATATTTCGGGACATTTTAAACTTTTTAATACTCTTTTTCATTTTTTTAATTTCATAGTATTTTTAAAGAAAGAAGATAGGAAAATTAAAAAATTTTAAGGGTTGCAAATATATAAATATATTTTCAATTTCTCCGATATAAAAGATATAGGTGCAACTTTTTTTAAAAAAGAGTTATTATATTATTTAAAGAAATTTCTTTTTATGCGATTTAATGACTTTTGACTATTGATCAATTTGTCCTAAAACTCAATTTTTTTTTCGAAACCAATCATAAAAGTCATCGACCTCTCTAAAATTAGTCTTTTTTTTTTTTTTTTTGACAATTTTCCAGTTAGATTTTAGTTTATGAATTTTTTTAATTTGTTTACATAAAACTTTTAAACTTTTAACGTTGTGGAATAGGTTTTCCAACGTGTCATTATCACGATCGATGGTTTTTTTTTCTTACTCAATGTTCTTATAATTTGTTTGAAGATTTCAATCTTAATAAATAAAATTAAAAGGTATGGTGCAAGAAATGAGACATGAGAGGGTTGAGTTTTTGAAGAAAAATAAATAAAATTAGTTTTTTGGTTTATTTGATTGATTATGTTTTTGTATTGACATGAAAGATTGATAAAATATATTAGCAAAGATTTTTTGAAAATTTATTAATTTAATTAAACGATAAATCTACCGTCTAGTAATCCAAATATTAAAAGACATCACGTCATTCCGTTAGAAAATTGGTAGGATTTAACCAAAAGAACCAAAGTAAGCTCTTTTTAAAAGTTTAGAGACTAAAACAAATGATTTTAAAAGTTGAAGAACCAAAATAAAAAAACATATCTTACCAAAACAGGATCAAAACTTATTATTATAGAAGATTGATTAACAAATACAGAGACAATTCAGTCAACTTTAAAAAAATTATGATTATGAAAATGTCATTGTGTATACAGCAATATTTTGTTATATCTTCACTATTTTTTTTAGTGACACTAAGTATAATACTTTGTGTACTTTAAAATTAGATTCAGGATTTCTCATTGTTTGTATTCCAAACCTATCATGGTGTGACATCTTATTTAAATAGGCTTTTGTTAGGTTATTTGGAGAAAGAGATTTGTAAGAGTGAGCTTCGGGGTTTCTTTTCCTTCTTCATCATAGTAGGACCTGTAATATATTGTAAAAAAAGAAAAGTAGCTTCGAGTCTTGGGTGAATCAGTATAATTTTCAATGTCGTTCTTATTTTTTCCTTTCTTTGCTTATATGGCTCTCGAAGTGGGTTGAGAGTTTGAGATGTAATTTAGTTTCAAACTTTATTTGGCATTTGTGTAGTTGTAACCTTGATGATACTGAACCAATGAGCATCAACCGAGATAAAAGTAGAAGGAAAGAATACCTTTTCACCAATTGTATAAGTTTTATCAATTCCGCTTCAGATCCCCAGTATCAAAGAAATCATCAACCACGGTTGTGAATACCCCATTTTTTGTCCATGATAAGCGGGCATCACAAAGTTCTGGAGAGGTTAGGGACGCTGAAGCAAAAAAATAGCAGTACGACGACTTCTGTCTGGCAAATTTCAACTTGTCCAATTTGTTTGCAATGACCCATTTGTTCATACACATGGGAAATTAACTTACCAACAAGTGTTTCTCGTGTGCACTGCAAAATTTAAGCAGTTGATATAATTAAATCCAATATTAGGTCGGTTCATTGTTCAATTTCCCCCAAGGTCCTCTCACCCCCAACGCGCGCGCTCACACACATTAAGCTAAAGGACAAAAGGAAGAACAAAGAGAGTAAAAGAATTTGTAATGTACGCATACGTTGTTTTTGAAATCCTCACAATGTAACTTTTCGGTGCTCACTTATTTGATAAACATTCCAGAGTTGAAATATAGGGGACTCGAAAGCATTAACTGGTCGAAGATGAGCGGAGACAAAAGGATTTTTGGACTTGATGCTTAATTTAAAAAAATGAAAAAAAAAAGAGTTGAATATCACCCAACACAACTTTAATTTTAAAATGATACGCAATATCACAAATTCACATATACAGTGTATTTGCAAAAACCATCAATTTTGAAAAATATTAAATAATTTTTTATTTTCGAACTATATAAGATTACACAAACAATTTATGTCTCCAATTTAAACAAGATTTTTAGATTTTTAAGTTTCAAATCAATTAATTAACAATTTATTTATATAATTTATAATATATGTCAATATTACTATTTGAATTCAATTTTTGTTTGTTGAGAGGTTATATATGGTAATGACTATTTGAAATCAAATTTTGTTTTCACCTCTAAAATATGGTTATAATTTCTATCACTTTTCATTTTATAAATGCCTATAACACAGTTTCAATTTGAAGTTAGATTTTATTAGATAAAATCATTCATTTGAATTCTTTTAAACGATTATATCCTAAACTATTTATAAACATAAATTCAACATTTTTTAATTATTTATATTTCAAAATATTTATTAAAAAAAATTGAATTTAAATACCTAAAAAATACATATGCTTAATAACAATTTGAATTAAAAATATTATCATTTTAAAATCGTGTTAATTACGATTATCCACTTATTTTATTAAAGCAAATTCACTCCTATAGTCGTGCTATTTAGTTTAGTTGATCTCTCTAAAATAATCGCAAACATAAATTCAATATCTTTTGATTATTTATATTTCAAAATATTTATAAAATTTGAATTTAAATACCTCCAAAGTGCAAAAATTTCACTTTTTTATATTTTTAGCCGATTTTAGCTGTATAGAGAAAAATTCTTATCCGATAGGTACAATCTTTATTTGTGTAGGTTATAATGATGGAATATAACCAGAATGATATTTGCAAATAATTCTAATTGAATCAACATCTCTACATTTATGCCTACGATTTATATAGGATTTTCGTGTTTGTTTCAAATCAAGTAATTAACAATTTATTTAGGTATGGTTGTTAAAATTAAAATTTTGATCCTAAACCCTATAATTATGATGCATTTAATGTATATATGATTATTCTAAGAAAATTTTGATATTTTCCTACGATCGTGTTACTTGATTGATTTTCTTAAACTTTTCATATTTCTAATAACAATTTATATAATATAATAATAAACTGAAATTAAAGTTGTATCTTATCTCTATAATTTATAATTATGATGCATTTAATAGGATTATTCGAAGGAAATTTTGATATCTCTAAGATAATCTCAAACATAATTTCAAAATTTTAGGATTATCTTGTTAATATCACTTATCTATATACCATAATTGTTTTTTTAAAATTTGATTTGAAACCGCCCAAATATTAACATTGTTTTAAAATTTTATAAAAATGGGTATTGTTAATAATAATTTCAATTTAAAATTTTATCGTCGCTAAAATCGTGTTAGAATTATCCACTTGTGTTATTAAAATTTTTATCGTCCCCTAAAATCGTGTTATTTGTACCATATCTCCAAAATAATGACAAACATAAGTTTAACATTTTCAAATTATTTATGTTTCAAAATTTATAAAAAAAAATTGAATATTTTATTTTTGAAAGAAATTAATTGAGAAGAAAAGATTTGTTTTATTTAAATTGGAAAAGAAAAAGGAAAAGTAAGATATTTAAGAGAAAATAATAATATAATAATATTTATTATTATTACTATTCATCATCCTCTTCATTCTCACCAAAATCTTAGCCGTCGACGACACCTCCATCTCTGTTTGTTCGAGTGTTCTCCATCCAGTCGAAAGAAAACGTCTCCTCCACTGCACGTCACTAGTCGCATTTTTACTTCATCCAAAGTTGAGTGCCTTTGCGCCGCTTGTTCCTTCATGCATTGCACGTCCAACCACGTCGGTCTCCTTCATCATCATTTGTTCACCGATTCTGTCAAAACTTCCAGCTACCGTCAGTCGTCGAATTTTAGTGACTTTGTGATTGTTGGGGTTTTGTTGAACTTTTTCTAAATTATACGATGAAGTTAAGAAAATGTTTTGATTTGCATTTGTGTTGGATGTGAGTAAGAAAAAAAAATGTTAAAGATTTTGAGGGGAAAATACACCAAAAGAAAAAAAGAATGTTTAAATTTGATAGAATAACCTATATTTAATAAACGTGTTTAGTAAGGTTTAAGTAAAGGGTGAATTTTGTTATAAATGCAAAAACATTTAAGTAAAGGGAAAAGAAAGCATTGGAGAGTTGAATATGAGTAAGAAAATAAAAAAAAAGGAAAAAAAGAGAGAGTGTGGTTATTAGTTTAAAAAGTTTTCCATAAATATAAGTGATTAGAAGTGGAGTTGTAAGGTAATGGGATTTAAGTGAACCAAATAATTTCCATATCTGAAATTACCCAACGGTCTCATTCTCAAGATTTATTTTCCATAAATTGAACTCTCTTCTTACCTATAAATCAAACTTTCTACTTCACCTCCACACAATCAAAAACCAATTCTTCAATTAACAATGTCTTTTGCTATTTCTAATCCCATTCAGTACCGTCTCTACGCCTCCGGCACCGGAGGCAATGGAGTATTACAAGTTAATATAAGCTTTATCCAACAAATCATCTCTGTTTCTCCCCTCACCGGACGTCCCCATGAAGTCCTCCATCAAACTCCAAGGATTCCGTACCACAATGCTCTCTTTTATCTCTCCTTACGCCAACTCCAAAGTCCGTTGTTCTACATCACTCAAATTCTCTCCTCACTCAACATCCGCCCTGCCGCTTCCCAAAACATGGCTCGTCGTATCGCTTCCCACATCCTACAAATGCCTGACAGAAACAGCGAGACGAATTTCCATATCCTCGCTGAAGTGGATTTCATTCGACTGATTTGGCTGCCATCAATGGGTGGAGGCGGTGCAGGGGCGGAGGAAACAGTTGTGTTGGATGAAGCTCCGCCGGCAGTGAAGAGGGGAGTGGGGGTGGCGAGGGGAGAGAGGTTGAGATCGGAAGAAAAGATGGAGGAATTGGGAGATTGCAGCATCTGTTTGGATGAATTGAGTTGTGAAAAGAGGGAGGTGATGAGGATTCCTTGTGGCCATGTTTACCATGAATCGTGCATCTTCAAGTGGCTTGAGAATCACAATTCTTGTCCTTTGTGTAGAAAGCCATTGCACCACGACGACGAGGACGACGAGGAGTACTCATGGTGATAATTCATCCATTCTTTTTTGTGAAGTTTTTCGTAATTGGGATTCTAATTCTATCAACTACTCTTTCTTCCCAAAGGGAAGAAAAGAAAATTCTTCAATCCTCTGTATTTTTTTACTACATCTGGTAGTAATGATCACAACTTTAGCAATGTTAATAGTAATACTATGCACAGATTCAAATCTTGTTATATTCTCATCACTACTTTTTTTTTTCTTCTAATCCTAATATCTGTTTTTTAGTTTATAACATTTGATCTGTTGCTCCCTACTTAACAGTCTAACCAAATATAAAATTCAACAACAGAATACCTAACTAAGACAAAAATCTACAGTCCAATACAAATAATATTTGATTCATTTATCTTCAAAATTCACAACTCTATGCTCCAAATAGCCATTCGAGATGCCATCTGAAGTATACATGTATGCATTTTGTACATCAAGTTTGTTTATTTCAAGTTTAATTACGTGTTAGGGGAAAAATTCCCTTTTTATTCGTAATTCAAATACAAAAAGTATTAATCGCAAGTCGGAATCTCGACTTTAACGAACCCTAACCCTCTACATGTTCACTCGACATTGCATCTTCGACCTTCCTCTTCGAATAGCTCGTCCTTCTTTCCTTCTTCTTATCTGCAAACTTCAAGAATTTTCGGAGCGGCGTAGCACCGGTACCCGCGTCGGCGCTGGTGGTTGAAGCTTCTGGATCTTTCTTCAAATGGCGGTTGAATTGACACATTGTGTTGAGAAAATGGAGCAAAAGAGCGAGTAAACAGACACCGGCACAGATGGAGAACAATCCAATGAAGCTCTGCAAGTGAAGTTGTTCGGAATCGGAATCTCCTGAACTGCACGATTTTGTTGAGAACCACTTGCTGTGAATCTTCTGAAGATGCCCATTCTCCGATAGAGTGAGTATGGCCGTCGATAAATCAACCGCCAATGGAGAGTCTCGTGGAAATGCCTACCCAAAAAACCAATGTATATTAAAGTAAGTTTGTATTTCGAAAATTCGTTAAAAATGAACACACGTCAATACCCAACTATCGATTTTTATAGGTTTTTTCAAAATTGCCCATAACGAATAATATTTTCAAATATTGTGCACTCTTTCTAAATCTTATACCGACTCTTACCTCCTTTCAAATTATCACAAGGATTTGTAGGTGATGAAAAGTTTGAAAGTATTGGTATGAGAAATATACTTACGAATCCCCATCCACTTTTGGTGAACTGTTGGCCCTGTATTGAATAATCGCAATACTCGGTGAGAAAGAGATCGATGTATGGCTGCTCATCGACGATAGCGCCGACGGTTCCGTTCTTGAGAGCGGCAGCATACTCTTCTGGGGATCCAAGAGCAATGAGCCTAGATTTTTGGACATTAAGTTGCTCGCTTAAATAAGTTTCAGCAAACGAACCAACTTGGAATCCTATATGAACATTGCTAGATATCAATGAATCAATTCCTGTGATAGGGGAGGTGGCTAGTTGTACGGTGAATATGGATGTGAGGTTAGCGGTGTAGCTGGAGGTGATAATTAGAACCACAAAAAGCCATACGACAATCACGAAACGGCCGAGCGTGCTCACCACATTTTCTCCTGAAAATGAGAATGTTTAGAATTTGTTGTAGAGCTCTTTGTCTTGGTAGACATGGAATCTTCAAGTAAAAGACTTACTTTGTGCAAAAAACATAGTTGAGAAGCCAAACCTGCATGGCAATATAACAAATACTAAGATCAAGATGGATATGAAGAAGACAAACAAGAACATGCTATATATTATATTGACTTGGAGAGACAAAATTCAATGTGTTCGTGTGAAATGTAAATCTACGATCAATTAGAAGGTTAGTGTTATGAAATCGACAAACAAAGAAAGCACATGAGGGGTAGAGTGAGAAAGGAAATTTAAGATTAGAAAAAAATATTAAATAAACAAATTGTAAAGGTATGTCCATAGAGTAAGGGATTTATATATAACACATATCCAAACATTAGGCCCAAAAAATTAAATGGTATACGAATACAACTTAGGTTTGGTTATTCGAAGGTGTTATCTCATGCATTTCAACTACTTTGAGGCAATTTATCATCCTCTAGAAAATTGAGTTTCCATTTTTTTTAATATTGATCTCTTTTAGTGTATTGGATCGGTTTATCTTTCGTAGTCATTAAAATAAAACGTGTACAAAAAGGAAATTTTCATGAGAATGCTCCTTGCCAGCTGAAGTTGAACGGTTGAAGTTTTTGTATGACAGAAAAATGGTGTGAATAATGCATAAAACTAGTTGGTATGTTTGAAAATAGTGTTGGATTTCTTGAACATTTCATTTAATCATAGAATTAACGACCATCCTTTCGACATGATCATCTCATGTATTTAGTACTCACCAGAGAATCGTGACAATTTGCGTTCTTGGATGTCCTCGAAATTCGTCGTTTTTTCGATGTTCTAATGTCCACACAACTAATCCAATGAGGAAGAAAAAAGCTGCTGTGACAGCCCACATCATTGGTGAGAATGGGCGAAGGAATGCCAAAGGACTTGAATTCACCTTCTTCATAGGGGTCAAAACTACAAGCCCTGAGTCGATATAGGGCTGCGTAAAATCGACAATCTTCGTCCGACTAGTCACAATTGCAATATCACCAACAGCAGCATCAAATTCCTAAAAAACCAATATCTCATATTTAGCAGAATTCTTGAATCACCTATTGAGACAAAAAACTTAAGCTCATAGATGAATGCCAATTTAATATTGTATATTAAAAGTTTACTTACTTTCTGTTCAACCTTATTTACAAGCTCAAGATAGCTAGGATTCTCCTCACCATCTCCAAACAAAACGAATTCATATTTAACTGCATATGGAAGCAAATTGATAGCAGCAGTAAAGACATCAATACAATATCCTTTGATTGTTCCAGTACCATTTCCAGGCATCACGAACTCCTGATAACTAACTCTTCGTGGAACGCCAATTCGTAACCGTCTTCCATCTAGTGGAAGAACCCAACCCCGAGGTTTTGTTGCCAATCCCCCAGGCCACATTGTGCTATTTAACTGATTGGTTGACATAGAACGGTTAAATGATTTTCGATACAACGTTTCAGGTGCCACAACAGATAAACCTGAATAGTTAGACCAATATCCAATTCTCTTCATACCAGATTTCACAACATTTAAGATATCATATGAAGGACGGACAGGGGATTTATCTTGAAACTGAATAGGCCCTGTTAAACCCATCATACTTGTATTCAATAAATTGTTAAGCAAAGCATTTCCTTCATTGAAGATTCTTAGTGAACTAAAATCCAAGGTCTCTCCATTAAGAATACCAGCACTTTTTGTGTCTTTAGAGAATGAGATAGTCCCATTTCGATCCAATAACTTTTTCACACCTCTTGCAATCATCCAAACAGTATCATAAGCATATAAGCCATATGTATTCAACCTAATTGACGAGGTGTTACTCAACTCATTCCATCTCGATATAAAAGATTGCTTACTTTTCGAATCGGGCGTGTGTAGACGAAGCGTAAGAACCCCTTGGATAGAGTTGGGAATGTTCAAAGGAAGTGATGAAGAAGAATCTATTTCTGTTGATAGCCAACTAGAAGTTATCCACACATAACCAGGTTCCATCATTTTAAGGCTTCGAGCCACTTCGAAAACCAAGAAACCGGTTTTCGAAAAAGTGTACAATACAATTACTCGAGATTCCATCATTTTGATCTTTACCAGTGCATCTTGAACTTGAGTTCTTGTTGCTGTTTGGTAAGGAGGAAGTGGGACTTTAGAGGAAATTTTCAAGCTTCTCTCTTCAAGTTTATCACCTAATTCAATCATACCGTTTCGACATTGATCGTCGTCGGTGTAAACTACAACGATGTCATGCCAATCGTAATAATGAATTATATCAGCAATTGCAGTCATTTGGAACTTATCATTTGGAGCTGTTTGAATGAAGTATGGATATTGCAATGATGAAAGTGTTGGATCTAATGCTGTAAATGAGAGTAATGGGATATGGAGTTCATTAGAAAGATGGGAAAGAATATGAGCCATTGTAGAATCTTCTGGACCAAGGATTGCAACTGTGTCAGATACCATGTACTTCATTGCTGTGATCACAAACACAAGAAAAATTACTTTCAAAGCTTAAAATACTATACTTTGATGTTCATTTTAGTTAAGAGTACATTGAACTGGATCAATTTAGTCAATGGACTTTTAACTTCTGCTCAATTGAGTCCATGAAAAGGTTATAAACTGTTGGTTTTGATCTTTGTATTTTTGAAATTGATAAGTTGATCATTTTAGTCTTAGTTTGCAAAATTTTTAATACAAATTCTGTAAACAACTGATTGATATAAAGTTATCGCTACCGAGTGTAATAAGTGTCGTTGCATTAAAATTATGACTAGAAAAGAAAAAGAAATATAAGAGAAAATGAAGGACTAAAGTGATCATTTTTTGAAAGTACAAGAAATAAAGCGAACATTTAAAACCTCGAGGACTAACACAAAAATAGACCAAAACAGGAAGTTTGGGGATTGAAATAGTATTTGATACCTCATTTCTACTATCAAAGTACTATGATCGGAAAAATAAGATAAAAGAGAACAAAAGGACGGTAACCTGTAAGTTTCATTTTTTAAAAGTACACGAACCAAAATAAAAGTTTCAAATATTTATGGACTAACACATAAATAGACAAAAAAAGAAAAGAAAAAGAAAATTAAACATCATTTCTAGTACCAGAAAGTTAAGATTGAAAATGAAAGAAGGAACGAGATCGATCACTTTTATAGAGTATAGAGACCAAAATAAAAGTTTCAAAACTACATGAACTAAGAGTAAAATAAAGTGATTAGAAGACTTTGAAGGACTAGAATTATATAAAACGTACACGGATCAAAACAAACATTTTAAAACAAAAGAAACTCAAACTAAAATAGATCAAAACTGATATACGAACCAAAATAGTATTCAAACCTCACTTCCATTGTCAAAACAATAAAAATGAAGTTCTATCAACAAAACAAAAGTAAAGAATGCAAATAAAACCTTATGCAGAACAAAAGTATACCTCCTGTGATACCAAGAAATCCACTATAATTTGCATCATGGATTGAAATAGATAGCTTTCTTCCACCAAGAACACTTGGATCAGAATTCACATCTTTCTCAGCAGCTTCAATGGCAATCTTAGAAACTTTCCCATTCACAGAACTAAGTGAAAATATAGCTCCAACTTTCACTACTTCATTTCTTGAACTCCCTTCTGAAATTATTCCTTGAACACAAAAAAGTACTAAAAGAAGCCAAACCATATTCATAAACATCAAGCCGAAACTCGACTCGTTTGACCGAAACGGATCAACAAAGTACAACATTATTTTTAATAGTGAGTACAATGCCGTATGACTGACTGGGGATTACTAGCGAATCCGGCTTCATATAAACGAGTTGCAGCCTAAAATCCTAACTGAGGACTGATTTTTTAAGACAGCTATCTCTCAATCAGCAATAGAACACAAAGGAACGAACCAAAAGAAATATTAGTATAAGCTCTAAATAAAATCTCTCTCTCTATATATGAAACAAGAGTTAAGACATGGTACTAGAATTTGAGAATAAACTATAGACCAAGTTTTCTAATCTGATAACTAAAAACTTTAAGTTAGAACATAATACTTTGTTTTCAAATAGAGAAAAACACAAACAAACAAATAAATAAATAGATAAAAAGGTTCAAACTTAGGTGTTAAGTTAAAGGAGTTTTAACTTTTGGAGGGGTAATGTACATCTTACAATAAAGCAAATTCAAGAAGTAATAGCCAAGAATGAATCAGTAATTACAAACCCTAAGGAATAAAATCAAATGGTTAGCAGAAAAGTGTTAGATAATGAAGCTATTAGGGAGAAGAAAGAATGAAAAGCAAGACCCAAAACTAATTAAAAAACATATACTTTTTTCTTTTAATAACTAGAAGTATATATGAAAGTTTCTATTGAATTACTGGGCAGAGCAAAAAAAGGATAATCAAGAATTTTATACAGTGTTCGGGTCCAATCTTAAGGAGATGTTTGAGAGTGATGTTGCAATGGTTAGAATCACTTTTGTCATTTTCAATGATATGAAAAATTCATTCACAAATGTAAAATTTAATATTAAATGAAAAAAGGGTTAAAGAAAACAAGAAGCATATGAAGAAAAGAAAGAAAACAAGAAGCATATGAAAAGATGCTAAAAAGTGGCTGAAAGGAAGGGAGGTTGAATGGTGAAGGTGAAGCGAAGTGGGCAACTGAGCTTTGTGGTGGCGCTTTCCAATATAATATTAAGATGATATTGGGCCACAAATTCAATTATGACAATACTTTCATAAGGTTGAACTACTTTGTCATTTCATTTTTAATGTTTCAAAGTTTCATTTGACATTTGACCCTATTAGATCATATAAACAATTTCAAATGAGATTCACGAAACTCTTCAACCACAATGATTTAGAATGATGTGGTGATTCTTCCCTTTTACCATTTCATATCTTAATTTTTTGTTTGAAATTTTAAAGATTTCTAAGATAGCTTTGAAATTTTAACATTACATTGATATTTAAACAATTTATAATTTATCGATTTACTTTTGGTGTTTGTTCATTTTAGTCTCTATACTTTCAACTTTGGTTCATTTTAATTCATATACTTTCAAACTAGTTTTCATTTTGATCACTGTACTTTTAATTAGTTCATTTTGTTCACTTATACTTTTAGAAGGCAATCAATTTGGATTCATCATTTAAATTTTTATTTCATTTCTATATATAGAGATAAAAAATGTCGCTTTTTAAAAGTTCTCAAACCAAAGTTAAACTATATTAGGGACAAAAATGAACAATTTAAAGCTAGAAAAAAGAACTAAAATAGACCAAACTCGAGAGTATAAAGACAAATACTATTTTTAGATGTGGGAGATGATATTGTAACTTTTTTTATATATAGTGATATTTGTAATATATAGCATTGAAGTTGGTAATAAGTTGAGAATCCACTAAATGGAGGTTGTGGATGAGTAAGTAGCCAAGTGGGAAAATTCTTCACATAGATATCTATTTCAAATTTTAAAGGTCACTCTCTCTTTGGGGCAGAAACATGATTTGCCACTTCCACTCAAGCAAATGGTGACCTACAAAACCTAGGAGTTTTGATATATAGAGTGGTTTCTCTATTTGTTTCTTACATGAGGGAAAATACAAGGGGGAGAACAAAAATATGGGTGTCATTTTCGAATCGGTTGTGGGGATACGCTTTGGAAAGAGAAAAAAAATCTCGACTAAGACGTCGATTGATCTTTGAAACGTATACTGTTAAATGTGTTTCTTTGAGTTTATCATTCGATTTTAGAAAATTGTTAGATATGACGTTTCCTGTTTTGTTTGAATAGTTTTTCTTGATTCTCTTTGATTGAAGCCAATCCCGAGATTCTTTGGAAGTTAAGTTTTGATTTAACTTCACCAAATGTAATCTATTTTCACGGCTTAATTGATAATTTTCAAACGGAATTACCGATTTAAGAAAAAAACTTGATTTTATGGTGACCAATGCGTGGTTTATGTTCAAATAAGTTAGAGTTGGAGACATTACATTACATTACGATCTTGATCTTCATCCAGTTCGAGGTTACATGGAGAAAGTTCAAAAAATTATTGGTATAGTGCGATGAATATAAGTTAAATTTTTATACAAATCTCGGATTCAATCTACGACAAGAATCACTGAAAAAAACTATTAAAACAACTTATAAAAAATGGTGTCAATTTTTTTCCAGTAAATTAGAACAAAAATGAAGTTTCATCTTAAAATCCATAGACAAAAAAAAAAAAAGATATAACCCGTTTTATTTTATAACGATGAAGTTATTTTTCACACTTTACGTAAGATCTTAAACCAAGCAAGGTAAGAATGAAAAGAAAAATCCAAATTTTGTCATTTATGGTTGAAGTTGTGAAGAAAAAGAGGAGTGACTCATAAATGAGATGATGAGAATATATAAAAGGGAATATGGAAAAGAATAGCTCTTTCTCTTCCATGGTTGGCAACGTTGGAATCCAATTCAAAGTGTACATGTTCTCAATGTCCACCATCATAAATGGGAAGCACATTCTCAAGTGCCTATTTTTTTTTCTCTCTTTTCCCCTAAATTATCATTTTTTTAGATGTGTATAGAGGGTGACACTAAACTTTCACATTATCATATTTATGTTTAATTTCATACATTTAAAAGTGTGTTTTAGTTAGTATTTTCGATTTCAAAAGTGATTTTAGAATTATATCAAATTTCTTTTCATCCTAGCACATAAACATGCTTAAATAGCATGTTTATGAAATTATATATCAAACTAATCCTTAACTAAACATGCTTAAATAGCATGCTTAAACAAGTACTTACTACTAAATCCTTTTTCTCCATTTGACAAATAAAATGAAAATAGAAACTTGGTGGGAGCCCTTTCAAAAGGAAATTTGTGGCAGTTAGTTGAAGAAAGTCTATATAGGGTATATAGTATATGCAAACAAAGCCAAACTTTTTGTTGCCAACAAATGGACCACTAGGTACAATATATATATATTTCCAATTCCAATCGTTATACATCGTTTAACACGTGAGCTATTATATTGGTTAAACTATCGTTTTAATGTCTTTTATATTTTGAATTTGTCTATGTACTTTTAAATTTTCAATTATTTTTTTCGTTGCAGTAGATTTAGTGAATCTTATGAATAATTTGATGGAATGGTTTCTTCTTGGACTCTTAGAAAAAAGATGAGTCTATATGAATACTGTTGTTGTTAGGGTTTTTAAAAAATAAAAAGATTGGCATACTCTTTATCCTTCATATAACAAGCACAAAATTTATTGCGTTTAATTTTGGTGTGAAGTGTAAATATTTTGTCAAATGTTATATTTTTTACAATTTCTCTTGTTATTGTTGTAATCAACTTCAATAAAAATTAAATAAATTTTTAAAAATGTATATAAAATAAAATATTATCGAACTCAAACTTCAAATGTAACCTTTTGATTTTTTCCATGCCTAACTCAAAAACAAAAAATCAAATACAATGACACTTCCACTCGATCCACCAACGACAACTCTTTCTTTAATGCAAGAAAGATTAGTATATAGTTTTATGTACTCTAGTGGGTAAGTCCGACGACATGCTTTAGTGACTAACTATGTCGACCCAACTACATTGATTATACCCAAGAAATTATAATTCATCACAATCATTATAATCACTAAACAAACCGAGCATGTGTTTCAAAGAACAAAAACTTGAATAATGAAAGTATTTTTAAATTATTGATTCATTGTGTTTAATAGTCATATCTTTTAGAATAATTTCAATTTTTTTAAAACGTGTAATCAAATATATAAATGTCTCTCGCAATGTCAAGCCAATCTATTATTTTTAAAAGTTAATTTTGAATGTTATATTAAAAATAAAAATAAAAAAATAGTTTGAAAAGTTAAATGGAATGTATTCTTAATTAAATTAAAAAAAATTGTAATTGATATAAAAAACAATTTACGAAAAAAAATAAAAAGATTAATTTTCAAGCTTAACTTAAATGTTTTTTTTTTATATATAAAAAGACCAATGTATTAATTTAATTTTATGACCTAAGCTCACATCATCTTTTATTTCTATCACTTCCACTATTCTCTTGTGCAAAGCGGCAGCCACCAGTTTTCTCAAAATAACACCGGCGACCGTAACGAACTCCGGCCAGCGACCACTAACGGCGCCTTTGAAGCCCCACTAACAGCGACGCAAGCTCCTTCCTGCAGCGGCGGTGCTCTATCCACGAACCACGACACTCAAATCTAACTACAGCGGCGCGATTCCTCTACTTTCTTCTCTGTATCGGTGGTGTTGTGACAGTCTAGATTTCAATCTATGGAGGCCATGGTGAAAAAGTATCAGCAAAGATTCAGAAAGTTCAAGGATGAAATGGATCGCTGGGATGAACTTCAAGTTCGTTTGATTTCGCAGTTCCAAAATGCCTCCTCCATCATTGGGAGACTGCAGGTCAGTCTCAGTTTTGATTTTTTGTTGAACTTATTTGTATTTTTTATTAGCTTGAAGATTATAATCTTTTATGACCTTTGAAATTTTGTTTCAGTTGCTTCAGGATCCTAAGAATTTTGGAAGTCTGTCTGGCATGGATGGCATTGTAGAGGCGTTATTGGCGAAGCAGATGGAATCCTTGCAACTTAGTTTCTCTTCCATTAAAAAGACAATGTATGTTTGTTTTTCTTGCCTTCACGTGTGATTTGTAGGATATGGTAGAAGAAAAAATCTTAAACAAAAATTAAAGGGGATCATGAACTTGAGCACCAACTGTCAACTAATTAAGTCATGCCTCTTTATCAGTAAGAGATTCGAAGTTTGAATTTCCACTCGAACATGTTTGAATAAAAGAATTGGAGAGCATGAAGTTGGTTGAGCATACACTTTAGTTTGGCTGGTGTGTTTATGTGAGACACATGTCAAACACTTGGAACTCCAACACTTGTTGGATTCATATAGAGCACTTTTTTGTTTGTTATATTTTTAGATACTAGTTGTACAAAGTCAATCTAGGTTCAAAATTGTTTAGTTATACTAAATAGACACATCTATAATAAAAAAATAATAAAATTTCAAAGCAAAATGCATCAAACATATTGACTCTTAATGTCTTTCTCGTGTAAAAATGATATATTTACTCAAACGTGTAAATTACAATGAAACTTAGCCCTATGTGCCCATGTCCTAGATTTAAAAAAAATGGTGTGATCGTGTCTGTTGTGTCGTATCTATGTCTGTGCTTCTTAAATCCAAAAGGTCTGTTAAAATATTCGTGCTACCTTGTTTTCATGAATGAAGAATCTAAATAAAGATCTCAGGGAAGAACTTGGGAATATTGTCAATTCAATGGAGAAGATTTATCGTGACGGGAAGCAATTAGTCAAAGGCGGTTCTAATCAGCCATCAATAAAACAACTACAACAAAAAGTTGGTTTAAAACCCAGTCTTGAAGATTGTTTGAATGGTTTAATGCTTCTCTGCCACATGCACCGCTCTGAGTAAGAACTGTCCTCATCCCTTTCTATGTCATGAAAGAAAAACTGTGTATCCAGTGAAAACTAAGAACTGATCATGTTAGAATTGAATTGGAGTAGGCTTCTTAGTCTGAAGTCTCATTTTTGTTGGGTTAGTTTTTTGCACCCTTGTATATTTTTCATTTGAAAATTCTTTTCCCGATCATTCTAGAGGAAACCAACTAACCTATGAAAGTCAGTTTTATGTCGCCAACAGTTGGCTTCTTTATCCATTGTTTCATTTTTGAGCAAATATGCGATATCTGTTTGAATTCTCATGTATGTATTCAGCTTGATGTTTTAGCTTATGTTACGATACACCTATATTTATGTTTCATTCCCCTCAATGTCTTTAGGTACAATCTTAAAGAATCTATCGTCTCAGCGCTTCCAGAACTTTTCTGGAAAGCTAGGTAATTTTTCTCCCAGTTGATGAATTTGATGGGATGTTCTAGTTGCAACTAGAGGATTAATGAAGTTGGTAATGTAAAGTAAAAAAGAACATGTTATATATATATAAATTTTTACACCAAAATGGAGCATTGAAAATGGATGAATCATGCACTTCATTTGTAGATTTTATTTGAAAATTCTAGGCTTCTAGCATTTGTCTCTTTCCAAACCTTCGTTATCAACGCAGAAATGATACTGAACCAAACAACTTCTTTAGTGGCTTCGAATGGGTGGTCCATTAGTGACGAAAATGAAAACAAAAACATAGAGATTGAATTTTCTTCTGATAGGTGCTTGTGAAACATCCTTTTCTAGTACTGGCCATCAACTATCATCTTCTTTTCCCCCTCCAAGTTATGTAAATCACTATGGCCCATTTTTTCTCTCAGAAAATTTGTGCATCTTGAATTGTTAGGAATCATGGAGCTCAAGACCTCAGCTCCTTACATCAACTCTTGGTTGACCAACCTAACATTAAGAAAGAGGAAGGTTAGCATTTGATACTTTCAGCACATCATATATTGAACTTTATTGATGAATATGTCACTTTTAAATTGAAAATAATCAAATTAGCGAATAAAAAGATGGGGCTTTTTCAAAAATAGAAAGAAGAAAAAAAACAAACTATTGACACTCCATAAAGAAATCACCAAAAAGACAAAATTCATTACACTTTATTTTTCTATGAAGTGTATTGTCAATTTTTCTATTTTTCACAATTTCCCTAAAAAGAACCTTGGAATGTGAAAATTTGGAAGTTAGATGGGTTTAGGTAAATGGTGTTATATGTCCTAGAAAATGTTGAATGTTCAACCTTGAATGTTAGGAAGCGTCTGGCCCACAAAGTGGAGTAAACAAGTATGAGATTAATATTTTGAAGTTAGTAAGTTTTTGTAGGTAGAGTTGTAAGATCGAGTTCTTTCATTATTGTGAAAAGTAGATTATGAAAGCAAGATGGAGTTACTTGGTAAATGTAGAAAGTAGAGATGGAGGGAAAGATTAAATTACTTGGTAAATGCAAAAAGTACAAAAAAATAAAATAAAAAATAAAGAAGATGAAGTTACTCGATAAATGTGCTAGTTCAATAATGTTTTTTATAGAAATTGAGTTGTTTAAGTTGGTGAGCCAAACGACCCCTTGGTGATTCCATTCTTCTAGATGCAATGTTTACTTCTATTTTCACGCTTTCATCATGTTCCTCTCTGGGTCTTTTGTCTAAGACCATATGTTGTATATTTTCTTATCTAATGGCTTTCATTGTCATGAACCTTACTCTTCTGACTTTGAAGTGTTCATTTACCACTAGAGGAAAATCTTCATGTTTTTCTCGTTTTCTACCGTTTTACAACTATGGTTGAGTGGTTTATACACTACTGCTTCTCAATGTACTTTCTTCTTTATTTCATAAAACATGAAGATTATTATCTCATTAGAGATATTCTTTTTGCCAAAGCTATTTGTAATCCCTCATGTAGGTAGCTTCGAAAGAGGGAAGAGTACAGGAAATCTCTAAATTTGAAATCACTGCACATATATACATATCCTTGGCTATTATAAAAGAACAACTACAAGTCTTGTCTTTCCATTTTCTATGAAAGGCTTGACCAGATTTGACGTTCCTCGTTAATTTTTACTGTCTTAAGATTTGTTTTGTACACCTTAGTTTCCCACAATAAGTATACTCAGCGTTGTCTAATAAAATATTATGTTCCTTTCAAAAAATGAAGAAAAAATAATAATAAATTTGGTTTGGCTATCTAGTGGTCATCTGTTCTTGTCAGAGGGGTGGTTGAACTTCGTTGGATTTCCACCCATTGTTTCTTTTTTCCTTCCATTATGGTCATGTTTGGTAAAAAATACTTTTATCACATTTAAAACCACTCCCAATTGTATCGTTTAATCTTTTAAATATTTAATGGTTTAGTTTTATATTCTTAAACACAATTTACTTACATGATTCAAAGTCGTATGGGAATGACTTTTAATACTGTAGTATACTATTATTGATATATTGTGGTGTTTTCATATTGAAAAATTAATCTGATTCTTGATCCTCTTTTGCAGTTGAATTCGTCTTTGATACTATACTGGTTCTAGAAGCCTAGCTAATGTATGATATGATCAAACAACTCAACAACTTATGATTTCTCATCCGCATGACTAGCAACAAAATCTCATATACTTTCAATATCAACTATTGGAAGAGTTGAGGGAACCACAAAACCAACTAGAAGATGAAACTTCAAGGATATCTCGCCTGGTGGTTATTGTTAATAATGATCATTGCTTAGCAGATAAAAGCGCAATCAACCGTTCAAATGTAGATTCGATCTTCCATTGATGAACTCGAAAAGGTAAAGAATTTACCTTGTGAGTTTGATACATTATAGCAATCTTAGTTTAAAATAGTATAGTATTTATCACTATTCTCCCCCTCCACAACAATATCAATTTAATATTCTTAGCGATTGTTGTTTTCTTTTGTGCCTTTTGGTATTTGGAGAGAGTGTAGTGTAAATGTGAAGCCTCCAGATATGCATTTTTGAAATGGATGGATTGGATAAACCCATGGGAGAAAATTAAATGTTACCATTTCATTATTTTTAAAGCTCGGATTTGTCATTTGCATGAAATTTTGATTTGTAAACTATATTTTCTTTTTAATAATTTGTTATTTCTGAACTTTACCTTTGGAAGCGAAAGGTATGTGCTGGTAAGCTATTTGAACATTTGTTAAATTAAGTAGGTTTCAAAATATTCATGGAAAGATGAGTAAAGAAAACCTCACTAATTTTTTAGGTAACATATATTTACATTCAGCTGAGAAATATCGTACTTTATGAAAAAGAATTGGTAGTAGAGATTTTCATTAAAATTATGGAAGATTAGTTTAGAGCTATGAGGAGATATAATATGGAAATGTTATATTACCATTCAAATTCTCTCACCTTCTGTTGTAGTGTGAAAGGTCGTTATTTGACATTATTATTTTTGTAATATACATATATGTATAGAAAAAATGTTAAATTTGATAAAATATAACAAAATTTCAGATCGATATGTTTTTATTAATGATATTGATGTCATTAATAGACAACAATATAATCTAAAATTTTGATATAATTTATAAATATTTTAGTTTATTTTACTATATTTAAAATTGCATCCATAATAAAATCGTAAAATTGCAAAAAAACAATAACAAAACAAAATCCTTTTAACATTAAGTATAGTTTTGCAATATATCAAAACTAATCGAGCTAGCAGCACATGAGCTACAATGGAGTTTGTAAACTCACCACAAAATTTCTTTAGAATACAATTTCAAAATCACATATAATTTGTCTCTTCAAGTTGGGAAATAACTACAAAGAAAAAAAAATGTATACAATTGGCTGATACACCTTTAATAAATATAAAAGCAAAACTGCTACAATTACCTCTTATGTAAGGCTTTGTTTGGAAGAATGTTCAATTAGGCAATGACTCATGGAGAGGCTGCAAAAATTCACCTGCCATTCTTGAGTGATAATCTGCTTCAAGAACTTGCGATTTCCCGACGGTTAACCTAAGAGGACGGTCTGGAGATTCTGATGAAGGCTCCTGGAATGTAGTTCTAACATGCCCCGTTGCGAATTTGGAGATGAAGAAACCCAAGTTATGAGCTCCCTACGCGTTGTCTTTTTGCCGAAAGATGATCGCTACTATCAATATTCTTCTCACTGTGTTCGTTATCGAAACTCCAACCAGCGAAATCAGACTCCGAGAACAAGGTGGTGGGGGGTGCTTGGTAGAATGCCAGAGGGACTCGCTTCAGTTTCTTTTTCAACTGCAACCAAAGACACCGTTTAGAACAAAAAAGAATTTGAATTTTGTTTTATCCAATTTTAGTTCTTCGTAAGGAAAGTGATGCAACGGATGGATTTCAGAGACGATATCAAAAAGTCGAAAATAGTCAATAATCTTAACCACTAAAATTGTAAAAAAGGACAATTTATAACCTTACGAGAATATATTAAAACAGCAAACTGATTAGAGTGAAACTTACCTCTTGCCCGAGTATTGTAGAGTATGAACCGGCGACAAAATCTTTAACATCAATTTCAGTTGTTTTTGATCTCACAGTCAGATCATTCTCAAGGGACAAAACTAACCTACAAGAACACAAGGACTAGTTTTTCAGTATGAAATCCAAACAAATAGAAGTTTCTTGATCAATATTAAACTGCATACCTTGAAACAGGAGGACAATAATGGTGTCGAAGACTATCAATTTCCCAAAGTGAACTTCCTGTACCAATAATTTTTGTTAACAAAAACCAAATATTAAACCACAAAAAAATAAAAACAAAGCGTCCAACAGTAGCATCTATGTAATGGATTAACCAAATGTTTTCAGTCATTAAATCTGACAATCTTTAAACATGAATTGTAAAAGATTTCGAGTAAACCATTGGAAAGCAGGTCAAGAAAGCAACTTTGACAAGTCATGGCGATATTAACAGTTCATCACAAGAATACTAATTAATAAACATGTCTTTGTCCCATTTCATCCAACAAAGAGAGAATCCATTAATCACAAACAATTCATTGCGTGACTTTACACGTCAATAAAGACAACACTTACTCAAGGCACTAGATTTAATAGGATCAGCTTCCTCGTAGTTAAAATGATCAATGCCTGGCTTCATTTTGGGTGTATCAGCATCAGTGCCTTTAGCAGCCTCTTCACTTGTGGAATTATCGTTCTTACTTTCGCTAACATTTTCCTGCACACATCATGCATACATTACATCCAAAATAAAACAAGAAAAATCGATGCAGGTTGTAGAATTTATCTTAAGCAATAGGATTAAAAATAGTGCTAACTTCAATCATAACCAATATCCTAAAGTCATGGACAGTTTCAAACAGAAATCCAAATCCACCTAACGAAGATGTTTTCAAGTTAAGGCACTTATTTTATGACAATAGATGTCTTTTATGGGAAACATATGCCTGTTTCAGAGCATAAACGAACAGTTCTTAGTTAACTAGGAAAAAAGAATGTGAGTCATATAATTGTTGTGTTGGTGAAGGATTTGTAAAATGTTAATCAATTGTAATTACGGAACCATCCTGGATTGGCCTAGTGGTAAAAAGAAAACAATCTCAAAAAATGGCTAAGAGATCAAACATTAATGGTTTCCAGATTAAAAAGAAAAAAAGAAAAAAAGAAGAAAAACTATATGTACAAAAAGTATACCCTTAACTAAACATCTCATTCGCAAAACTACATACTGTAACTAATCAAAGGAAAATAATAAGTTACCCGGTGAACCAAACAGTTGATTGAGGGATGTCTTCGTAAGAGATTGTGAATAAGAGCTATAATGACAAGTGCTCCTGATGGAGGAACAACAAGTGATAGCCTACTCAATTTCTTAGCAAAAGCAGCAGCCAAGTATGCTGGAAGAAGTGGCGACTTCAAGCAGGAATCAAGAAGCTGCCAAGAATGGTAACAAAGATATTAGGAAATCACCGAAAATGAACCAAACATTTAGAAAAGTCATTATTTATATTACAACTTGGTTTTCACTGTTAATGAAATATGAGCGCCCCTAGGATATGGATATGTGTCCTATGTACAAAATAATATAATAAAAAATAAATAAACAGGAGCGGCTTCAATATGTTATCATCTTCTCAACCTGAAACAATTATTTTGTATGAGAAACCAAGTTTTCAGTAAGATAATTGAAGAAATACACAAGCGCATACAAAAAACAGGCCTTGCCAAAGAAGTCAACAGAATCCAATGTAAAAAAAAAATTAAAAAAGAAAAAGAAAAAGAAATAACTTAACTGATAATTGACCTAGAAATTGACATACACAAAGAGGATATACTGAATTTAACAATGTCCCAAACCTCTTTCGAGATCTCTTTCAATCCAAAAAAAGCATGCCAAAAGCCCTTCCATTTACATTGTATTATCTACTGAAATTAACTAAAAAACTAGGTGAGATAGGCAACCAAATAGTCTTCAAATTGGGAGTTAACTATACCCTGTAGAATGAAGAGCATTTAAAATTCCAAGGAGATATTGAAATCACCATCCATACTTCTAAAAATCATTCCCGAAAAAGATAATCTAAAAAAAAATAGACAGACCACACAACTTTACCTGAAAAAACTTGGCCCGATGTTTTGCCATGAATATTGAAGGAACCAATAGAGCGTAGAGTTTTTCATAGAAGTTTGGATACTCTAAACCATATTTTGTCATTAGGAGGAAGAGGCTGCTGAGAGCCATAACACTGATGACGCCACCAATATCATAGGATTTTGTTAAGAAGTCGCTGCATTTTATTATGCAACAAATGAGTTAAATGAGACATACAAGCTTTATATATAAGAGAGAACATACAAACCATATTATCACAAACCTTAATATAATTGGTTTAGAAAGATAGGGAATGACTTCCTGATCAAGAATTACAAGAACCTACGTAGCAAAAGGATGAGTGAAAAAATATTAGATGACAACAAAGCCCAAAAGAAAAAAGGATTAGAAAATTTACAATATGGAAGCAATAGTGAAGGGTAGGTTGTAACACAAACAATCATTGAAGAATTTCTGAAATAACCAACCCATGTATTTACGAAGAATAAGTATTCGAAGAGAAAGACAACGATATAGTACAATGATACGAGAGGTATCGTGAAGATCATTGGGAGAAAAATAACTATACTTCTCAACTAAATTAGATGGGGATCAATCACAAGAAGTTTGCAAAAGACCACCAGGATTTGCTTTATAGGTCTAAGCTAATCTCCAGACAGAATATAGCTAAAAAATAACTAGTGTAGGGATTGTTTTCAGAAAATCAGTCTTAAAAAAATTTAATGAAAATGATAACCAAATAAAAAAAACGTACACTATTTCATGGCCTAGCATGTTCTTGAGCCTACTGTACATCACTTGTGCTTCTAATATAATCAAGAACACTAAGATTTCTTCTCAAGCTAAAGGCAACTATTAATAAAAATTCAACCAAAACCAACGGAAAAGAATTACTGTCCTAACATTTAGATCAGAATACAAATTATAAAAAGAGAGGAGAAATATTTTAACACTGTTTCCAAACAGCAGCATATTATCTGGATACAAATTGTCCATCCAGATCATTAGGAAGTATAACTGCATTTTTTTTAGCAAAAGGAAGCATAACTGCATTATTGTTCTCTCCCCACAAAATAAAATAACTACACCAAAGATAAAACGAGATGTAAAATTGTTTTCAGATACAATATTGACTTTTTAAGCAGTCGACTCAATTATAAAAGTTGTCAAAACCATAATACAGACCAATTTCAGAACTACAAATGCTTTTAATTTTGTATAGAGCCAAAAATAAAGAGCAGAGTGGTTACCTCCTTGTACACATCAATTGGAAGCGGTAACTTAAGAAATGAAATCCATGCTTTTGAAAATTTTAGTTTCATTCTTCTAACAATCTTTGATGAGGTTAAGACCTGAAGGGTGTTAGCAATGTTCTTTAAAAGAAGGAATGATGATAGAATTCAATGTAGCAGAACTAATACAGAAAAGAGAGAAAAAAAATAGATAAAGAACAAACTAGTTTTTTTGGATAAGAATAAAGAACAAACTAGTTGTAACCACCTCTTCGTCATTTTTCTTCATCTTAAGCTGCTTTGCTTCTTGATCATCAGAAAGCACTTTGTTATCACCTTCAATTGAAAAAATAATGACTTAAGCAAAAACTCTGCTCCATAAAAGAAGTGCTGACGGTAAACACATAGGATAATTGCAATGTGCTCAATGTCATGACTCTTTATTCATAAAAATGCAAATTTAGAACCTGTATCAGCAGTTCTTGAATGATCTTTTTATTATTATTTTTTTCATGATAGGTAACAATTTCATTGATTAAACGAAAGATACAAAAGGGGATGCCGTCCATAGAGATTATAACAGCACACAAATAATAATAATAATAATAAAATATAATTAATTAATAAATAAATAAACAAAACCTCTAGCTGGATAACAAGTGTTAAGACTAAAAATTGAATGTCATCGACCGTCATATTAGAAATTACCCATCTTAAATTGGAATCCATAATTCCATTTTAATGCCCAAACTAAATTAAATGTCAATATGACATTAAAAAAATTCATTTACTGCCTCCAAAAAATTCCATGAAAACACCCTTTAGGAAGGTTAGAGATGCTACATTCAACATGTTAATAATTCAAGATCTGTGTATAAAAAAACAACAAACTCAATAAGCCCAAAAACCAAATCTGTGGAAATTACCTGATTCAACCCACATAGTGTAGTCAGATTGATTTGAGTTTTCCAAAGGGGGAATGGAGGATATGATAGAGTGCACAATGTGAATGAACTCCACCCTGCACAGAGAAACGTCACACCAGTGACGAACCAATTTTTTAAAAGACTTCATAATTCCAGTGCCTTCAAATTATTATCAACGAGGACCATGCAAAGAACAAAATTGTGGTTTAAGGTGGTTAAAAATATATTCCTTGTGGTCTAAACATCATATGGCCTGAAAAAGAATTGAAGAAACTACACCCTTATCAAATTAACAAACTAATTTGCCAATGAGTCCTAACCGCTCCTAAATTGTTGAGCTAAAAAAACTTATGACGTGTAGACAAGGTAAGACCTTCCACATCTGGAGACTTTACCCTATTCCTTAAGACAAAGTAGGCTAACTCCCTCCCTCATCATATACATAAAGGGGCAAATTCAATATTAATATACTTTGTTTTTCAAAAAAGGAGAAAATCTCAAGCATATATAGAAGTACAATGACTTGTAAAAATGTTGAAGGGTAACAGTGGTTTAGGACAATGATTTGAGATCAAAAAACATTTACCCTTCTTTTGAATGGCCACCAACATCACCTACAAGAAGAAGAAAGTTCATTGAACGAAGCATTCCGGAAATAAAAATAACAAAATGTCAAGAATAGGTAGGAGAAAATACCAGACATGTACTCAGCCTTGAAAGTCTTGGCAAGTTCTTTAATGCTAATATATGTAAAATAACTGTACAAGAGAGAAGCAGGTTAAAAATGGATCTCATAGTCATAGGAATCCAAAACATGTGTCTCAAGAATTCGATAAAAATGTTAAGAATCAACAAATTTAAGGAAAATGGTACATAATCAAAGCTAAAGAGGACGGGAATTAACGTTAAAATGAAATCCCAGTCGTGTCAGTGCACAAGAAGCAGAAGGACAATGTTCTAAACATTACGCACAGGTTCTTAAAGGGGAAAAAAGAAGAAGACGAAGAAACATACCGGACATCGAGATAATGGAAGTACTTTTTCACAAGCAAGGCTATCAGAGTATCAACTGGAGTCGAAGAATGAGCCTACATATAAGAGAAGAGGTAAAATCCACAGCTCTAACACAATCACAAACATTAAAAAAAATAATGGTAATTAAGGATAGCAAGGCAACTTACGATACTCTGTAAAAACCTGTGGTATACAGCAGAGTGAAATTTCCCCTTGTTACCAACTTTAACAAACTCCATAATCGCATCCAACACAATCTCCTAAACCACACACAACATAGAAAAAACACACAATTCAATTAAACTAAATCACCAAACAGAACGAATTCAAAAGCCACCAAAGAGCACCACCTTGAGAGTGTCATCGCATTCAGAAGAAACCGCTACATCAATAAGCGACTTAACGAGTTCATCAAACTTAGAACGGAGCCAGGTCCGGTAAATGAACTCGGCATCGACCTGAACGTCGTCTCCAGCAGGGGGAGGCTTGGAGGAGGAAGGGAGGGAAGGGAGGTTGGTGATGAAGAAGGACTGAAGGGAGAGGAGAGCTTCAAGGACATAAGGAGGAGGTGAAGAAGGGGATACGAAGGTGAGAAGTAGAGGGAGGTTGTTGATGTGAGCTCGAGATGAGAGAAGTTGAAGGCCAAGGGTTTTGAGGTCTGAAAGGCTGTGAGTATTTTCATTCTTCGTCTTCGTCTTCGTCTTCTTCTTCTCCTTCTCGTTGTGATTGTTGGAGGGAATGGACGCCATTGGAGCTGCTAAGAGAAAGCTCAAGGCGGGAACGGAAAAACTGTCGAAGTCCTACGGTGGAACACGGCGGCTTAGTTAGGTTTTTGAATTAGAAGAATCGAGCTGTTTGTGTGTTGGGGTATACTATTCCGTTCATGGATAGGTTTCTGTACCTGAACCGGAATATGATGTCCTTCGCGGTTTTTTTTTCTTATTTTGAACTTTGGATGGATTTTGTATGTAGAAGTGATTATAAAAGAATGTTAATTAGAGATGTTTATTTTATTTTACACTCTTTTTATTTGATGCATTTTTTAGTAAAATTTAAGTTTTAGTTTTATTATTTAAAATTATGATTTATTTTAAATAATAAAAACATTAATATTACATTTTATTGTTATTATTATATATAAAAGATGATAATTTAATATTTATTAACCACCTAATTTTACACACAAAAATAACAAGAAAAAGAAAACTATTGATTGCAATTATTTTAGAAGCTAATGTAATCTCAATCTAATATTGGGATGTTTGAAGGAATGGATAGTAAATAGTCAACATTATGTTAATGAGAAATTTTGAATAGTATTCGAGTAGATAATTGTAGGTTAATAGTTGTAAATATCGCTTTTATATTTGGAGCTCCAAACATGAAGTAGGTTTATTGATATAATTGTAGAAATAGCAAAATTGCAAATAGCCGTTTGAAAAATGACAAAAAGCAGAAAAAATAAGAAAAATAGCAAAAGCAGTGTCTATCCCATTTTTTTTAATTATATTAAACCCCAATCTAGCCCTAGTTATAGGATAATTCATGCATTCCAAGTACAATGTATTTGAATGGCTCCAATATGAGGCAGGATACCACATATTTCACAAAGATATAAAGTGTATTTTGCAAACAACCTTCAAATTTGATAAATTATTGTAGCAACCTCCCCTGTAATAATGTTAAATATATCTACAACATTTTTAGGTTTGTTATATTCTAAACGGTTTATTAACAATATAGGTAATTATTATTAAATAATACATAATATATATTTTTAATAATAATAAAGACAGTATGGTAGAAGTGACCGGCACGAAAGACGTAAGGATAAGGGACTGTCTCGACATGTGAAGATGCAGACTACCTGCACCTGGACAGAAAGACTCTATGAAGCTTCATCTAGTCTCGCTCCTTCGCACCTTTCAACAGCGACTTCTGCCACCGATCTATCTGAACTTTCTATGCCATTGAGAATACGAGATTCTTTCTTCTTTGTGAAATTGAATAATAGTTTTCACTCACTTACATAGAGAATGAATAAGGAAAGACCTCATGCTTGAGGCCTCTTTCTATTTCTGAATTTCATGTGAAAAGCATATTTAGACCGATCCAACGTAGCAGCTAGGGCTCCAATCCCAAGTCAACTCGATCTCTGTCTCTTACCTAGCTTTCAAAGGATCTCATACCCCTAGTTAGGATAGTCAGACTTTTCTTTGCTTTTGTTGCGGGATGGGCTTTCCCTTATTCCACTTTCATTCATGTGAAATTATATTTTATATTAGATTCCTTAATTTCATCCCAAATTACGTTTAAATTACATTTCGATGAAGAAGCTATTCAACAACAAGAAAATCCTTTGTTTTGCGTTGAATGTATGAAGACTTTGAAAGGAACGAAGCTGGAAGCTCCAATCGTTTATGTAGTTGCTGGAAGACTTTGAAGGTTTAAAAGACTTTAAAGGTATGAAGGAGACGAAACTTTGGTGGTGGTGATTTTCGGCTTTTGGGGGAAAATTAGGATTTTGATAGGTGTTAATTGATTAGATTGTGTTTATATGAAAAAATTAGAGGATAAATATAATCATTATTTTTTTGGGAGTTTGAGTTAATTGCAGTTATTTGTAGTTTGTTGAATAATTGTATTTGGGATGTAAGTTTTTCACTTAGGTATGGACATTTAAGGCATTGTTGCAACATTTTTTTTTACATATTTTTCAATTTTGCTATTTTATCAATTTAAATTTAAAATTTTTCATTTATCCAAAATAAACGTTCTATTTTGTTATTCTTCTTGTCATACGTTAAATAATCCGCTATTATAAAGTTATAATAGTTACAACTTTACTAGAAAGTATAGAACTTTATTTTTAAATAATTGTAAATATAGCAAAATCTACCATTGATTAATCAATATTTGCTAATATTAATATCATAGTAGTAAATAAAATGAATTGCATACAAGAGATTAATTTATTTGATATGGAGATATGAATAATACAAAACCTCTGTTATGAACTTGATTACACGACACATTCTACATAAATTTGTTCACGACTGCACTTAAAACATAGAAATAAACATTAATCTTTAAATTTTATTGGATTATAAAGTAACGGCAATAAAAAAATCAATAATTTTATGAGAAACCAACTATTCGTTCACAATACAACTTTTTATTTTATTTTCATTTACATTTATTTACTTCTAACCATAACAATCATAGATACTGTAAATGGTACTCAACAACACTATAAGGATGTGACGATAAAAAAAAAATCTAGATCGTTAAATACCCTTGGGTTTTCCATTTTTAAGTAACATGTGGCTAAAAAAAAAGTTAATTTTGTTTCTTCGATGATGGGTTATTGTTTTGTCGGTTTGGTAATTTTTTTGTTTCTTATAAAAAATGTGATTGTTTACATTGGTGGGTGAAGGAAATCTTGCACCGACTAATGAACAATAAACAAATTTTAGTTATCAAATTTGTGCATAGGTAGAAGTGAGGGACGGTCGATTAAACAATATATCACACACCAAGTTCACAACTCTCGTAACCTCTTTTAGGTTCATTGCATCATCTCTTCTGTTCTTCATTTGATATATTTAGAGATCTTGAATGTAAAATAAAATATCTTCATTTTATACCAAATTTTCAAACATCAAAACATAAAGAAAAACTTAAAAGAGAGAAAGAAAAAAAAGGCGGTATGGGTATGATTAAGTATTCAAACTTATCGATTACTACATTCTTGATGTCATTGCTATCATTTACTATTGAGTCTCAATCTCATGTTGACGTTATTTTTCCTTTGAGGAAGTATGGTAATATTGTGTCTGGTGATGATGTCACTGAGGTATAAACACACAATAAAAGTATATATCAAAGTGATGACTTAATAAATTAATTAATTGTTTTTGCTAACTTTTGTAGTTTTGTTACTTGTGAAACATAGGCTTTGAAAGATGCATGGAATGACGCATGTGCATCTGTTCGTCCAAGTGCGGTGGTTATTCCAGATGGAATATTTAAAGTAAGAGAAGGAGAATTTAAAGGCCCTTGCAAGAGCCCTATTGAAATTCGAGTTCGTGGAACATTGCAAGCTCCAAAACACCCTCATGGAGATAGTTGGATTACTTTTGCATATGTTGATAGAATGACAATATCAGGCAAAGGAGTTTTTGATGGCCAAGGAAAGGCAGGTTGGGAAAAGAATGATTGTCATAAACGTATAGATTGTGCTAACCTCCCTATTGTAAGTTCTATATCTTTTGTTTTCCTATCCATTAACCTCATTCGTCTTTGTTCATTCTTAAGTGGTTCGTTAGATATTGTTCTCTATTATTTTCATTTTTACAATTTGGTAAATGTGTTCTTAACACCATATGATAATAATTAAAAAATTAAATATTGAACGAAATTTAACCATAAAAAATTAGGCAAAAGAGCTACTTTTTTTTATTTTAAAAAAAATATAATGACTAAATAGATGGAGAAAATTCATAATTTTCATCCCTCCTTAATAGTTTGTGCATGGCTTTCTCACCCTATCTCTGACATGACTTATTGATCGCATATCAAATGAGCAGAGTTTAAGATTCGACTTCATTACCAATTCAATTGTGAGGGGAATAACATCACTCGATAGCAAAAACTTCCATGTCAACATCCTAGGGTGCAACAACCTTACATTCCAAGGTGTCAACATAATTGCACCAGAAGATAGTCCCAACACAGATGGAATACACATTGGTCGATCAATTGGGATCTCAATCTTAAAATCTCGAATAGCAACAGGAGATGATTGCATCTCACTTGGAGATGGAAGCAAACGAGTGAAAATCACCAATGTGACATGTGGGCCAGGTCATGGAATAAGCATAGGAAGTCTTGGAAAATACACTAACGAAGAACCTGTTGACGATGTCGTAGTAAAGAATTGCACAATAATGAACACCACTAATGGTGTTAGGATCAAAACATGGCCATCCTCTCCTGTTGCTGGTATTGCCACCAACATGCATTTTTCAGACATTACAATGGTCAACGTTAGCAACCCAATTCTCATAGACCAAGAGTACTGTCCATGGAATCAGTGCAATCGCGAGGTATTGATCACATTCTTAAAACTTTGATTTTGAAATTCTTCATGCATGTTAACTTCACGAATAAACTTTCATTTTTCAGATTCCGTCAAATATTAAGATTAATAACGTGAGCTTCAAGAACATTAAAGGAAGTTCTGCAACTCCAGTGGCAGTCAAACTTATTTGTAGTAGCAACAAACCATGTGAAGAAGTAAAAGTAGCCAACATTGACCTTGTTTATAATGGAATAAATGGTCCGGTTACATCTCAATGCATGAATGTGAAACCAATCATTTCAGGAATACAAAATCCTTCGATTTGCTCTTCTTCTTACACTACCGCTTCAAAATAATGGACAACATTACTTAGAATATAAGACAACTCATTTGTCTTTTATTTTTCTTTTGTTTTTAACTCTTCCAAATAAACAAGAAGGTTGTAATGTTTGAGACTAAGCTTGGTAATATGAGTACCCTAAATTTATTGATGAAATTTCTTGGGTAAAATTAATTTAAGTAGTTGTCCTAAATTTGGATTTCTTTTGTCACTTTCAATAAAATGCCCATATTTGTTCTTAAATTTAACCAAAATTTATAAAACATTTTCATAAGTGACTTAAAATATAATAACTATAGAAACATTCAAGCCATTGTTGGAGCAGTTTTTTTTTTCCACATTTTTCGATTGTGATATTTTATTAATTTGAATTAAATTTTACTATTTATTTGAAGTAAACTTTCCATTTTTATATAGCCCACCTCACCAATTTGAAGTTGGGGATCAAACTCTTTATTTTCTTTTACTTTTTCTTTTACAAAAGCACTAATTTGCACTCTTAAGTTTAATTTTTCCACTGTGTATCAATTTAAACAATAAAATTTAATGAGTATATCAATTTAGGTCGTCCACCACATTTTGTTTGGTGGACTTATAATTTTATCTATTTGATTCTTAAACTTTTTAAACAAATAAACTTGTACATAAAATATGATTTCCTTCTGAAATTGTGAATGTACTGATAATAAAGATTTATTTTGTTAATCAAACATTCAATGAACCGTAGGCAATCTTAATAACATGTCTAAACTGATTGATTTGTGAAAGTTAAGAGTTTGATCGATAGAATTATAAGTTTCATGTGATATTTTTAAAACAAAATCTGAAAACGGAAGTAAATTAATAAATCTACGAAAGTTTAAAATTTAAATTAGTAAATTTATGAAAGTCCAAAATTTAAATTAATATAACCACAAAGTCTAGGAATATAAATTGATATTTTCCACATTTTTTTCCATAGTATTTCAACCACTTTCTAGTTTCGAACTCTGGCACTACAATTCACCTAACCATACAATATTTGGGTGTCAAAAAAACTTTATAACATTAAATCATAAGTATTAACGACTAATATTTATATTTATACGTTGATAATTTTCAAAAAATATCATATTTGAGTTCAAATCAATTTGTTTATAAACATTTAAATTATAAGTTTTCAAAATGTTTATCCACGAGAAAGTATAAATCGATTCAAAAACAAAAAGTTTGAATTGACGCAATTGTTAGTTTATATAATTCTCAAAATATATAGCAATAAATATACATATATATTTTCATCCGTATCATGTGAGAAGGATTTTCTTCTACAAAGACAGTTTTGAAACAATTATGAAAGATGAATAGTAACGTTTATGTATATAAACACACACACGAACACAAACTCATACCAATATTTTTGTTATAAACAAAGTTAGAACTCAAAAGAAAAACCTATTGTAAGAGTGTGAGTGTTAGACAAAGCAGAAAAGAAAGCTATGATTTTCAAGTTACAATCCCGTTCAAATTCAAGCTAAATCAGCAAGGCTAGCAAAAAAGTGTCAGATTTAGGTTGAAACCTACAACATAAGAATTCATATTTCTACTATTTCATCTCTCTTTATTTGTAGCGTGAGAAAATTCCAAAACCCCCACTACACACCATTCAAAGAAACATCGAAATTGAAATTCAGATCTCAAGCTAGACATATAAACCCAACATGCTAAATTTCAACAGCAATTTCCTCTTATCAAATTAAAATGATTTAACCAATAAGACAGTCTTTTCTTGCCTGTGACCAGCAGAACGTTTTCCATCGATCTGGAGAAAAAACCAACTTGTGGGAACTCCAAATCTTTGCCTGTGCAGCAAGTGTTGAGAATAGGGTGTTAGAGAAGTTCAAATGAGTTTAAATGATTAGTAGCTCAATCGCCTCCTGTCTGTATGGAATGGAGAGTGAACATGGCTTCGATGCTCGGGAGAGACACTGAGACAAAAAATGCTCCCAGTTAACCTTAAATCTGCCCTGCTGGCTAACTCGATTCATTATCAGAACATTAAATTTTAGGAAACTAGTGTAACATTGCATTAGAATGAAACTTAATGGGATTGCATTGTTGGGGATTTATCCGATCGAGTTAAACAGTGGAGAGCCAAGGTGGTAATATGTATGTGATTACTAACCTCGTATAACAATGTGCGTTTTTATATTCCCAAGCGCTTGAGAGAATCCGAGGCAATCAAGAATATACGCCTTTGGGTTTGGTATCTAAAAACAACCACTCCTTTATACGCTGTCCTTGGTATACCATCCTAGGAAACCAAAGAACATGGGATAGCTTTTAATCTAACAAAATGCATTCATAATTTTACAGCTGTGAAGCTGTATTATTAAAGGAACCATAAATTGCAATGAAAGCAGAAAAATTGAAATAATAAAAGAAAAGATTAAATTACAAGTTGTGTCCTATGCAAATTCAAGGTTGTGTCTAACAAGTTCTTAGACTTGAGAAGAGTGTCTAATAGGTTTCTTTAACTTAAGATTTAGATTTTTGATCTGGCAGGCCCAAAACTTTAGAAGGGTTAAAAAAAGCCTCCAAAATTTCAATTGTGTGCATAAATGGTTGTAATTTGACATTTTAAAAATTTATGACATACAAATATTTTTAAAATCCTAACATTTCAGTTTTGTATCTATACTCTATTGTTACTTGATCTTTTTAAAAAATGTCAATTTCTTGTAGACCCTTTTTTTTTATATTTGTGAGTGTTTGGACCAGCTTATGTACACATTGACTATTCTCATGGGACAACTCGTCTAACCTTACAATGTTTAGATGTCAAGAAAACCCAAAAATTAAATCCTAGGTAGCTTAAAGAGATCTATACAAAAAAAAATATTTGAACGTTGAAGGAGCCTATCCAATACCAAGAAAAGGAAAAATTACAATTCCAAGCACTTCGAGTGGCTTGGACTTCCCCCAACAGAACTTTGCATATTTCCAAAACTTAATTCAGCCTAATTATATTACTTTTCACTAGCCAACTTCGAAAATGCCCATCTAATATCCTAGTAACGTCCCTGGTATTTCCCTACTAATAATCCTAACCCGTCATCGGTAACCATATAATCTCACCACAAAGAAATTGGAGATGTAAAAAGGTGATGGACAACTACCTTCCACTCTTCAAAAATACCAAACTGCCGAGCAATGCGTTCAAAATCTGACTGGTCTCTATACTCGATTCTAACATCACCCATAACATTATAAGCCTTCATAACTGCATCATTTCCATAAACAGGTTTCGCTTTTCTAATAAGATCTGCAAAGTACTTCACATAGTTATCCTACAAAAAAAATCCCAAATTAGTGACGTACTTTGTCCTACAAAAAGAATCCCAACTAGTGATGTGTATTCTTTTTTTGTTTTAAATTCGTTTTGATTACTTAAGAATGCACATTACCTCCATCAGGTAGCTCAAATCCATAGACATCCAGTCGATCTGTAGCAAGCAAAAGATAGAAAAAACTTTAAATTCAGCTTCACTTTCGACTTAATGAAAACAAGATCTTAAAGTGCTTACTTGAATGTCATTCAACTTGATTGGCTCAAGGTATTGCTTGAAAAATTGGCCCATACTGGAACCCTGCAAAGGATCCAGACATTCCGAAAGACCAACGTTAAAAATGTAAAACATATAGGTAAAAGTTGTCATGGCTTGTGAATGTTAATTTAGAATACTCTCTGTCCTCTTCCTCGTGGCTCAAAGGAACTGGATAAGTGAAAGGTTACTTACATGCTCACCAAAATTATATGTTCTGCACACTTCTGGACGAATAAATTGCCGACCTTTGTGATTATCCTTCAATCTCAACCAGTCATCCCAATAAGTTTGTTTTTGTCAAAGAAACAGTTCTAGGGAAAATTTACCATACTATAAAGATCATTTTGAACCAGATTCAAGAATAAACTAAATTTAAAGGATATGCTTTGGGCCACTTTGGTGATAGTTCATCCCATATAGACTTGGTTAACATCCAACCAAGTCCTGGAAAGAAATCTGAGCGATACAGTACATCTGCAGGGTATAAATATATAAAAGTGAATAAGAATGAGCCAAATCACTAAAGATCGAAATGTAATAGAATTGAAAAAATTTAGGAAACCAAGTTATCACAGCAAAACTTGATGAGTGAATTTTTAGCAGCTTGCATTATTCATCTAACTGCTACTCTATGCTTGATACAACCTACAATAGATATTGTTAGATGATATATAATTAAGTTTACCTTCACCCATGAGCTCAAGTTTTTTGGTCAATTGATGATTCAAGATGGTATCAAAGCAGGTTGGTTCAAAAGGTCATGTGTTGATGGGCCTTCTTCATATTCCAACCCCACAAATAAGAGGAATACTAAATTTATTTATATATCATTTTAAATCACCAAATGACTTGAAAGTTTAAACTAACGGGTGAAAGTAAATTTAATTATATATCATCAAACATGCATTGAAACAAGAACAATGGGGGGGGTAGTGATCGAGGTGGATGGTCAGTGAACCCATCAATAGTATGA
Organism: Cucumis sativus; assembly: GCF_000004075.3. Lineage (NCBI taxonomy): Eukaryota > Viridiplantae > Streptophyta > Magnoliopsida > Cucurbitales > Cucurbitaceae > Cucumis > Cucumis sativus. Next base: position 1,559,829 of record NC_026661.2, on the reverse strand, counting down.
AATATGGATATTGTGCACTAAAAGGGAGAGAAAATAACTCCACCGTCACTCTGGCAATCCTCACGAGAAGAATATATTACATTAACAATTTTTCATATCAAACCCACTAATGTATGGAGAAAGTATCTAAAACTAACTTACAAGAATCATGCACAAACTGCTTTTGTCCATTGTCATTCCATGAAGAGACTGCCATTATGGTCCTGTGATTTTTGAAAAGAGTTACAAGATTCAGGTAGTTGTACATATACTTATAGTCAACAGAAAGAAATGAAAATGAGGTTGAATGCACTGTACACACTTATCCTTATCAAGTAGAATTGCTGCAGCCTCAAAGTAACTGAAAAAATCAGGAGCGATTTCCATATCATCTGTACAAAAATAAAATTATTTATCCACAAGAGCAACAAAGTGAAGATAAAAGGAAAAAGTAGTAAGGTCGACCTCACCTTCAAGTATAATCACTCGGCTGAAATTATGCTTATAGAATAATTGATCCAATGCCCATTTGTAATGACCTGGGAAACCAAATGTTCAGATGTGACCCCTATTAAGATATTCAACAACTCCGGAGAATGTGAACTGGAATTTCTTTAGGGTATCATGAAGCATGGGAATGGGGATAATGAGTAAGCAAACCTAATTAACCTTAAAAAGCATAGGTATAAATTTTCCTCCTCTTACACTTACCAATATGGTGGCCTTTTGTAATATCACTATAGGCATAAGAAAATGGAGAACTTCCATATTCCTCAGAAAAGTACTAGTATTTGAGAATATTGCTAGAGATTCTTTACATTCTATATGATAAAGAATATGAAAATGAAGCTAGTCATAGATACCAAAATTTAGTTCGGTGCTGTTTATGTAGGGGAATGTCCATTCATTGTTTATGCATCTACAGACGTAGTCTATAGATATTTTAATAACAATTCAGTCCCACTATATTGTAATGAGATTTTTTGTCTGTTACCCAACCCAATACCTGCTAACATATGTAATTAAATTATATGTTTGGGATCTAAAGCATGAGAATCGTGTCTATTTAAATTTCCTCAACTTTCAAGATTGTATCTATTCAAGCTCTTCAGTCTAAAAAGAACCTAATAAGTCTCTAAAATAAAAGTATTTGCCCTTGACTCCATGAGTCTAACTCTTATACCACCAACTACCTAAATCTCCAGAAATTGGCCCCACATACACTCTTCAAATAATATTGTCAACGTACCACATAAGCACTACACCGATGAAGCTAACCACCTTGACCTATAGACACAAAATTGATTAAAAAACTAAAATACAAAGACCAAAAGCAACCTTAATGGTCATAAACTTGAAACTTTTTATAGTACAAAAACTAAATTGACACAACTTTTAAAGTTTAGTTGCCAGACGCACAACAAAGAAAAAATAACCATACGTGCAATTTTGTAATATGCAATCAACTCCCCTGGCCTTTCAGTTTCCACTTCTGCATAATCTAAATGCTGCAACAAACAGAAATCAGAATTGATGAGAGTGAAATGGCCCATAAAGCAAGATCATCTTGAGCTTGTATGGTGACCATATCCATAAAAAATCATGCATCAGACCCAAAAATAGGTTCCCAATAATCATGCATGAGACTCGTTGGATTGCATCCATTTCCATCATTTTCTTCAAAAAGAATCCCCATGCTTGTGTCTAGGAATTAGTAAGCATTGAACACAAACAAAACCCACAGGGAGTAGGGAGAGATGAGAGATTCTCCCTCATTTCATGCAAATGTAGATTACAAAGAGATCTCCAATTGGTTCAAGAAAAGAAGAATGATTACCAACAAATTTCAAGGGGCCTGAAGCTACCTATATGCATCCCCAGTGTCAGGAGGAAGAAAGGGGAGGCTAACAGGTGAGCAAGTCTATCTAATTAGCATAGGGTTGAAATGTGTCAGTCTGATTGGTTTGTGGCTGAGGACGTTTTAGTTTTTTCCTTACAAGTATCAATACACAGAAAGTGAGCACGGAAAAGTTGGTTAGGTATAAGTATTTATTTTTTAGCAGTTCAGTTGAGGTAGGAAATCTTTGTTAATCCTGGAGTTCAAACTCTCGAAGGGAGAGTTCAAACCTTTTGAAAGATGTAGATGGTAACTACCTCCAGAACACTTAATTTTGGTAGAATAAAAGTTTCGTAAAAAGGTGTTAGAATAACTATTTTTAAAAAATTCTTTTCATCCATCTGACTTGTGAGTGTCCATGCCATCTTGATTAGAGATGGAATCATTAATTTGTCAACCATGAATAAACCAATTGGTGAAGCACAATCATCGCATGAAGGATCTTTTCAAACAAGCTGCTAAAATTTTAATTAAGATCTTACAAAATGATGTAATGAGTTCATCTGAGATCCCTCATTTCAGGTAGTCATGGAGATTTAAGGGGGGTGAGCTTTCTTGTTTTTTTCCCCTCCTTGACATGTATAATCATAATAAATTTAAATTGGTTTAAAAAATCCCAAAGAACTTGAGGGTGAGAAAGATTTGTCTCAAGGGAACTAGGAAGGGGTTATTTTTCCTTCTTGAAGAAGGTGCCCCAGGAGGAGGTAGTTCATTAAGATTCAGAGATTTTGAGGGCATGGCTGTTAAAAGGAGGTTTTGTACTACTTTCTTAGTTGTTTCAATCATACATTTATTTAGTTATCGAAACATAATTACATAGGGAATACAGACTTAACAGAAAAGGGAGTAATGATAATAATGGACCTCCAGAGTGTGAGAGGACAAAATACCTCAATTCCCAGACCTCTTATATCCTCAAAACTCACTACTACTAATCAATCATTTAAAAGAAGGATAACGGTTTTAAATGACAAAATTGTTGAAAATATTTTAAAATATAGCAAAATGTGGTCTATCAACGATAGACATTGATTGACACTAATCGTCGATAGACACTAATAGACTCAAGACAGTGACATTTTGCTATATGTGCTAATATTTTGTTTCATTTTGACTATGTAAAAAAAAGAAGCATACTGAAATCGCATTTTGACCAAGTAATTTGTAGAACTTAGGAAATGGTTCTGGACTGTCCTAGGCATTTCCCATTTAAGGGGTCGAGTTCCTTATTGGGGGAATCACTTAATCCCTACCACGCTCCAAATTTTCCAAGATAAAGCAAATGGAAATAGAAAACCTTAACAAACCTTTCCCAAATCATCAACCCACGCCCAACAAATTCCATGACATAATGACACCATTATCACTTCAAAATATATATACACACAAAGTGGGCACAATATCAATATAGAAACTACATAAGGACTAAGGTAAATTGTGAGACCATGGAGTATTCCTTCACTAACCTGCATATAGGTCAACCGATCATAGCTAAGAGCCTTGTTTTTTACATCTGGGTTGGAACCATCCTGTGAATAAACACAGATAAAAAAAATGTGTGTATATATATGTATTACAAGTAAGTACACAGATTGGAAAAGAAAAAGAAAATCGAAAGGTTTTTGTAGCCACAAAAGAATTTGAGATACATACCTGGGAAACAAAAACAGGATATTTTGAAGCAACAGTTGTTTGGTACCTAGATAATATTGCATCGTTGTCAGTAAAGCCAAGGATTTGTAATGCATTGACTACGGTGAATAATTAGAATGATTAAAAGGTCTTATACGACGTACTTTAGAACAGACTTAATAGTCCTTTCCAGATAATCTGCCCGGTTGCATGCCATAATTACAACAGCTGCCACAGGCTCCTAAAAATTCAAGCAAAATAATTTGTAAATTTAAGGTTGACAGAATTTAAAAGGCTTACAATGCGGAAGGAAGAAAAGTGTTAGAATCACTTCATTTTAAGTATACCTGTGTTTTGTCTGTAAGTTGGTGCAGACCTTTCCCTACAGATTTTGTAAAGAGAAAAACAATCAAGAGCCTTCAAGATAAAACTTACAAGTGAATGTCAATTTGATCCTACTAAAGGAAAGTGTAAAAGAAACAAATACATAGAGTTGTCAGATGATAAAAAATTTATGGAACAAGATGGTGAAATAGAATGCTTTTAAAATGCAAAAGCCAATACATCATTATTTTCTCTCTCTCTCTCTCTCTTTTTTTCTTTTTTGAAACAGAAGTCTCATCCTGCCTTTCTCAATCAAATAGAACTACGAGCATTCAAATCAAGCTGCTTTTAGTGTTCTATGGAGGGCTCATTTTTCTACATACCTCCACTTCAGTAACTAGAGACCTAAAATTTGAACATATGACAAGAGCCACATCCAATAAAAACAAAAATACTGCTGAATGGGTTATCTGACCTCCTTAACAAAAGATTATGGGTAAAATTCAGGAAGTAAGCTGTTAAGCAGAAAATGAAGTCTACTGAGGCGCATACTTTCAAGATCTTGAATGAGAGCCTTCAGCTGGAGGCGTTCTTCAAAGCTGCGTTTTCTTTCATCTGAAGATTTAGCAATTCTATTAGAAATAAGTGGAATAATTCTGATGGTTTTGCCTCCAATCACAGAAAGAGTAACAAGATATTGATTCTTATTAACTAAATAAAAATAAAACTAGAGGCTAACGAACTTAAAATAAGTGAAATAAATAAAGCTGTTGGATTTGCTCCTCAAGAAGCATACCATATCATAGTGAGGAAGATATTCTAGCAAGATAATAAGAAACTAAGAAAAATGCTGCAAATGAAAATGATGAATAAAAGAAAATGAATAAACAATCTCTGTATCAAGGCAATCCAGAGTCACCAGGTAAGCATGAGAAGGAACAATGATATTGAATGAAGTAGCCGCATTTTACCCTTTTTATACAATATAAATTTGTGAGCTAGAACAGAATCTATCTTGAAAAACATTCTGACCTTCATTAAAGAGCTGAGGAATATGCTATGCTCTGAATTTACAATTAGCATAGACTTTGGGCTGCTAAACCTACTAGATGTAAAATCAAAACTAATTTTTGGTTTACGATATGGTGGATCCTACCAGTTGAGCCTGGAATAAACATCCAATCCAAGCAAAGATGGACAAAATTAAAATTTGTCTAAGATTGACATTTTCGTCAATTTAGATTGAAAATTTGTCAATTTGCATGGCACATTCAATTAAGATAGTCCCCTAATGCAATATATAGATCCCACACCTTCAAGGGTCACAATTTGTCCTTGTTGCATGCTTATCTGATCAATTAGTAATCGCATTTGACTGGTACAATGATTCTCTGATTCAACCTGAAATAAGTAATCGCCCATATAGATGGATATTGCAGCCACATTAGCAATCAACAAAAACGATCAGGCTTAGAGCAGATCAATTAAGGTTTATAACTTCAACTAAAATATCATATGTTCAAATTTCTAGCTCAACATAACATTTGATACAAACAAACTCCCGTATTGTCTCTTCAATTCTTTAGAATCATGTATGTTAATAATGTAACAATGTATTTTTCAGGTTATAGTCGTCGACAGCATCCTCAATAATAATTGTGTTTTGGGCAACACGGAAAAAAATTGAGTCCTCAAAAACCAATTCATAGGCTGTCGATTCAGAAACTTCAATTAAGGCCATAAACAATACTAACATTGATGACATTGTAGAATAACACAAACTCTAATAATGTATTGACTATAATCATAATCCCATGCAATATTAGAGAAGAATAAACGACGTACTGCCTCCGCCAGCCGATCTGCATATTGAGATTGAGTTGCGAATAGCCGTATCTAGACAACAAATAATAAAAATAATTCGTCAAAGATTTTTTAAAAAAATGGCAGTGAATTCATAAAATTAACAAGTATGAAGCTAATACTAACTTAACTGATTCAAAATAACATTTGATTGAGCTGAAAAAAACAGATGAAGTTGGAAAGGGAAAAAGAAGCAGGCATAAAATAAAAGCAATTTGAGGAAGGATTTGACTGATATTAAAGCAAAATTATTAGAGACTCCGTCTCCTTGAGAGTTGGAAGGATAGGATACCTGGATATAGATGAACGCGACAGCTGCAATCAGAAGTAGAAAGCGGAAATCGCAGAAAAAATTCGCCATGAGTGAAGAAAAGATCAAGGAAACGCCAAAGCGAATGACAACTAAAATCTGAAAAATTGTTGAATTTCTTTCATGGATTGATCGGATTTGCAGCTGCGACGACTAGGAGTCAAGTCAGTTCATGAGGCTCCACTGAAAATTTTAGAAATGAATATGAATTTCTTTTTCTTTTTCAATTTCTTCCCCCACTTCGCTAAGTTATGGTGCAAAATTAACTGGATGATATAATTATATATTATATAGGTTATTTTTCAAAAATAATAAAAAAGGCAAACAATTATACATTCTCTGTTTACAGTATAGCAGTTAGAATTTGTTATAAATTGTAAATATTCTCTAAAATATATATTATAACATTCATTCTGTTAAATTTTATAGTGTTTAATATACTGTCTATCTTATAAATAGAGGTATATTGTCAATTTGTAAAATATACCATAATTGAGTTTAGTTGTATTCTTTTCTACTTTCCAATGAATTATTGTGTTTGAAATATATGATATCAATTATTCTATTCGATTATTTTTGTATTTTATATCATGTCTACCATACATACATATTGAGCATATTAATATATAATTTGAAAAACACAATTAAACATATATAATTATCTACATTGATTTAGAATATTAAATTTATAATATAAGTATATTTCTTTGTTATAGTTTTACCATGATAAATCTTACCAAATTAAAATTTCTAGTTGTTGATGTCAATGGTAATAATTATTTATCGTGATTATTTGATGTTAAAGTTTATTTGAATCACATAAATCTTAGAGAAACAATTAAATAATGAAATATGAATTCAAGTCAAGAAAAGGAAAAAGTCATTATTTTCTTTCCACATCTTCATGAGGGATTAAAGATTGAATATCTTACCATAAAGATCCCAGAAATGTATGACAAAGTTTAAAAGAAAAGTAAAATCACAAAAAAAAAAAAAAGAATCTTTCTAAAGCTTGACATGATTAGGTGCACCTAAGATTGTAAGATTTTAAATGATTATAATTTCGCATTATTTAAAATTTGTTCAAAATTATTGTAAGGCAAAAAAAATTATTGTTAGGTAAGATATTTTCCAGTAACAATATTGAGAAAGATGTTTTAAAAAGTATCATGAACTAGAAAAAATAAAGTTAGATTAATTGACGAGACAATTGATTGTAAATATACAGTATTGTCCACCCTTCATTTTCAAACATATAAAAGTTTTAAGACCGTGTTGTTACCATTGTTTTTTAATTCAAAAGGCATCATTGACGTCATTTACAATATCGTTTATAAAATCAATCTTTACTCTTCAATTATCGAGTCAACTTACATAAATGATGCCATATATGCACATAAATTTTTATAACATAACTATATTTACCAATTTCACTTATCTGTTTAACGAAAACTTATTCTAATCATTTTAGATCATTTTAAAATTCGTATGCTTAAAAACAATACTATTAACGTTTAAAAAAATAATCAAAACCTTAACTATAGCATTTTAAACATAAATATTATATAATGGATGAGTGATCAAAGCAGTGGGGCAGACCATTGATGCAATGCAACATAACAATAACATTGGTCTCAAGAACTTAACAAGCAAAAAGACAAAGGGGAAAGTGCTCACACAGTCATGTCAATTTTCCTTAATATATTGGCGAAATCAATGTACCAAAATCCATTAACTTGATGATTGGATCTCTCGTGCGTTTTTCTATTTTGGTTTCACTTTTCGAATTGATCATATGAAAGATTCTCGTATCGGTGTGGTGAGCTTGATAAATAGAAAAATAAGGTTGGAAAACTCTTCCTAATAGATTATGGATGCATTCCCTTTATGAACACAATCAAGTGAGACTGTTTAAATAATGTCTCTTCTTCTAAAAAATTGTATGTGGTCACATGTAAACTCTTGCAATGTTATAATAAGTTTATATCATTTGAGGATGCAATGTCACTAGATCGAGCTAACTTTGGAGTATTTTAAGTGTAAATTACAAGTATAGTTTATAAATTTAAAATTTGTATTAATTAATTGGTTATAAATTATCAAAAGCAACAAATAAATTCTTGAACTTTTAAATGTGTAATACTGACAGAATCAATTGATCTATTTAATATAAAATTGAATTTTACTTTCAATTTAAGTAGATCCGCTAACTATTTTAAAAAAAAAAAAAAAAGAGGGAGAATAAGTTATTTATTAGATACAAAATTAAAAGTTTATGATTAGTTAGACACTTTTAAAAGTTTAAATATCTAATAAGTTAAAAAAATTGAAATTTCAAAGATATCGTAAATATTTTTTTAAAATTTATTAGGGATCAAATAGATACGAACCTCAAATAGTAATTTAGTCTTATTTTTTAGCAAGGTCATATAATAACTCAAGAAAGCAATTCATCGCCCATTAACATATCATGTTCAAAATATCACATGATGTTAAGGGTTGAATGATATATAAATGAACATTCAGTGTATAAACGATAGAAACTCTATTATATATGAAAATTCATGTTTATGTTTATGTATTTGTTTTATGTCAAAATAAATGTAACAACAGATATGAAACAAATAGGTAACCATAGTTAAAAGCATACTTTTAACATTTAAAAAATGTTATGAGAGGTAGTCATACGACTTTAGCATCCTGTCAACTATCGCAATTCAATGATGTAACAATAATGTCACCATTACGACATTATTGACACTGTAAATATGTCAACGTTAATATTTTGTGGCAGATTTTCAATGTCAAAGTAAATGTTGAATCAACAGAAAAAGTCGACTCTTGAAACATATATTAACAATTTAAATTTGTCATACAAAAGAGTATCGTGATAGATATTAAGTGACAATAAATATTTATTATTAATTAAAATAAAGTGTCACGAAACAACCAATCATAACATTCTCTTCACGAGTCATCCGTACACTCACCTTAACAGTAGATTACATGACTAAAAAAATAGTCACGAAAAGTGATAATTACATTTCACGTAAACATGCTTTCATCAAAATGAAGATTCTTTAAACAACACATACACAATTATAAAGTACTAAAAAATTAATAAGCATTACCTATATACTAATCATTATATGTCTAAGAAAATATAGAACGTTTAATTTGAGATTTAAATTTTACTATGATCAAAAGACAAGTCCAATTAATCGTTAACATATAATTTTTTCTAAACCTAAAAAAATATAAACCATAAACGATGAAAAAGTTGCCACATATGAATATGTATTTAACTAAAAATTTACCACTCTAGTATCAATATAATCGAAGATAATTCAATTGACATATTGGATTGACGTATATAATTATGTGTTACGTGTTTTGTTTTTATTATTATTATTATTTATTATTTAAAATGAAGAAAAATTAGGTGTTTTATTTTTAGAGGACTATACATTGCGTGCTTTAATAATTAATGTAATAAAGCCAAAAATAAAATGATTGTTCCATTTTTTGTTCTTATCTTCATTGAAGAATAATAAATTAATAATATGGTTTCATTTTAAAAAGAAAAACCAAAATAGGCAGAATGCATGTTTTAGTCCTAACTCCTAAGTATAAGAATTTTCATTTTTATTTCTCATGCTTTCAAATTTGTCAATTGTTTATGTATTTACATACCCAAATTAATGTAAATAACAAAATTTAAAAAAAAAAATAAGTTTCAAATTTTATTAAATATACACTTTTATCGATATTTGTTTGTATTTATTATCTATAAAATTTGAAATAAATAATTTATTCTTTATACTAATATTATTCATAATTGCGAGAGAAATTAAAATGTTTTATTTATTAAATAATTTTTTTATTTTTTATTTTTCTTTTCTTAGAGTACTGTGTTGTGTTATGTTGGCTCATTGTTTGATTTATTTTTAAATTTATAGGGATAAAATTCAAACGTTAGGTCTCGTGATTGTAAACACATGTGTGTTTGTGTATCAACCAAGGTAGACTCACCGATACTATGCTTTGTAGTAGTTGTTAAAATTTTAAAAGGAAAAATAGAAACTATACTCAAAATGTAACGTAAAATGTTTATTATTATTTTAAAATATTGTTGTTTTTTTATTAATTGGGATAAAAATAATATTATATTTTTTTTATAGACTTTTAATTGTCCAATTGTCGTTCATGTAATTTCAATAAGTTTTAAATTTAGTCTACGTATTTTCAATTTTTCAATTCTAGTTTTTGTATTTTCACTCCGTTTTAAATTTAGTCCTCCTCCATGCTAATTCATGATCAATTTTTTTTTCTTATATAACAATTTTAAGGAAAATTATTATGGATAAAAAGATAAATTTATTTATAAAATACAGGAAAAAAAAACTTAAATTGACCTGAGATAGTTGGATAGATTTTAGTGTATTTTATAAATAAAAATTTAAAACATATTCACATATATTTATTTTTTTATAAAATTATTGTTATAATTTAATCAATTTTGATAAACACTAATTTAAAGGAAATATAATTACTAAAATTCAACCATTAGTAAATAATTTGACAATCATTTTGTAAACTAAATTTGATTAAATTTTAATCTCATACCATATAAAAAAAGAATAACAATAAACAATTTGCTAATATTTTTTGTTATTGTTATATTTTATTTAAAAAAAAACTAAATAACAAAAGTTATATTTAGGGAAATGAATGAATGAAAATTCCAATCTTAAGTCTCTCAAAATCATCCATTAAATCATCATCTTCAAACTCCGCCAATAATTCTTCTCTCCTTCATTCCCAAACACAAACACCATACCAACACCTGAGAAGCCTCTTCCTTTCGCTGGAATTAATGGGGAACGAAAGGACTGCAGCCGTCTACTCCTCTGCTCACACCCGGAAGCCTCCTTCACCGGGAGAAAACACCCCCCTCCTCGGTGGCGGACGGCCTCGGTCCTCTCAAGCAAAGACCTTCGCCAACGTCTTCATCTCAATCGTCGGCGCCGGTGTTCTCGGCCTTCCTTATGCCTTCAAGCGCACCGGATGGGTTATGAGTCTCATGATGCTCTTCTGCATCGCCGCCGTCACTTATTACTGCATGATGCTTCTCGTCTACACTCGTCGGAAGCTCGTCGCCGACGGTTCCTCCGAGATCAATTCTTTTGGTGATTTGGGATTTACAATCTGTGGCTCATCTGGCCGGATGATCGTTGATATTCTAATTATTTTAGCTCAAACCGGCTTCTGCGTTGGGTATTTAGTCTTCATCGGCAATACGATGAGCACTTTGTTCAACTCATCCTCCAAGGCTTTAGGCTCTGATTTTCTGGGAGCTTCCCCTAAAATCTTATACATAATTGGCTGTTTACCCTTCCAATTGGGTCTGAATTCGATCAAATCCCTTACTCATTTGGCTCCATTGAGTATTTTTGCAGATGTAGTTGATCTAGGGGCTATGGGAGTGGTGATTGTTGAAGATGTTTCTGTTTTCTTAAAGAATCGGCCTCCAGTGGAAGCTTTTGGAGGATTATCAGTTTTCTTCTATGGCATGGGAGTAGCTGCTTACGCCTTTGAAGGAATCGCCATGATTCTCCCTCTAGAATCAGAGATGAAAGACAGAGATCAATTTGGTAAGATCTTAGGTTCTTCAATGGCGTTTATTGCTGCTCTATATGGTGGATTTGGGGTTCTGGGTTACTTTGCTTTTGGACAAGAAACAAGTGATGTGATAACTTCAAACATGGGTCCTGGATTATTAAGCGCCATTGTTAAACTAGGTCTCTGTATAAACTTATTCTTCACTATGCCATTGATGATGAATCCAGCTTATGAGATTATAGAGAGAAGATTCTCAAGAGGAAGATACTGTGTTTGGCTGAGATGGTTACTTGTTGTATTAGCAACTTTAGTGGCTATGTGGGTTCCTAATTTTACAGATTTCTTGTCATTGGTTGGAAGTGGATTGTGCTGTTCATTAGGTTTTGTTCTTCCTGCTTTCTTCCATCTACTGGTTTTCAAAGAAGAAATGGGATGGAAAGGATGGTGTGTAGATTTGTTCATTGTTGTTTCTGGGATTGTTCTTGGAGTTGCTGGAACTGTTAGTGCTGTTGAACAGATGTATTTTGCTAAAGAAACTTCTTCAATTTCAGCTTACAAATGGAAGTAGTAATTTAATTCTCTTGAGATTTCATTCAAAGATGAAAAATGATGGGGTTGGTCTCTTTTGCAAAGGAACTCAGCTTAGTTTCTTCATATCATCCATCTTCATCATGCAAAGCTTCAAGGAGATTCATCAATGGAGGTTTGATGTTATTTTGTTCCTATTTAATGATTTCAAGAAGGTTTAATTATGGAAATATTATGGCATTGAGTATATGTGGTTAAGAATAATCTTAAGATTTTGTTTATAGTTTATACTTGAAATAATGTATTTGTATTGTACAATGGATTTGAAATTAAAAGTTGTTGATTATTATTTTCAACAATTTCATTTGTTTGTGGGTTTCTATATTCTATTTCTCCCTTCCCCCACTATTCTCAATCAGACAAATATTTTTTATTTTTAGTTTTTATATTTGTTCAATTTTTGTCTTTGCTCTTTAAATAAACAAATCTTAAATTTAGTTTGTTTTTTTCATTACTTTTTTTTTATTTTTTATTAGCATTTTTACTATAAATTTTTAAAATACATTCCTATGTGAAAAAATTATCAAAAATAGAAATATTTACAAATAGTTCGTTTTCGGTTTTTTAAAAAGTATAACAAATCGACAAAATATTTATATAGAACAATTTTGAAAACGAAAAAAGTTCATAGACCCACGATAAGTCGGCCACATTCGCGCGATACATAATTGTGTAGAACGTTCATGTAGATTTTGATACACATTCTCAAACATACCATGCCCCAGGATGAAAGAGCTTGACTGTGTAGAACGATCGTATAGATACTCTCGGCCAAAATCGATTTGAGATAGCTTCAAGGTCCTTCAAATTTTATTTTTTTACCTTCAATCTCGACCAAACTCGAGCCCGAGATTGCTAAAAAATCCTTAAATATCCTTCTATGTTCTCAATCTTACTCATAAACTACTCCAAGTTGGCTCAAGTTTCATCTCAAAAATCACTATGTCCTTCTCAATTCAGCTGAGATATGTCTCAGTCCTTTAGTTATTGAATCTCAACTCAATTCAGCTGAGATATGTCTCAGTATGAGAAACTTCTACCTTTAGTTATTGGATCTCAACTCTTAATTGCATCGTGATGGCCAAAGATTAATAAAATCGCAAAGAAAATATAATTCAAAATGACACATGAAATTTATGAAAAAATTATTGTTGTCATCGACTTCTATTATTTTGTCATACAAGTCCTAAATATTTTTAAGTCTGGTTACATTTACGTTAATTACTCTTGAATTTTTTTTATATTAAAATTATTATGATATGTAATCAATCTCAATAAAAATTAACAAAAAAAAAATATTAAATTGAAAATTTAATAAATATACATAACTAGAATGGAACAAATGATATTTCAATTCCTAAAGTAATTAATGGACGGAACAAAACGGGTGATTGGGAAAAGTAGGGTGATTTTATATTTAAATTAGGAAAAATAGTGATTTTAAAACAATATAGGTAAAATGGGTTGTTTTTTTTTTTTTTTTTTTTTTTCATTTAGTGGATTCTTTTTTATTTAATTTTTTAAAACATAATTCACCTATTTTTATTCTCTCTCCTTCTCTTTTAAATTTTAATGATTTATTAATCATTTTATTCTTAGTGATTTTTTTAAAAAAAAAATTATATGGACTATTATTTACTTAATTATTTTAAACTTAATGATTTTTAAATAATTTTTGTAATATTTTATTATTCCTATTTTGTTTATAATGTGTTTGGTAATTTGTTCTTTTATTTTATTACAATGTTTTTATTTTCAATCTATTTAATAACAATCTTACAATGTTTTGATAATTTTGCCAATAATTTAAACTTTAGAAAATGATTTTTTGAAAAATTTATGTAATCAATCTATATGTTTTTTTATTTTATTATTTTGAATGTATCAAGTTCATGATACAAATCTTAAATCGACACTGTTTTAAGAAAGATGGATCTAAATACATAAAATTTAAATTTAATTAAAACATTAAAAAAATTAATCAATCATACTTATAAATAAAATATTAAAATAACTTTATAAATAAAACATTAAAAGAATTAACAATGTTCATAATACATATACTCTTATTCTGGTGTATTTGGATCAATCTATTTTAAAAATTTTGTCAATTTAAGAATTTTAGTATGAAATCGATACATCCAAAATAAGAAATAAAAAGAAAACATATAGATTAATTATATAAATTTTTTTAAAAAAATTATTCCCTCAACTTTAGATTATTGGAGAATTATCAAACATTACCAAGATTGTTATGAAATAAATTGAGGAGAAAATATATTAATAAAATAAAAGAAGAAATTATCAAACATATTCAAAAAAATATGGGAGTGCATAATAAAAAAGAAATAAATAATAAATTATTACGAAATTGGTTAAGTATATAATTAAGTCAATATTAATTTGTATAAAAGAATAAAAAATTAAGAATTAAGAATAATACATTATTACAAAATCATTAAGTTAACAATAACTAAGTATTTAATAGTAAATATGAATTTGTGGAAAAATTATTAAAAAATTATTAAGTATATAATAGGTTAATAAATTATTAAAACAAAAAAGTTATAATGATAAAGAAAGAATGAGAGAGAATAAAAAGTGACGAAGTAGTGTTTAAAAAGATTAAATAAAAAAGGAATCTACTAAATGACAAAAAAACAATCCCTTTTCAAACCACCTATTTTTTCCGATTTAAATATAAAACTATCTTACTTTTCCAAATCACCCCAACAAATCAAAATGATTATTTGTTTTAATTAAAAGAAAAGTTAGGCATTGGAATAGACAAATGTGAAAATTCAGAACTAAAATGATTATCTTTTATTTGTTTGTTGGTTCGTACAAGACAACCTTTAAAACATATTGTATTACTCAATTGTTGTGAACCTAATTCATTATAGAATGCTATTTCTGACACTATCTTTTTAGGAACGTAATATCAAAATACAAAAGTTCTAAATTTCTAAATAAAACTATATGAACTTTTAACAGGGATTTGATACCAAAATTGGGAATACTTTTACAATTTATCGAGTAAGTTTCTAATACTACGAGTTCACGATAGTGTGAAAAAATTTCTCTACACCTCCATTTATTAAGAATTGTATGGAACCGTATCACCAAAAATAAGACTGTTTTAAAATTGGATTATCTTGTTTAAATTATGAATGTTAGAATTGTTTTGGGGTGAATTGAGTTTTTAGTGGGAATTATATGTTTGTGGAGATTATGATTAATTAAATATTTATGAAAATAATGTTTAATTAATTATTGAAATTGAGAATTTTGAGATTTGTTATGGATTAGTAAGGATGGATTGATATTTGGTAATCTAGTTTGGGAAAATCATGAAGGAATTATGATTAATTATATTATTGGAAATAACAATAATTATATTATCGGAGTTAATATAATTATTAAGTTTTTATATATGTAATTTTAGGGAAAGATGTATTGGGAGAGAAATAATTATATTATGAATAATATACTTATTTTTAAAAGATATTGTTTTTGGGATGAAGTTATTTGATGGATTAGGGCTAATGAAAGAGAGAAAATTTTGGAATTTGCTATTATTAAAAAAGTTAAAAAAAAAATTGGTTTGGTGGGATTTTAAAGAAAGAGAAAAGAGGAAGGAAAAGGAAATTATATTTTTAAGGAAAACTAATAATAATAGTATTTTATTATTAATATTATTCATATATTTTTTTATCCTCGTGAAACGTGTACACCATTCACTATTCATCTTCTTCAACCTGTATTTCTTCCTTCCTCTCCAACCCTAGCCGCCGCTCTTCACCCTTCTACCCAAGCCATCTCCTTCGCGTGTCTTCTTCATCGTCGAAGCCAGCCGCTCGTCGCACACGAAGCCGTCGTGTTGATCGTGTCCTACCGGCAGCCGTAACCTCTTCGTCTTCGCGTCTGCAGCGTTCTGTCGCCGCTCCGTCGAAGCCAGCCGCGTTCCAGATCCGAGCCGACAACCTCCCAACCGTGCGATAGTCTTCTCCGTCAACTTCAAGCTCGAGTCGCATATTTTTCGTGTGAGCCGTTCGAACCAAAGACACACGCTCCGTTGGACCTGAGCCGATCCTTAGTCCGAGCCGCGCGTCCCAGCTAAAGCTTCTCCATCAAGCCGCGTTTTAGACCCGAGCCGTTACACGAGCCATTCCGTCAGGATCAAGCTGCACGTCTCCAAGCTGCATGCGTGCAAACATTTCGAGCCGGCTCTCTTCCGCAAGCCGACTACCTAGCCGCACGCGTGCAAGCATTTCGAGCCGGTTCTCTTTCGCAAGCTGTGCGCCCGAGCCGACTGCCTTATCAAGCCGTTCTCTGTTTTTGAGCCACTCCTTTGGTGAGAATTGCTTGGATTGATTTTAAAATGAGATATTTTTGCTTGAAGGTTTGGAAAGTTTTAATTGGAAAATTGAGCGGAAAAATTCTCTCAACCAAAGTTGAATTGGATTTCAACCGCGGCCAAGATTAAAGATTAAATTTTGTATAGCTAATATCAAATTTTTCTATTGGATCCCCACGTTCAAGTTGGATGCATATATTATTAAGGTAGTTACAACATGTATGAATCCACATTAGAATTGTATCATGTATTAAGGTAGTTAAAGGCAACATGTATGACTTGCGTATTTACGATACGATATATTTACGTAGGATGTTATATTAGATATTTACGTAGGATGTTATATTAGATTTACCGTTAAACAGTCATACCATATGGGTGTCCCTTGGAATCACTTACAACCCGACTCTCTTTTAAGCTCTTTTAGGGTGTTCCTTCGAGATCACCGAGAGCCCAGTGCTTATTGAGTATATACTCATCCTTTCTTTTATGTTTAGTTTTATAGGTTAGGTAGGTAAAGGTGAAGGCAAACTAGTGAATGACAAGAAGAGATCGTGGTTCACCATAGAAGAAATAAGTCTCTAAACGTGAAGTTCGAGTTTGGCAGGAAGAAAATTTTGGGAGCTTCCAATTCATCTCTTTTGTCCATATCTGTAGGTCTAAAGTTAATTTGGGTTAACGGTGTTGGCTAAGAGTGATAGATTAAGGCTAAATATGTTTGGTTGAGTTCACTTCCTATTTGGGTTTTATAAATTAAATGTTGGAGGTTAACAATATATAAATTTGTTTAAAGACTCTTACCTAATATTCCATAGTTGTTATTATTTTTATAACATATATACACGCATATAAGGAGACAAATTGTCTAACTCAAGCTTACTTTAATACGTCCATGGCTCAATTTTTCATCTTGAAAAGAAAAAGAAAAGTATAATAAGCATACAAATAAAGGATAAATTGAAAACTAAATAGAGAAAATTCTAAGGATTTCCAAAGGGCAACAAAAATACTCTTCAGAAATAAAACGCATATATGATTCGAAATAGAAGCATAAAACTCAAAGTACCTAAGATTTAAAACTAATCAAAATAATCTACTCTACATATATTTCATTATTGAGCAAAATGATTCAAAATATAGGGATGATGATTAAGAAAAAGGCGGTCACCGTTGTAATATAGCGGTTGATGCAATTACACTCTCAAAATTCTATGTGGGTGATATTTGACCTCTGGAGGTCCAAATGAGAAAAATAAAAGTAACAGCTCTAAATATTTGGATAAGTTTGAGGGCTCAACTTTTACAAAAGGAAAGTTGGAGAATATAACTGCAAACTGTAACGGTGTTTTTTACAATTTACCAAGAAAAAAAAATACATAGCAACTGAAGGCTCGGGCATCATAATTCAACAGGAAAAAATACTTCTGCAAATTAATTCACGCCAAAACTATAAAGGATTCTCTTTTTTTCAAAAAGTAAAGGGAAAAAAAACGTACAAATGAATTTAAAATTTATATAAAAAATTGAATACACAAGATGAAAAGAAAGAGGAAAAAAATACATGACAAGCATCAACCTGAGACAAAGATGGCACACTGAGGACAAACCTACATCTCAAATAATATCATATCATCCCACAGCTTAAACCGTTCTAGAAGGCTCTAGACAAAATATATCGTATATGTAAAATGAGCAATGCAAACCTGGCTAAAACGCACTCCAATTGTCTGATCCTTTCTTTGGAGTTTGATTATCAAGGGACGCCCTAAATGGCGCTGTTGATCCAAAAGGATCTGGATCGTCAAATGATGGGAATCCATGACCCTGATCGAAGTCTTTGCTGCTGCGCATTGAATCGAATCTTGAAAATGAAGGGAATCCCTGGTCGAAGTCCTTGCTGCTTTGCATCGAATCAAATCGTGACAATGAAGGGAATCCCTGGTCGAAGTCCTTAGTGCTACGCATTGAATCAAAACGCGTCAGTGATGAGGGTCCACCCTGGTCGAAGTCTCTACTGTTGTGCGTTGTATCGAATTGACCAAATGATGAGAATCCAGAACCCTGGTCAAAATCTCTACTGCTCCGCATTGAATCGAAGCGTGAAAATGTGTCACGTGGTGGGAAAAAACCACTGTCGTGCACACTGGAAGTATCAAACCTTGAGAAACTGTCAAAGCCTGCTTCTGATCCCTCGTGGTAATTATGCGGCGAATTGCCCGAGTTGAAGAGTGGGGTGCTGGGAACTGACTCGTCAAAAGCAAAAGTGCTTCTCTTAGCCTGGAATGGATCCGTTCTGATAGGATTCAAGCCCAAATCCCCAGAATCGAAAAAGTAGTTGTCCCGGTTTACATCATTGTCAGTCTAGAAAGAGCAAATGGCAAATTAAATAATAAGCATCACTAGGTCTCATTAACAGCTTAATGAATAAACGCTGAAGCAGAATGAACATATGCAACAAGCACAATTAAACAAGTTGATTTCAGGATCACCACAAAATATAAAATAACACATAAAAGAAATTTCAAATTCATAGGTACTGAAGAAAAATATTATATATATATATATACATATAAATAGTTTTTTTTTTAAAGAAACATATATATTGATATATTTAACACTTCTATATAGATAACACATGTACATTTTACATTACAAGAAACCTAAGAACATAAAAAGTTGCAGTCGAACAATTCATTTTATACCAGTTTCAAATGTGTTAACCTTTTGCCTGTTTAGGGATGGATCAGTGCATATAAATAGACTCCATTGATCTTACCTTTAACTAGGGGGGTGGAGGATGGAGGATGGAACCTCCAACCTCTAGGGAAGAAGATGTAAGACCCCTAGTTATGGAGATAGTAGGTATTAGGTAGGAGCCGCATAATAGTAATTACACAATGAGTTGTTGTGGCTGAAGTTATAAATAGTGGGGGTGTTGAGAGCATGGTGGTATAGAAGATTTTGGTAGTGATTTCCGGTAGGAAACATTGGGAGAGAGTAGCTCTCACGAAAGGCTTTGTTATATTATAGTTTCTTATTGGTATTGCAATATAAATCTATCTTTTAGTTTTCTTGTTTGTTCTTTGTGTTCTTGAGAGTTCTTGTTGTTAAACGGTATCCTAACAGACGATCAGGTTGATTACCATTAAACTAAGTTCACTTTGGCCCTTTCTCTTACTTGGTAAGGGTTTTACATGGAGTGTATAGATGACTAGTTTTTTTCCTTTTTTACTCTCTCTTTTCCAGAGGAGCACATCTAAAATTGGGTACACGTCTGTACACATGCTCAACACATACTCCGACCAGAAATCAGAGTGCCCAGTGTGTCTTCCTAAGTATAAAGAACAGAGGGAAACTGTAAGGTATTTCCTTACTATTAGTAATATTAGATAGCCAAAACAAAGCTGAAGGCTTTACACTCCCGCTGATAGTGGAGAGCTGGCTCTCTCCCTCCCTACCCACTATTCGTTATAATATATACTGACCACAATCAATCCCATACACTTTCAGTGGTCTGGTCCCCCATCCTAACGAACTGTCACCCAGAATTTTTCAGTAATATTGGAGGCTTAACAGAAACCTATGGGGGAAAAGTTGGTTGTGTAATTAAAAGTGAGGAGCATTTGTGCTAGTTGAGTAGTAAATTATAAAGTACAGTTTTCTGCTTACCTTGGTGGAACCTCCTGCGTTAAAGCCCCAAACAGAGTCAATATCATCGTTTGCATCAAATGGTCCCCATGCTGGTTCGTCATAGCTCTTGTCACCAGAAAACACAGATCCCGCACCTCCATGATCACTGAAGAAATGGTTCAGGTATTATTATATCTTCAAGAGCAGAGAAACTAAAACTTCAAAGTGAAAACCACTAGAATGATAGAAGCTATGAACTCATTTTGCAACTCTTCTTTCTTGCTAAAAAATGAATGCCACTTGAATGTCTCCTCTCCCCTAGGATTTTTAAAAACTAAATAAAAAAGCAAACAAGACAAAAACAAAAACAAAACAAAAGATCAAAAGTTTTCCCGTAATTCCCATTCTCACACCCAGTACCGTCCTTTTAAAAAACATTAGTAACAACGTTAGTCAGTTAAAGATCTTGACCCATAAACCACAAAGAAAGAACACAGAAACAGACTATAGAAGTATAAGTAGAAACAAAAATCTTGGAGAACTAGAGAATCAAGAAGAAAAGTTAGATTGAGGAAGCATGGTTTGTTAAATCATCCCTGGACCTATAACAAATTTAAGTTGTTGGACAAAAGTAAACTATTTTCAGCTCATTCTTCTTTTTTACTTTATATCCATTCACATAGGGTCTATTCTTTTCAATCCATTCCCAAACTCTCCCTCACACGTGCATTTGGCCCAAAAAGCAAGAGATAAAGGGTAAGGCCTATCTCAGATGAATGAAACTTCCTTACTGCTTGCTACCTTTAAGGAAAGACTGTTGACAATACCTTAAAGTGTCCTTATCACGGGGTGAAGAATCAAAGCCAGCAGTCTTTCCAAAATGGGAATCCATATATTCCTTGGGACTTCCAATAATACTACTTGCAAAGGGGCTGCCAGGAGCACTTTTGGGTGCAAAGGGGCTGCCAGGAGCACTTTTGGGTGCAAAGGGGCTGCCAGGAGAACTTTTGGGTGCAAAGGGGCTGTTTGGAGCACTTTTGGCTGTAAAGGGGCTGTTAGGAGCACTTTTGACTGACCCATCTTCACTTTTATTATCGTGTGCAGAACCATTTTCAACAGCTGTTTCGTCCATACTAGGAGGCTTATCTCTTTTGGTATCAGCATTTGGTCCAGAATCTCCATCCTTGGTGTCATCATCAGCTGCCGGTGTAACGTTTTGGCTGTCAACTTTTCCTTTTTGAACAGACTTAGATTTCTGCTTAGGAGGGGCAATGACATTTTGCACATCAAGAGTGAGCTCCTTGACAACAGAGAAGCCTGAAAATAAATTGTGAACGATTAATCCACAGTAGTCACAGCAGATAAGGTAAATGCCTAATATAAACTCTTCCAGCATACCTTCGTCTTCAAATTTATCCCAATCTTCATCCCAGTCAGCAGCTCCCACTTGGAGGCCAGGCTGCCAACCTTTATTTGAAAACATAGAGGGGAAAATTATAAAAAAATATTGAAATTCACTTATTTCTCATAGTTAAGATATCAAATAACCAAATAAGATTTTAAAAAATTGCATGTTCCCGATAATGAAAGGCAAATATGATTGTTCTCATTTGAATGTGAATCATTCATAACCAAATTCAAATAGACTGCTGTAAAGGAAAATATAGTAAATTGGTAATAGCCAGAAAGATGAGATTCGGCACAGGATATAAGGCAGTACAAAAAAAACTTACCGAAAGGAAGTTCAGACAGAGTTATTGGTTTTGCACGTAAACCGTAACTCTTACAGCGTTCATTGAGAGATTTCACTAACTCTTCAATATCTGACTGAATACGATCTGCACGTGCCTGATATTTGGAATATAGAAATGAGTTAATGACCTTATAGATGAGTTCCTTCAGGGTTCCACTTCCATTGGCCCAAACCTAAAATTTACCTGAAGAACACCATCTGCGCTACCATCTTGTTCCATCTTTACAATCGCCTGATACAGTTCCATCTTCTTTTCCTAAACCAGAGAAAACAGAGCATCAAATATAGTTTGTTTCTGAACGCATAGCATAGTGGAAATTGATTCCCACCTATTAGATTTAAAAAAAGTGATGCACCTGTATATCACGGAATGTAGCTTCTTCAACGGTTAATCTGGAGGCTACATCACCAGATTGTTTGTATTTCTCTTCATATTTCTTAGCAAGGGATTCTACCTGATATATTCAAAACCTTCTTTCAGTTCACTGTAATCGTTTACATTAAACACGATGAACTACATGTTATTCCATCAAATAGATACCTCACGTTTATCTGAAGACACTCTTTCAGATATTTCATTCAGCCTATTGTCACATCTGCTCTTATACAAAACCTTGTTGAGAGAAGAAAAAAAATCAGGAAAAAGCAGCTGGGTAATCAGATGTTGCCAGAGGGACTAAAGTAGCAGGGTAATCAAATATTATAACTGTAACACACCTGTCCTATACAACAAACAAGTACAAAATGCAGAATCAAAACAGAATAAGGACGGGCCCAACAATCACCAAAATGCAAAACCACTCCAATGAATCGTGACCTTAGAAATGCTTTCAATGGTAATGACATAAAATATTATACCTAAACTATCTTCTACAAAAGAAATGTTGCTGTATTATGAACAGAAATCAATCTTCAATGCACACATACAGTACAAAAGCCTTCTTTAGCAAAAGAAAAATAAAAGCTAGTGCTTGTAAAACTCACTCAAGCATATGATAGGTGCTAGAACTTCATTATTTTCATGAGAAACGCAAACTTTTGTTTTTATAAGAAACATCAAAAGGGGATATATTTAAATTAATAAAGCCACCTCCCAGGCTCCCACAAACTACACTCTATACAAAAAGAGCCAGCCAGTCAAGAACAAAACTTCTAATTCATAGAGTGAATAAATACAACGTAAAAGCTGCTAAGTTCCTTGTGTGACATGCGTCTCTCAACAACAAACCCATCATTTTTACAGAACTTTTTGGACCACAAGCCATTGCAGTCCATATACTAGTATAACAACGAACAGCTTATGGCTTAAAGAAAAAAAGATGCATAAAAGAATTTTTTTAATACTTACAAGTTCCTGCATTTTAGTACGATAATACTCAATTTTCTGTCTAGACTCCAAAATTTCTTTCTCCAATTCTTCAACCTTCATTTAACAAAACATGTGTCAGGAACAAGAGTGACAAACAAATCAAAATATCAGTAGGAAAATATAAATTCCTTAATATTAGATCAAATGGTGCTATGGCTTAGTTTGTATTTTGTAACAATGTGAAAATGTTTAGTGGAAATGAGTAGGAAAGCAAGTGAAAATGACCAGCGGCAACTTTTCCAATCCACAAACCTATGTTCAATAAATAAAAAAAGCAGCTATGTGTAAAAGCAAGGTATTTTTTTTCCTGAAAGACAAAATCCATTGTAATTCCATGATATCTCTTCAGGAATATAACCAAGATCACTACTATGTCTTTATCAGAGGATAGAACAAAAATAAGGCATGAGAAGAAAGTTAATAAGGTGCCTTTTTCTCAGCATCTGCTGCTTCTTGAAACTTTGAGTTCAGGGAGTTCTGCTCCTCTGTACTAAGCTGACTGATAAGATTTTTCTCCAGCACGGGAACCTTCGATTTAGGTTGACTGGTTTGTTGCTCACCCTCAACTGGGGAGGCTGTAGCAGGTATAGGTGGGCGTACTCCAACAGTAGGAGCTCCCTGCACATTACCAGACCCAGGAACCCCTTGGTGCTGTTGGAAACCTTTTTTTGTAAAAGAAAAAAGTTAGTATTGAGGTAAATTTCTTCCCACCTAGAGGAGTCCAACAAGTTGCAAAGGCCATGAAGTGACTCGAAAGAGATTACCAGCTGTGGGTGGTCTCCATCCTGCATTGCTATAGTTAGATGCAGCTGGAGTCACAGGATGACCATTGCTGGAAAAATCAAACATGATGTTGCTAGGAAGCATGGCAGGAAGAACATGCCCTTCCCTATGCCGCTCCAACAAATAGAGTGCGATACAGAACTCCCTGACAGAAAGCATGCTATCATTATCTTGATCGGATAAGTCCCACACTTGCTTTAAAACCTCTGACAGATGTCAACAATAATATACTCGTGAGAATATCATTATCAATCGAGAAAAGAAAATTAGCTTACATTTATAAAAAAACAACCATTCAAATGAGAAAGATAAAGATTCTGATCTGTCCATCAATGAAACAATTCTAATATTTTCCAGTTTACTAGAAAAAGAAAGGTTTAGTGTTGTACTGACTTTATAGTAAATAAAGCAAGTTCGGAAAATATAACTTTTTCTAAAAATTACGCTTGACCATGGTTAAATCATAAATTCTGGTTTGTCTCCTACATACGAATTTGTTTTTTGTTGTTTATCTTTTTTCTTTTTTTTCTACTCGTGAGTGTCAAAACCAACTTGCATGCATCTTGACTGATCTAACGGGAAAACTCGTCTAATTCTACAATATTTGGATGGCAAGAAAACTTGTAGGATATTAAGTACTAAGTAGGTGGCCATTGGCCACAATGGATTGAATTCATTGGCCCCTCATGAAAACAACAACTTTCATTGAGAAAACATGAAAAAATACACGGGCATAAAAAACAAGCCCACAAAAGAAGGAAGCAGCATTTAAAGAAAGGGACTATGCTAAGTCCTTTCATCATTTTAAGTCCTTTATTAAAAGTCACGCATCTTGTTGACCACTAGGCCAACCCATGATAGTTTGGTACAAAATTGTCGGCCAAAACTTTCTTGAATAATTTATCCACCGTCAGACGACTCAAAGATAATTATTGAATATCACATGAAGTAATCCACAACTAAAACCTACATTCAACTTCGTGTAGGAATGTGGTTAGATGTCACTAAACAGTCCAGCTTTGTTGCTTAACAGACTAAAAATAAAAAAAAGAATTGAAAATCCTAATAAATAGGAGGTGAAAAAGAACTTGGCAATTTTGCAAAATTTAAAAGGAAAGGTGGAAACTCTCGTTCAAAGGGATTTATACCTCTGGGTAGTCTCCAACTCAAGAACAAGTTCCGTGCTTCTTGACCGGTAATTTTTCCATCTCTGTCCTTATCTACTTCAACAAAAACTTTAGTATACTTCTGCACATCAGTCTGTGTCATTCTAGGCCAGGGACGCTGAGACTGTCCAGAAACAGAGTTCTGAGATCCTGCCAAAAATGCAGAGGAACCAGATTGCGGTACGGTCTGTTGATTGGACTTCCCAAATGCCTGGTTCCGTTGGGCCTGATTAGCAAGAGGTGGTTTCATAAATGAACTCTGCAAAGAATCAAGGGAACTTGCTCTAACTATTGGTTGTGTGACAGGAGATACGGGAACAGCAACTGATGTGGAAGTTTTATTGCCAGCAGGGACATCTTGTTTTGAGGAAATTGGGGTTGCACCAAAGGCGTCTCGTCCAAAATAAGATCCAGAAGCAGTCCCATTTCCAGTAATACCTTGCACTTTACTTTCCAAAGGTGATGGTGTAGCTGGCGTTACTCCAGGAGCAGACTGAGGCCTTGGGGGTAGAGAAGCTGTTAGTCCTGCACTTGATTGCCCAAATCCAACCTGTGTTCCAGCGGGACTGAGTCCTCTATTCGGAGGTTGTGAGGGTGTCCCTTGAACTCCACTGGCACGTTCACTAACCCAGTCATTTGAGATGTTTGAATTAGTTGGAGGCGGCCCCGAAACAGCACCTACTCCTGGAAATCCCTGTGCTGGACGGAAAGCAGAATTTGGAGCTGCCAACGAAGGCCTTACAGATTGACTCTCCCTAGAAGAAACTGGTGGAGCATTCGCCCCTGAACCTGGGGACGGTGTTTGAGCAACAATGCCACTCTGAGGTGAAGGTACTGCTGCAGTAGAATTGAACTGAGATGCAGGCTGGGCATTGAAATTTATTTGTGGTGCTGGTATTTTAGCTGCAGCTGGGCTAAACAATGCTGCTTTCACAATATCAGGAGTTAATTCCCTCTTACTCTGTGCTACAGTAACCAGTCTAAGGGCATTATAAAACTCCGCCCGACCAAGGAACCCAATCTGTCTAGGGTCCGAAAGCGCCCAAATCTACACATAGATCAACAAAAACAGTCACAAATAGAACAAAAGCTGAAGCCAAACGATCAAGATACACGAGTAGAAGTTCTCGAAGATTCTCAAGCTATCAAAACCAATTGTCACCAAAATTGCAATTCCAGCCTCTAAGAGAAGAAAAACCTACAGACTTGATTCAAATCTCAGTCATACTCAACCCAAAGCAACACCGATTATTGTCAACTACAAACAGCAACCAAAAACCCACCACGCAAAGTGCAAAATGACACAAACCCAGAAGAAAAAGAAGGCAAAAAAAGAAGGGAGTGATGAAGAGTTACCTGAGCAAGAACCTGTTTAGGCAATCCAGAGCCTTGAAAGAAGGAAACGGCTTCAGCGCCACTAATTCGACCATCGCGGTCCAAATCGGCACGTCGAAAGTATGCATCGAAGAGATCCACGTTCGGCGCTGGGTTCTGCGCCGATGCCATTGCTGAATTCAAAATCTACAACTCTTGGATCGAAGCAACGAGGCAAGGGAATCACGACACAGGAACATGAGAAAATCCAAAACAGATCAAAGACACATGGATTAAACAACAAATCCAAAGAACCCTAAAAGAACGAAATCGGGTGATTGGAACAATGATCCTCCCAACAAATTAAAAGGTAAAAAAAAATCGGAAATGAAATGGGATAGACACTGATGAAGGGGAGCAGGTTGGGGAGATGGGCTGAGAAAAACAACAAATAATAATAATAAGAAGAAATAAAAGAATCAAAAGCTTTTTTAATTTCTCCCTTTTGATCCGCATTTGTTGATCTTATTTACAAAACTGCCCTTTTCTTTCTTTCTTTCTTTTCATGTTTTTGCAAATCTAACCCATAAATCTTTCTCCTTTATTTTGGTAATAAATCTCTTATCGATTCCGCACGGTTAAATTTATCATATGTATTTCGATTTCGGATCAAATGGATATTACAGTATGTTATTGTATTAAAATATTGTTTGTAAATATAACAATATATATTTTAAGGTTGTCGATTTCATTTCAACATAGCTAAGTGGATAAGACATCAATTACCATTTCAAATGTTGGTGGTTCGATCTCTCACTTTATGATTATTCAAGTAAGAAATTGACAATGTGATTGTTTAATTGGTTACGGTATTACCTTCAACTCAAAATGAAAATAACTTTGTTTCAGCTCAATATATAAAGTGAGAGATCGAATCTTTAATTTTAAATAATGTAGAAGTTGTTTTATAGCTAACTTTTCTTTCGATTCATCCGTTTATTTAACAAAAACACTATAGGAATTTAATTTTTCTAGTCTTTTTTTTAACTTTTTAATTATAATAATTTATTGTCTTAAAGTTTAAATCACATTTTTTTTCAATTTTTGAGTGGGACAGATGAATTATATTTTTATTGATTTTCTGATAAAGATTCCAATTTGGATTAAAATGATAGAAATTTCTAATTCCTTTCAAATTCAAATGATTCTTTTAATATATATTTTCAATCCAGCTTCTCTATAAGGTAGGTTTCACATTAGTTTAGTATTAGGATGAATTACGTTGTTACTAAGGTTATTTTCGTAAAAAAATTTAAATCACAACATTCTCAAAATTAA
This sequence comes from Cucumis sativus, assembly GCF_000004075.3. Classification (NCBI taxonomy): domain Eukaryota; kingdom Viridiplantae; phylum Streptophyta; class Magnoliopsida; order Cucurbitales; family Cucurbitaceae; genus Cucumis; species Cucumis sativus. Next base: position 1,531,904 of record NC_026661.2, on the reverse strand, counting down.
GTTAAACTACAATTATTTATTTATATTTGTCTTCACATCAACACTCTCGTTTTTATTATTATTGTTATCGATGTTTAAAAGATGCGATAACTTGAAAAAAACAATCAACCCAACTCAATAGCTGTCGATTGGGTTAGATTCTCAACTAGTCTTGGGTCAATTCATAATTTCACCTAAAATAACTCGAACTAACCTAAACCAATTGGAACTTATTATTAACTTTATGATTTTTTACCTATATATATATATATATTTTGTTAATAATTTATTCCCCAACCATTCGTAAGAACACTATTTTAGTATTCTCGAAAAGAAAAATTGCATTATATAAATTGAAATTCAGTTGTAAATCTTAATTCAATATATTAAAATATTTAAATCAAAATTGTACATGCTAACATTTTGTTTATTTTTGTAACATAAATTAAATATATATGACTCGAGTAATCCAAACCAACCCAACTCAAAATTTCACCATGTAAGGTGTTTCAATCAACACCAACTCAATGCCTACTAGTCTACTATGTTATTATTGTTATTTTGTATTTAGTTAGAACAATAATTTATATTTATTTGTTAAAATGATAATATGTGTACTAATAATAGTTCAAACTTTCTATATACTAAGAAAAGGGTCAAGTTAGTTGAATTATTGCAATCTTAATCATATTGGTGTTTTTTTTTTTTATAATTATTTGTCCTTTTCTAATACTATTGTTTCCAAATTCACACACATAATTTGCTATAATTCACCAAGTATTAATGTTGCTTGTATTTGTTTTCTACTTGTTTCTTTTTATATTTAGTAAAGTCATAACCACTGCAATGACACTATATATACACAATAATGATTTTTGTGATTGATATTAATTTTTTCAAGTGGGCCAAATAAAATCCAATTTAACGAATATCGTATATTTAGAAAAATAATCAACAGTATTAAGATACAATTAATATAAGCATATGGAGTACTTAAATGATAAGATACTTTTAAAATACTAAAGTGAGTTCAACTCGTAAAAACTCACATGTAATTCCTTTTAAGGTTAGAAGTTTTTATCTTCGTCTCCGCAAATACTAAAAATTAATTACACGATACTTTAAAAACACTAAAGTTTTATCATCGTCTCTCGACAAATGTATTACTCATAAAATAAAATAAAAAGCACTTTAAAAGTCATATTCTTTTTCACAAAAGTAGAAAGTAACAAACAACAAATCTTATGTCCAACTTTGAATATTCCAAAAGCCCCTTTTATCTTCTTCTTTTTTTACTAGTTTGACATTAATCTCGTGTCGGTCAATTTTACTTTGAATGATTAAAGTATATTTGGGTGTAATTTTTCGATGATTTAGACCATTTAAGACTATCTCACAACCATGCTTGCTCTAAATGAACAGATGTACGTTACCGTGCTTAGTTTTCATTCTCTCCAAATATATATGTACACGTTAGTCATATGTCAATGCAAAAATATTTGATGGTATAAATTGGTTAAAGGTAAAGAAGATATATACATAACATAATAGACTAAAATCGATACCAAAACAAAAAAAGACCGTTTTCTCTGTATATAGCCTAAAAAAGTATATCAATTACTAGATTTCTCGCGGTTGTGAACTTTCGAAAGCGAACGTTATTTTTTAAATCTATAAAAGTAATGAAAAAAAATATCTTTAAAAAGTTTAAAATTATTATTACCATAAACTAAAGCAAACATCAACAAGAAGGTTGTGAGGAGAAAACAATGTATACTTGACATATACATCATAATATATTAGGCCCATTTATTTCAACTAAGAATATAAGATTTCTCTCAATGATGGGCCCTTGCTAAAGCCCAAAAACACACATTTTGTATCAATAAAGTAAAAAAATGATAATAACAATCTTTGTTTCCTCCCTACAATACTAAAAAATTGAAATACAAACAAATGACATCCTATGAGTAAATTTCAATTGTTTAGCTTCGTGGTGCGAGTACAATTTTGGTAGGTCGAGAGTCTCAAGTTACATTGTGCTTTCGATGACTTTTATATTTGGTGAGTATAATATATGAGGTAGAAGATTGAACCTCTGACCTCTTGAAATGAAAGTCGTGTCAATACTATTGAATTAAACTTATTTTTGCGGATGACCTTTTGTTTTATCTCGCTTATCTGGAAAAATAAAGATGTGTGAAATTGAAGATTCAAACATTTGACATGTTGATAGCTCAAACTTTATGTCAATTAAGTTTTATTGGCATTAGGTCCCATGAAAAAAAAATTGACAATAGAAGAAAGTTGCATATTTGATATAATTTAGATAAAGTATTGTAGATATTAATCACTTAGTGCTATAATCATATTACTCAATAGCTACGTTAGTTTTATTTTTACAATCAAATCATGAATCTTCGTTAAAGAACAATGGATTACAAAGATTAACATTGCGTTGAAATACGTTAGTTTTCAACCACATAGGAAACACATCGGTCCATTGACCATGATCTCTGTTTGAAGAAGCCCAACTCATTAAATAGTGAGCAACCTAATTATACATACGAGGAATATAAGGGACAAACTCCTAACATTTGAAAGATATGAATAGAGAATTGAACTTCTCGCTTTTAATATAAAATTATCAAGTCAATTCTCATCGAACTAAACTCATTATGATAATAGTTAGATAAGTTATTAATTAAGAAAATTACAACTAGTTAATTAGTATGTAAAGACGTAAAAAAAACAAACATATTAATAGAAAGACATAAATAATATGATATTGAAACTCATTTTTGTTTGTCGGTCGTCGGAAATTAGGAAAATGTTGAAGCCTTAATTCAGTTACTGAACAATGATTCTAAATCTTAGATTTGAGTCGTTATAAAAAGCTTATTTGTCGACTTAAAAAAGCATTTACTATTGACATTGTGAATGATGGTCGAGGATTTTAAGTAGTCTAATTTGTTTTATTAAGTTTGATGTTGTTGATGCATTCATGATATGGTACCAAATGGTCATGTGGGTCCTTATGAGAATTTATGAAGAAATGGATGATAAATGTATATTAATGTTACTTAATTTTGGTTGTTTATTTGCTGTTTTATTGGATAATTGACTCCGTCTTCTTTATTAATTTTTTAAATATAAATTAGTTTCTTACCTTAAGTTTTCATAAATATATAATTTGATAAAGTATAGTAGTTTATATCATCAATAATAAAAAAAATTATATTTATAAATACTTTCAACCGTTTTATTGTTATTATTATTATTTAATGATTTAGTCTAAAATATTGGATAAAAATAGTTTTTAACTTAAATAATATATTGGTAGATAATAAAAACTTAATTTATTCATATAATTTGGAAAATTTTATAACTTAAGTAACCATTTTGTTTAAAGTTTTTAATGGATTTAATTGCATTCTCCATAAGTAAAAAAATTAATAATCAAATTTCAAATACTGGTTTTCAAAATTTGACTTCAATAGTAAAAAAAAATTTCAAAGTTCGTACTTTTAAAAATAAAAGAAATATTGGTAGGGTTGATTTTATAAAACTATTATCGAAAACTTGTAAGAAAATTATATCAAACTACAAAAAGTAAATAGGTTTCAATTATATATATATATATATATATATATCTTTTTTAATTTTCGAACGTAATTCTTAATTTAATTTTTATAATTTAATTAAACTTTTATTGTATTATTGGAAAAAAATTGACTTTTGAGAAAGCTCCATCTTCATTTGTAATAATTATTTATACGTTAGATATGATCGATCCAATCTAAACTAAAAATTAAATTCAACTCATATGATATAAACTAGGTTAAGAATTTTTGAATTGCATAACTAATTTAATATTTTATTGGATAACCAAAAAAATTATTTATAAAATAGAAACAAATTTATTTAAATTTAAAAGAGTTGGATGAATTGGTAATAATTTGATTTCTCACTAAAATTCCAAAAACAATTTTTCATAAACAATTTTTTTCTTTTTTTGAAAAGTTGACTTGTGTTCTTTTTTTAAAGAAATTAAAGTGAATGATAATAATAATAATAATAATAAAATATAGCTTGTTAGTAATTAAGTGGTCTTTATAGATGAGTTATAATACATGTGAAGTGTCTTTTTCAATATAAAAAAATGTATGAACCAAAAATAAAAATTATTGATAAAAATGTTTGGCTTTTAATTGAAGCTTTAATTAATTTGACACAAAAGCCATAAAATTTGATTTACCTCATTCAATCTCAGTCATTATAGTGAGATTGATTGATGTCTTTCAAAATATCCAATAATTTTTCTTCTTCTTAAATTGTTATATTTGATGAAAACGACCTACTACTCTCCAATTTTTTACCATAAAAATATATCGAAGCATCAATCAATAAATTTCTATTGTTGATAAACATTCTTATAGTCACAACCGTCATCAATTGAACAATTGAAGTCTATCAAACTTTTTTTATTTGCAATTTTTAAAAATAGTATACACTAATCGATTATTTTTTTAATTACAACACAATTTGGTTGTTTGTAATTTATGTAATCGTTTTGTTTTATTTTAATTAGTGTTATTATAAAGTCTAGAAAGAACTACATTTTAGAGCTATATTTTGAATAATTTAAAAACTACACTTAGGAGCTATGTGAAATAATTATCAAAAGGATTCGTAACACTAACGTCCTAACTATCACATCAATTAATTTTCTCTTAGTGCAAATAAATGAAACGTGTAAATTTTCTATTTTGAATATTTAAAAACATCCTCCAAAAATCTTATTTAATTATCTTTTAGTACAATTTATTTCATTAAATAAATGAGTTATAGCTTATAACTTAAGGGAGAAAGTGTTTTATTTCCAACTAATTTTTTATCTATTATTTTGGGATTTGAGTTTAGTTTCAATTTCATTCACATATATCAATATTTATGTTTTTAATCTCAATTTTTGTAAAGGTTTGTTTTAAGTTTATTAATTGATTTTAAACCGTTTTAATTTTAATTTTAAAATAATTTTCTTGTTATATTTGTATTTTTTATAAAAAAAATGTTTTATGCAGACAGTGTTAATATGCAACACCATGAGTTTAGAAGGAGGACATGAATGAACCGAAATCAAATTTGAATGAAATAAATATTGAGAACTTGAAAGTAAAGTCGATAAAGACTTAAAAGCTAATGCATGTACCAACAAGGTGCATCTTTCTTTTCAGTGACTCAATCATATAAACTCTAAAGTTAAACGTGGTTTGACAAAACATGCTGAAATGATGTTGTCAGATCGCAGGAGATGTAGAGAAATATCAAAGATTTGAATTCCAAATCCTAAACGTAGGGCGTTACATAATATCCATAAAATTACCATCCACTGAAATTCCACTCAAACAACCTTTAATCTTATCATCAAGTTCAATATATATATATATATAGGAAGTTCAAAATGTATTTTTTTTCTTTTTTTAGAAAAAATCAAATACTCATACACAAAGCAGAAAATATTAGTTTGCCCAACATTTTATATCTATTATTATTATAGTTTGAAAATTTGTGGCGATTTAGATACTTTTTATACCTATGTGACAATCACATATTAAAGAAAAAGTGTAATGGAAGAATAATTTTAATATCAATGTCAATTACTTAAAGTTGACTCCTTTCTTTTTGTTGCCTATTTTGTGTTAGAAAGGACTATTTTGGATAACTATATCTTCAATCTATTTAAAATGCCTATTCAATAACATATATTAAAATTTCCAAAATTAAAAATAAGAAACACATTTTAAAAAATAACAAAATATTTAAACTATTTACAAAATATACCTAAATTCATCTAACTCTTTATAAACAATTTCATTTTTTTTTTGTGCTATCTATAACAATTTCCAATTTTTTCATTGCTAAGATTGTCGGTGAAAACTAAAAATGAAATAAATAGAACGAGATTAGAAGATGCCTCACGTTAACGTGTAAATAAAAACTTGGTATAGAATATTTGCTATGGAAACAAATCAATAAAAGCTTACGATGAATATTAACTATGTTGCCTTTCTAACTCTTTTTTTTCTTTGGGTCCAAATTACACTATTTGAACTTCTATCATTTCTCGAACTCCTATTAGGTTCATCCTTATTTGGCCGATTCTTAATTTTATTAAAATTTAAATTTATTTTATCAAATAAAAATTATTATTGTTATCACGAAAATATAAAAATATATAATATAGACAATTTTTTTCATGGCTAAACATGAATAGATTAAAAATACCCAAAAAATTTGGGGAAAAAAAATGTTGTAACCATTTTTTCAAAAAGAAAAAAAGGGAAGAAAAGTAGTGGTAAAATCGTAATTAAAAGTCTGGTGCCCTACAAGTAGTAAAGCCACATAACTAGCTGTCTCCAACTTCACTCTCATTCACCCTCCCTTTAAATATCCCTCTCTTCTCCACCACTTCTCCGCCGCCGTCTCCACCGCTTCACCGCCCTTGAAATGTCTCCCCTTTATCTTCTCCTTCCTCTCTCAGTTCTCCTCATCCTTAGAACCCATGTTCAGGCTACACCTTCTTCTTCTTCTTCGAGATTCGGGCCAGGATCAGCCTCTGTCCACAACCCCAAACTTCCACCGCCGCCTCTTTCCTCCTCCAAGAAATTCGAAGGCTCCTCTGATTTGGTCAATCTTCGGTACCACATGGGGCCGGTTCTCTCCTCTTCACCTATCAACATTTACATTATTTGGTACGGCAAATGGGCTCTTCCCCAAAAGATTCTGATCAAACATTTCTTGTCCTCCATCTCCTCCGACGCTCCTTCGCCTTCCGTCTCTGAGTGGTGGCGGACGGTATCTCTCTACACCGACCAAACTGGCGCCAATGTCTCTCGCTCCGTCGTCGTCGCCGGCGAGTATTCCAATCACCGATACTCCCTCGGCACCCAACTCACCCGTCTCTCAATCCAACAAGTCATAGCCTCCGCCGTCAACTCCGGATCCCTTCCCGTCGACCATCGCAACGGAATCTATTTAATCCTAACATCCGGCGACGTAATTGTACAAGATTTCTGCAGAGCCGTTTGTGGATTTCATTACTTCACCTTTCCATCGATGGTCGGTTACACGTTACCGTACGCCTGGGTAGGAAACTCCGGCGAGCAATGTCCAGAGGTATGTGCTTATCCGTTCGCCGTCCCGGGGTACATAGGCCGAGGAGGGACAGCGGCGCTGTCGCCGCCGAACGGGGATGTGGGGGTGGACGGAATGATAAGTGTAATCGGACATGAGTTGGCGGAGATGTCGTCGAATCCATTGGTGAATGCTTGGTACGCGGGAGAGGATCCGACGGCGCCAACAGAAATTGGGGATCTGTGTGAGGGGTTGTACGGAAGCGGGGGAGGAGGAGGGTATATTGGAGCGGTGATGAAGGATAGAGAAGGGAGGAGTTATAATTTGAATGGGGGAAATGGACGAAGGTTTTTAGTGCAGTGGCTATGGAGTCCGGTATTAAAAGCCTGCGCAGGGCCCAACGCTTTGGACTGAGGAGGAAGATGAAGTTTTTCTTTTTTTTCCTTTTTAATTAAATGGTATATAGAAAATAAGGATACTAAGCTTTGTTCTTAATTATGTTTTTTTCCCCTTAAATACACACACACACATATATATATAGCAAAGTATACATTTTATTTTTGGTTGTTACCATGTAACACCTATTGTAAATAATAAACTTTTCTAAAATAAGAACATTAAAATTGTAGCAAATAATATGAATCAGTCTTCATACTAAAGTGTATTATTGTTTGAATCCAACACTTGAATTGTCATACATGAAATAGACTCTTTATTAAGAAAAATGTATTCATATCTCCAATTCTGACATATATATAGACTTAATTGATGCAATAACAAATTTTGAAAGAAAAATATCAATTAAACGTTTAAATTAGTTTGTCTACAAAAGTTCTAGGTTTTAATCAATAAAGTTATATATCATAGAAATGTTTAAATTGACAAATATGAAAGATAGTTCTAAAGTTCAATATGTAAATATTGAAAACTAATGTATGAAAAATTACATTTTTAGTTTATAAGTTATGAAAAATAGTATGTTTGGTCATTGAGTTTTAAAACTATACACGTTTAATCTATAAATATGTAAAGACGGTTCATCAAATTTCAAAACGTATATTTTTAATAATAAAATGTCTATGAAACAATGACCCATGGATTAGAAGAATAATTTGTTGGAAGCAATTTATGTGAATTCACACTTGTACTATAATTTGACTTTTGTTGGTGTTGGGAAGGTAGATGTGCTTCCCAACTAATTGATTATTGGAATTGATTCCCAAAAAAGAAACAAAAATATCAATGGATACACTTTTGCCCCTCAAACATCTTTTTGTTTTTAAATTTATTTTTCTTCCTCACGAATTTAAATAGAATATCTTTTATTAATAATAACTTATTCTCTGGCACATTTTTTAAAATAACAAAATAAATTAAAATATTTACCAATTATAGTAAAATTTTAAATTTTATCCTTATTAGTCTTCCATCACTCTAGCATATCGATAACTATCCGTGATAAAATTTGCTATAGGTAGTAAATATTTTGTAAAATTGGTTATTTTTTAAAATTATCCTACTTTAAATATCATTTTGAAAATTATAATGTAAAACTTATACTTATTTTAATTCCACCCTTAAATTGCTAGAGTGAAAGAAAAACAACATCACTTCAAGATAATTTTTATTTACAATTGATTTAGTTCAAATTGAATTGTTTTTTTTTTAGGTTTATAAATTTTAGAGTAATATTGAGGAAATTTTTTTAAAATAGTAGATTTTACAAAATATTTACAACCTATAGCAAATTCTAATAGTAATTTATATGTTACAGTGATAGTCTAATAGCATATTTAATAACTGTAAAATCTAAAATTTTGCTATAGCTCGTAAATATTTTATTATTTTAAAAAATGCCCTTAATATTTAAGAGGATGTTCAAATTGTTTGTCAATTGTCATGTTTGTAGTTGTTACACTACAAAATTTATGATTAAAGATGCTAAATTATAAGATTAAATTGTAAAGTGTTTCAATTGAATAAAGAAAGAAATTAAAAGATTTGAAAAAATGCAACAGAAAATTTGGTAAGTGGAAAAAATGTCAAACTATTTAAAGGGGAAATTAAAGTCACGTGAGGCCCATTTTATGGGCCCACAAATGAGAAAGGCTTCGGCCCAACAGCTTTGAACCTCACGTGACCGTGAGAACTTAATTAGATTGTCAAACCATATATGTGGTGTTAAAAATTTAAGATTTTAATTTTTAATTAGAGGTTTTAAAAAGTCATTTTGTGAATTATCGTTTTGTGATTAACTAATCTGTTTTTTTTTTTCCTCTTCTTTCGAATTATTTATCTTTTCATGGTCGAGGTGATTCATTATGCTAAAGCTTTTATCGCTTTAGCATCCTCCATTTCATCAAAGCTTATCCTTCTTCTTTCTTTTTGCTCCATCTCCTGGTTTAGTTCCTTGTGAGATTCTTCGTAAAATTATGGAATCTCTTGAACAAAAGCTTCTAAGTTTGTAATGTAGGGAGGAACCTTTTAACTTTTTAAAATTTTGTATTATATTGATAAAATACACGTTCTTGAATACACGACATCGATCATTTGATAAACTTGTAGTTTTTAGTGTTTTATTTCATTTTAACATTTTTTATATTTTTTGAAGCTTTATTTACGATTTTTAAATTCGTTTTTATTTTATTTTTCAACTAATTAAATATTATCAACATGTCATCAAATACATATCAGCATCTACATCGTCACCCTAACAGTCTAGTAAATAACTAAGAGTTAGATCGAAAACCATTAATTATAAATATCCTTTATATACGAGGGACTAAGATGTATGTTTTGAAACCTTAAGGACCAAATAGACATAAACTTCAAACTTTATGGACTAAAAGTACACATTTTATTATACTTTGTGTTTATTTGATTTTCTTTCGCTTTCGCTTTCGATTGCTTTTTGTTTTTAAATACTAAATGGTGGGAGAGCTCGAGATGGGATGAGAGATATTTGAGTTTTGAAGGAAAAAGAAAACAAAATTATTTTTTTGATTTATTTGACAAATATGTGTTAGCCTAAAAGATTCATAGAATACATTTCATTTAAATATTATCAATGATAAATACTTATATACACTAATAAAATTCTATCAATATAATTACCGATGTAAATTTTTGCAACGATTTGATTTATAAATCCATTTGATGTTTTTTTATCGTCAAAATTGTGTTGCTTCCTCCCAAGCTTTTTAACGACGATTCAAACAAATATATTAGGACATGTTTAATAAAGAATCTGAATACATAGGTTTGAAAATAATGAATTAAATGAAAACCATAGTTTTATTTCATGTTTTCAGGTATATGATCGATAGAATAATTTTAAAAATTGATTATAATTTAAACAATCGTAAATTAGTTTTAATAAATTGCTTAAAATTTACTCAATTAACTATTATTTGTGAACCTGTTTTATATTTAAAAAGTTGTAAAGTTATTATGTCGTAATATTATATAGTTTATAAACATAGATTGAAAATTTTGTCCCAATCTTGGAAAGAAATTATTATTTAGGTTTTATTGTTAATTATAATTTGCTCATGAATTGGATGAATGTGAAAACATAATAAATTTAATTTTTAAAATAAAAAACTTAGATGCTAAAATGTAATCAAAACTACTGTGAACGAAAAGTACGAGTAATCGAAGATGTGATTGTGAAACTCAAGAACGATAAAAAATTAGACTAGATTGAAAAACATTGGAACAAAATGAATTTTATCTTACGTATCAAACAAAAAGTACGTTTTATATTACATTACAATTCCATCGGGCCACCAAATTATTAAGCCTCACCTGATTATTTTCTTTTAAAAATAATAATAATAGTAAAAGATAATTATTGGATGAAACATACATAATTAAAATTAATTACTCTAGCTAATATAAAATAACAACAAAATTAATTTTCTTACAAAAAACAACAAAATTAATATACAAAAAGAAGTATTTTTTTAATATTTTAAGAAAAAGAAAAAACGAAGAAATAGAAACATTATTATTTTGTCAAAGGATTATTGCAACCCTTCAAAAATTTCTGTGCCCGCCACGTATACAATTCCAAGAAAATGACAAAAGTTTCGAACAAATTTAGTTTCGAACAGAGGCATTCTCGGCCCCACGTGTCAAACACTCATTAGTTGCTCTGAGAAAGTCACGTGACAAGCATGCCTTCCACCTCCTCAAAAGTTACAATTTCATTTTAATTTGTTACTTTTATATTATGTTTTCAAAGCCACTTCATTCCAACTCATTTTTTATATTGTTGTAAACTTTTTTTTTCGCTATATTTAAAAATAACTTTAAATTATAACAATAATAATATCAATTTACATAGAGTGAAGGTATTAATTTGAACCATAAACTAATAATTATATCAATTTAAATCTCAAATTAATAGATTTATTAACTTAAAACTTGAAATTTTATAAATATGTCAATTTAAATATCGAATTCATGCGGTTGTATAAGTTTAAACTCTCTATTTGTGTTTTATTTAAATAGACTTGTGAAAGTTGAGAGTTTAAAATTTTATATTTATTTAAGTTTGTGTTTAATTCGATAAGTTTGTGAAAAATTAAGATTTAAATTGATACAATTATTAATTTATAGTTTAAATAATCAATACAATTACTAGTTCATTGCCTAAGTTGATACCATCCTTGTAGCCTACAATTTAAATTGATATTTGCCTTAATATTTATTAGTAAAAGTTAACTTTTAAATGCTAGATTTAAAATTAACGTGAAAATTAACTAATATTAAAATTGAACAAAAATTAAGAACAAAGGAGAAAAAAAAATAGTTAAGTTTCAATAGTTTCTGTTTAAAACGTACATTATTTTAGTTTGAATTATAACAGTACAGATATAAGAAAAAAAGATAATAAACATTTGAGTGAAAAAATAAAAATTGCACTAAAGGAGGATTTTGAAATAAATTATGAAGTAGAAAATAGAGTTTGCTAGCAGATGGGGTTATTATTGTTATGAGTATTCCATTTGTGTTATGTTTTCCAATAACTACGTGTATGACCTTATACAATCAATCCACCACACTATTTTCTCGTCACTTTTTTTATAAATTAAAACTGTAAAAAAATACAAGTGAACTAATACGAATAGAGTTATAAACTTTTTTTTCCCCTCGAGAAGAAGAGTTACCAACTTAAATCTCCAACCATTTAAAATCTGTTTTATTTTTAGTTCAACAACACCCAAAATGAAAGATTCAAATCTCTATCCACTTTTTAAAAATTTATATTTCTACGAGATCAATTGATATGTAGAGTAAATTCATTTACGTTATAGTAAAAGAAATCACGAAACATAAATAAACAAACATGGAAACGAGATGTTTTTAAAAAAGGGTTATTTGCTATTTTAAAATATAAAATTATTTATTTAAAAATCAATATTTTTGAAAAATTTTACATTTAGAAAATTTGTCACATATGATGCACTTTATCAAAATTGTAGAGTAAAATTTTGTATAAATATTTTATTTTATTCTTTTTTATCTTTCTTAAAAAAATTAAAATTTATAATATTAAATCTAAATTATAATAGAGATTGATATTTTAAACTTTGTTGTGTGTGTATATATATAGAAGGAATTGAAATAATTGAAAAAGAAAATAATAATAATAACAATAATAATAATAATGGTAATAAAAGAATAATACGGCTTTTGTTTGTTTTATCTCTCCGGAGAGAGAGGAGAGAGAGAGAGGGCAGAGAGAGAAACAGAGGAAGCAGCAAAAAATGGGTAAGGTAGTGGAGAGGAAGAAGAGGAAGAAAGGGCGGCCATCGCTGTTGGATCTTCAAAAGCGGAATCTCAAGGAACAACAAGAACAACAACACCAACAACATCAAACAAAACGAATCAACAACAACAACAACTCTTCCCCCTCAATTTCCAACCCTAATTACGCCTCCTCAACTCCCTTGCGCCGATCTACTCGCCGGAATCCCAACTCCGAAGACCTCACTCCCGATAACGTCACTGATGACCACCCAGATGCTGAATACAACCACCAATTGGCTGGTAGCCGCCGCGAGAAGAAACTCAAGCTTGTTCTCAGATTGCACTCCCAGAAATCCCCAGTCAATTCTTCGTCTCTTAATTCTTGTGGGTCTGATTCTAATGCGGAGGGGGATGGTAATGCTGCTTCGATTAACAAGAAGCGGAAGATCGGTTCGATTGCGGAGGGATCTAGGATTCAAGACTCCGAGAAGGTACTGCAAAATTTGAGGGTTTTTCATGTGCTATTTATTTTTGGGGTTTTTTTATTTTTTATTTTTTATTTTTGGTGGGGAAGTGGGGGTTGATCTTGTTAAGGCGCCAATTTTTTTTGGGGGAGATTTGTACGTTTTTTTTTTTTTTTTTTTTCCTTTTCAATTTGGTTTTTGCGGGTGTGAGGAGAAAAATACGTTGACAATATTTGAAAGAGTTTCCTTGAATTTCGCACTTTTGAATTTTGTAGTTGAGTTTTTGAGTATCTCAGTCAAGGATGGTTGACTTACTGGATTTGAAATGGGTTAACGCTGGCTTTTAGTTTTGGTTCAAATTCTTATCTTCAGCATATTTAACTTTTGATGCTCACAATTTGATATATTAGCATTTACTGGGTACTTACTTATATCTTCCTTAAAAACCATATGATTTGACTGTCGTATTTTTAAACGAAAAAGTTCAGATTTGTCTTTTCTCCCCTTAATTATTTCTATGGTGATAGATGTGTTCTTTTTTTTTTTTTTTTTCCCATTCGTGGCACTCTGATTCCTAGTCCTGTTTACCTTTTTAATTAGATCTATTCTGTTTCTGGGAGCCTCGCCCATAATGGGAAAATTATTTGCTTAGTGTAACTGTTGCCATTGGTTTATTCCTTTTGATGTTTCAGGGTGAAAAGTCCATTTCTGCTACAAACCCATCAGAAACCCTTCAAGGTTTTTGTCAATAATCACACGCCACTTCTTTGAAAACTATGTTTGTGACTGTTTTTAATTATTATAGACATAATTATATGCAGGGTTGCATATGGATTCGGGACCCTCGACGCCTTTACCAGATAAGAAGCTTTTAGTTTTCATCCTCGACAGGCTTCAAAAGTGTGTTTTTTTAGCTCTTCTTTCTGTGTTTTTGACACTGTGCGGTGTGCCCTTTTATTTAATATTTAATTTTCTTGGTGCTTTTAATTTCAGGAAGGACGTCTATGGTGTGTTTTCCGAACCAGTGGACCCCAACGAGGTTGGTTTTGGGAGTGATGACACAATCAGCTTTTGGGTTTCATGATATTGCTTTGTCCTATCCTTATATTGATTTTACTTTTGAAATTATTAATTGTAGCTTCCAGACTATCACGAAATTATAGATCATCCTATGGATTTTGGGACTGTGCGGGAGAAGCTTACTTCTGGAGCTTATAGCACCTTGGAACAGTTCGAAGTACGATCAGTCTTTATTGTTTTCTGTTTTGTTTAAATTGTTAGTTTTCCTTTCCTGCTCTGCTGAATTCTAGATAACCTCATGTTCAGCCACTACAAGATTGAACTTTCTCATGGTGCTAATTGAATTGCGTCTGTCATGAATATTCTTAAATGTATTTGTCAAGTTGGAATGAAATAGGGTGATTCACTTGATATCTTGATGGCATTCTGAATAATGAAGACTGCAACCTTCAATCACTCATGATTTAGGCATTGTAGTCTTTAATGCAGAGCTCTTTCTGTTATTTGCGTGATTTTCTTTTCCTTCTGTTCTGTTTATTTGGTTCTAAAAATTCTATTTTCTTTTGCATAGAAAATCTTCCCGACCGTGTGGTCTATTGATTAATTTATATAAGTGAACAGGGATGCTTGATTCTGAACAAACTGGTTGTGAGAAATAGAATCCTTGTTCTAGAACTTGGTTTAAAATTTAGGATAGCTTATTTTAATGTGCAACAAGTTAGCACAGTGTTACTTTGCAGTTTTAGTTCGATAAGAGTATGGTTCAAGATTTCATGAGGTTTCTCCTTTATTATTTTGCAATCTGCTTTCCTCTCTATCTGTTCTCCAGCTGTCAATTTTCTCAAATAATCTTATAATCCATTTACCTTTAGCTATTCTGCATACGTGTATAGGCATTGCTTCATTGTATGTGCATTGTGCATCATCTGTTAAGTAAATGCCTGTTTCCTTTGATATAGATTTTTCCCATTTGTTTTGTTGACCCTTTAAGTTTTAGATCAACAGCCTACAACTTAGTGCTCTTCTCAAGTTCTAAGAGTTCTATGCTTTGTTTTTTAGTATTGATATAATGTTTGTTCTGTTTTACTCTCTCTGTAGAAAGACGTTCTCTTAATCAGTTCGAATGCAATGCAATATAATTCGCCGGATACTATATATTTTCGGCAGGTTTGATTTTCACAAACTTTTTTTTCTCTGTCTATGTTTTCATTTTGCACAATGCACATATATTAAAAGTTATTATAATTTTGTCAGGCACGTACCATACAAGAGTTGGCAAAAAAGAATTTTAAGAACTTGAGACAAGATAGTGATGATAATGAACCAGAACCTAAAGTGGTGAGAAGAGGTAGACCACCAACCAAGAATTTAAAGAAACCATTAGGTAGACCTTCCTTGGAACGTGCTGGTTCAGAGTTTTCCCCAGATGCCACTCTTGCTACTGGTGGTGAAAATGCAAATCGGTCCAGCGATTTGAGGAAAGGTCTTCATCATTTGGAAAAGCCTAGTTTTGCTGATTTTTCTGGGAGATTCTCCTTTTCTTCTAATAATAGTGACGCCGCATTTAATTTGTTTAACCCGAGCAGATTTGATAGAAGTGAGGATATTACAGGTATGAAGTCTTAGGCGAGCATTTGTATTCTAGCATCCTCCTGTGGGGTGCTACTAAGATACAACTCTACATTTTGATTCAAAAACCATTCTTTTCTGCCAGGTTCTGCACTGAGATTTAATTCAGTGAGGCAGGGAAAAAAACCTATTGTCTCCGAGGAGAATAGGCGTAATACATATAGCCAATTTCAGGCGGCAACTGCTATGCTAGAGCCCGCTGTGTTGAATACATTTGATAGAGAGAGGAAGGTTTTAATGCCAGTATGTATCTAACTTAATTACTGTTAACATTATCTTTTACATCTCATGCTTGGAATGCCGAATGTATATTTTGAATGCTGAATTTATTCAATTGCAATCAGAAATTCTGAATCAGTTATTTCGTTGCTGATTCCCAAGTTGGAGCTGTGGCGTCTGATATAGCCCTTTGTTGTCGAATAAGATATAAAAACATAGTTGAGGATGGGGCTGTTATTTTCAGTTTCTGATATTTTGTTAATTGTGTTGGCATAAATATTTTCTGTCCTCATCTATCTAATATTGCTGAAAACACACCTCTATTTGGTTCTGGCTGATTGAATTACACGAGTTCTATAGACTTTTCTGGTGGATAACTTGTTCTTCATGTGATTCAGGTTGGCCTTTTCTTGGAGCATGCATATGCACGAAGCCTCGCTCGATTTGCTGCGGATCTTGGATCTGTGGCTTGGACAGTTGCTTCTAAGAAGATTGAAAGATCTTTGCCTTCAGGTTCGGGTTTCGGTCCTGGATGGGTTATAGAAAATGATATCACACCAAAGAGGGTGTTTCTACCACAAGCAGAACCCAGTAAAATGTCGACGTTGCAGCCCTTTCTTGGGCATGAAAGTTCGGATCCAGATGTAAAGCCTCTTACTAATGAACAAAAGAGGGTTCGGTCATCTGACAACTCTGAAGCTGATACATCACATAAGACGCATGATGAGCTTTCTCGTGCCCCCAGTTCAGGTGGCCAGGTAAACAGGCCTCCAACTGAGTTTGTTGCAGTTTCGTCATCACCATCGAGTACTCAACAATCTTCTGAGCAATGCAAGGGGCAGGCGGAAACAGTTGAAGGATCGAAACCCAGTGGCAATTATAATGTATTGGAAAGTAGTATTCCAATCTCAAGGCCTTCATTTCATAAACACCATAGTCCATCAATCCACCCTGGTATGAATGGATTCAATGGAGCTTATGGTTTTGATCTCTCTGCTCACAGGGGGAAACTAATAGGACCGTCGGATTCCGCTGGTGTGAAGCCTCAGTCATCTCAAATGCTCGAGACGATTTCCAGGACAAATGCTAATTTCATCCTTCCAGCAATGGCAACCAATCTGAACCCGAAAGAACCAAAATGCCCAGAAAACAATCCTAGTACAACAAACTCTTCCAGTTCATTGGTTGGGTCGGGGAGCGACGGTCTTATCAACCCTGTAGCCAGTCCACATTTACGATCACCTTGGCATCAAGGAAAACAACCAGCAGAGAAAACAGATGCAGTAGTAACAACAATATACAAACCGGAATCAGTTCCTCCGGACCTGAACGTGAGATTTAAATCTCCAGGATCACCTAGCTCTAGTAAGGTGGACTCTGCTCACCCTGATTTGGTTTTACAGCTATGAGGATTACTAATTATTAATTATTTTTCAACTTGTTGATTAACCATAGAAATGGTGGGTTTGAGATCTATTGCTCTTGCCTGGAGTTACTTACAAAGGTGGAGCCTTATCAAATCTACCAAATTGTGTTGTAAAAACATTAGAAGAGGGGTTCTTGTACAGATTTATGTATCCTAATTTTTTAGCTTCAGGGGAAAAAAAAAGAGATATATGCCATTTTCTGTCCTTGGAAAAGTGTAGGAAGATTCTTTTTTCTTCTTTTTTTCTGAAATCATATATATATATATTGTTTCTTTCCTATTTTTCACATTTTCAATAATCTCAGCTATGGCAGGATTTGGTTGATGAATGCATGATTTCTTGTACTTCCAAGTGATGTTGAATCCATTAAGTCTTAACTTTACATTTTTTTGGTTGTGAATTACATAGCCTGTTTGTTTTGGCTTAATCTACACCATTCTTTTGGGCACGAAATGTCAAGAATGAGAGGTTTGAATTTGGAATCAAATCATAAATGAATTGAATTATGATATTTGACCTTGAATGAAGGATGGAATTAGGTTGAGTAGACTTTATTTATTTTTGGTTAAATTAGACAAAATATCATGAATTTTGTAGTTTGTGTAAAATTTCAAGAGTTAAAAATGCCTTTCCAATGTTTCATAATAACCTTTTAGCTTAAAAAAAGAGTTCAAAATTACTCATATTGAATTCAAATTATATACCCAAACCAAAATTTTAACCTAAAATTTATTGAACTATTAAAGTGTTATTAATCACAGTAGTTATTCTTGTAATTAACGGTTAATTGTGTATTTGATTATTAACTCACCATCATAGTTTGATATGAAATTTTTATTTATTCACCAAATTATTGTTTTAGTATGTTTTAAGGACTAAAAATTTTTATTTTTGAATTTGACGAGATTTTATCGAATTTTATGTTTTAACCGATGTTTGAAATACGGATGTTGATGAATATATCGAGATCTTAATGTTATGTTTTCGATTTCCATGAATATTTTTGAAAAAAATTATAAAAACAAAAAAGTTCAAAAAATAAATTTAAATTAGTACATAAATATTATATTATTTTCACATACGCAAACATGTCTATTATTTATATTAGTGTCATTTTGATGTTTATTTTTCATGATTTGTGAATTTTTCTACCATGTAATGGAAATTCGATTCATCCCTTCTATCGATATCGAACTCATGAAGATGTGAAAATATCGACATATCGATGGAAATTTAAACGAATTTTAACATAAACTTTTGGGTATTAAGAAATTTGGGGTAAAGATTAGATTAGCAAGAGTATTCTTGTTTTTTCTTAAAGTCCAAGGGTATGTATAAAACTTTTCAATAGTTAAGAGATATTTTCTAAACAAAATTTTAACCGTTTTCATTTATTTCCAAAAGTTTAAAGACATTTTTTATACTTTTAAAAGTTGAGAGGTATTAACATATTTTCCTCTATAATTTAGTATTTATTTTTCAAACCATGGATCTTAATCAAATAATTAGTGTGTTTGTTCTTTAAGCTATGTGCCTCATTAACAACAACAAAATAATTAGAAATAGTAATTGATTTCATAGACTATGAATGTGTACTCTATAGTCATTGAGGGGCCCCTAAAGAAAAAGGCTACCAAACAAAAATTCAAAGCTAAATTAATTTGGAAGATTTTCTTTTACTCTTTCACCCTTAAATTCCTCCTTATATATATATATACCATTCCTTCCCATAACCTTTAACCAATTTTATAAAGCTTTTCAAAAAAGTATTCACAATCAAAACAATGATCTTAATACAAACGAACACAAATATATATTTGATAATTGTTGTTATATTTGATGTGGTTGAAATTGAATGAAAAATAACATTACATTACACTTTAATTTTAACTTTTACAATTACATGTTTGTGTAATTTGTGTTCTTTTATTTTAACCAAACAACTTTGAATAATACTCTTAAAATAATTTAAAAGTTGAAATGTTAGAATAAAACTTTCCAACCTATAAATAACATAATTAAAATTTACTCTATAAAATCTCAAGAGCATTATTAGGTATAACTTATGAGCTATATTATTATGTTTTAATTAGAAAAAAAAAGGTTTAAAAGGGTTGATAATGGTTTTTAGTCAAACATTACCAAAAATTAAAGAAAACAAAACCCTAAGTTTGAACTTAATGTCACTTTAATTAAAGTTTAAAACTTTAGCATTACAAAAAGAAAAAAGAAAAAAGAAAAAATGTTATGAAAAAATAAAAAAATCAAAAGTAGAAAGCCAAAGTTTTGAATATATATATATATATATATATATTGGTAATATTGAAAGCAAAGATAATATTCCCTTTTCAAAGTAAACATATTATTTATTTATTCTATTTGGCAAAGTCTTCTTAGCCAATTTAGTGTCCACACCACACTCTTCTCTTAACCATTTCCCTAATTTGGAAATGATCTCCACAATTTCTTTTTAAATTTCAAACTATAAATTCATAAGGAAATTTTAAATAAATTTAATATTAATTAAAACAATTTCTTCGAAAATCGATTTTAAAAAATTAATCAATATGATTATCACAACAACATGATATACTCTCACATCGTCTTTTAATCAATTACGATAAAATCATCTATTTTTTGTTTTCTCATTTTTTATTTTAACTGACTTGTAATTTATTAATTCAACCACGGGTAGGTTTAATTTGATTTTTTTTTTGTTTGTAACCTAATAATATTTTGAGGAAATTTTGTACAAAAAGATACAAACAAAAAGATGATTTGAACTTAGTTTTAATTATGTTTACTATAAATTTAAAAATTCTAATTTTTTATCGATACTATAGTTAGGTTAAGTCAAGCTAATTAATTAACCGTAAGTCTTCAAACCATAGATTTACTAATTTATAATGTTTATTTTTATACTTATGTTAAATCTTAAGAAAATTTCGTGGCGTTGAGTTGATTATTATAGTTTATAGATTATAATAGAACGTGTTTGTGTTGTAGATTAATTGTAGGTTATAATAATCGAAAACACTAACTATTATAACGGTTGTTGAACTGGAAGTAGTAAATGATTTGTAGATAAATAACTTTTTAAATAATTCTTTTATATTAGTTTCTTAGCATACTTAATCATGAGTTTAATACTTGTAACTCGAAAATACATCTTACATTTAATAACTTATCATGCAACAGAGACAATTCAACACGATCTAACGTAACTAAATTATAATAAATAACTTTTAAATAACTTTTAACGTAACTAAACGTAAAGCGTCTATTTGTAATAACTTTCAACTACTGATTACAACAAAATTTAACACTTGGGAAAAACAAAAATTTAAGCTTTGAAAATTCAACCATATAATTGACCATAGATTCAAAGGTTGAAAATGAAAGAATTGACAAATCAACCTTTTACACCAACCTGTGTTCACATCTAAAATCATCTATCTATATATATACTATTTAAGTTTTAATGTTTAAAATGAGAAAATCTCCATACAAATATTAGTTCAACTCAATTGGCATAAAACATAAATTGCAATGTGAAAGAAGTTTCAAATTTTGACAATTAATTTTGATATTATTATTGTTAGAAAAAGTATCAATTTATACATCATCAATTAAACTATAAACTTTGATAAATACATCAATTTAAACTTTGAACTTTAATTTCATAACGTTATATCAATTTAAATCCATAATTTTTTTATTAAAAAAACACATCGAATAGTTAAAATCGACGTAACATTTAGATAAGTTCAATGTCTAAATTGATATACAAAACTAATACAATTATTAGTTTGAGGTTTAAATTGATAAACTTTCAAAGTTTAAATGATTGTTACAATTATTGGTTTAGGGTTTAAGGTTGCGTTTGGATTAATTAATATTTTTTTCTTCAATAAACTTATTTTTCTAAAAATTGTTTAAAATGTATTTAAAAATCTATTTTAAGTGATTTTCAAACACTTTACTATTTTTTTAAAATAACTTATTTTCTAAATTAAACACTTAAAAATATAATCCAAAAACGCCGTAACTTGATACAAACGCTAGGGTATAAATCGAAAACTTCTCTTATTATTATTATTATTATTATAAGACAAGTCAATAATTTTTAACTTTATCTTTAAATAAAAACAAAGAAAGAATTATACTAAAACCTTTTTAAATTTGGTTAGCCAATAATGTAGTTGAGAGGTAGGGTAATGAATATAAAATGGACAAAGAGTCTCTATAGGAAGAGGTCTTAGCTTAGAGACAAAAAAGAGAATAAAGAACCATAGTATGCATTCACATTACTATTTGCTTTTGCTTTTGTTTAGTTATTCAATCAATCCAAAATAAAGGGCAAAAAAGAAAGAAAAAAAGTAATTTGACTTTATTTTAGTCTAAGCTTAGTTAGGTGAGTCGTTATAGTTTGTTATCTAAATACTTTTTTACCTTCAAAAGGAAAATCTTAGAACATATAAATTTAAAGTAAGGTATAAGATACGTAGATACAAATAATATCGAATAGTAAGTAACATTCTATCTTAAATTATTTGGGTGTTATCTTGATGTTTGAAGCTAAAACTGAATGGGTTCTGGGTTCAAATCATCCAACCTCTAAGTTCGTATTGACGGTTTATGTTTTGTGTTCCCTCGAGTTCACTACCAATGTTTCGATGGATTTTTCTCCTTGAAACCAATAGGAGACTTTTTGGATTTAATTTGTGGACCACTTATGTTTTGTGTTCCTTTTGTACGACTACTTACACTATGCTTTGTGTTCCCTCGGGTTCACTACATATTTTAGGAATTGTTGATCCTTTAGAGTCGTTACCTATGCTATGTGTTATTAGGTTTTCCATGTTTGATAAGGGAAAAGAGGTTGGCGAGGGGTAAGAAGTTCAACTGGTCATATGGAAACTGCTTGGTTTATGCCTTTCACTATTGTTTTTAGAAAGTTAAGATATTTAGATTAGTAATGATCTCAATTTGGTTTTGAACAGTAGTTACAATGCAAACCAATCACAAAATAAACAACGAACTAGCTAGAATGTAAATTGAAGGGACTTGAAGGTTACGTTCTTGCCAAAACTTTGATTAATTTTAGTATTCTTAATTTATAGTTTCTAATCTATATTCCTTACTTAATTATCTATCCTATATAAAAAGTTAATAGACACATTTGTCATTCTACATTTTATTTAATTACATCGTTTTGTATCTTTTTCTAATTTGAAATAAACGACTCTCTTTACCATATAATTGAATAATTAGAATAATAATTAAAGATTAAAAGAATAAGAAAAGATAAATTTTTTACGTACATTTTTAAAAAATGAATCATATTCCTTCTCGATTGCATAAATTTATCAACGTCTCCAATTTTAATATCCTTTATATTGATACAACAGTGCGTACTGTGTGATAGTTTAATAGATTGTTAAATAGTAAAAAACCAAAGATTACATATATCAATGGGTTAGTAATCAATTATTAACTAGAAAGTAATCCATTTATTTGCATAGTAACTTTCTAAAATTAGATTGCATAAGTGAAGTTCAATCTTATATATACTATTGTTGGATAACCACATAATAATAATATATAAACAACATATCCTTTTATTATCTAAAAATAATTTAAACATTAAAGAATAAATGTCAAAGACAGCAAAAACAAGTTTTCACTTTTTCGATAAAAGTAATTATTATTAGCATGCATCAATTATTAGAATTGGAAATATTTTTAAATTTAATATATTATTGAGAAAGGATGTAATAATTAAGCACTAAGACATCAATTATCTTTTTCAAGTAAATTCAATTATAAGTGGATTTAGATCATTTTTCATTTTGTTAAAATACTATTATAAGTAGGTTCCATTTTAATCATTATATTCTTAATAAATATTAGAAAATACAATCAAATGCCTGGTGACCAAAAAGTTGATTATTATATAATTGAATTATAAGATTCTTAAGTCATATTCAGGTTTAAAATATCTTTGTTTGAAAAAAAAAAAGATCTACGTAACATAGTGAAATTTATAGCAAATAGTAAATAATGTAGCAAATGAGGGATTTTGAAATAGTATTGATTACATATAATTATAAAGTACATATTAGCATTTAGATTATAATCTTGGATAATCCTTACCTTAACCTACGTTTTCAAAATTGATAGTAAAAATGTTAATAAATAAATAAATAAAACACTATTTTAATAACAAATAAATAAACCAAAAAGGATAATTTAAGAAAAAAATTATAGACATTTTCAATAGTATTGGTTTCTCACTCTAATTTTGTATTTAGTAATTTGTCAATCATTCTATTTTAAATTTAGATATAAATATATTATGACATCGTTTAGATTTCATCTTGTCTCAGTATGTGGATAGGTTTGAAAGTTATTTTTTTAAATGATTATTTAACCGTTGACAAGAATTCGAGAGCTCCGTCTAAATCCTTCCTTCATATTTTTTTTTGGTGAAATGTGATTGTTTAGAAGTGTTCATGTTGAATAATAAAGAGAATTGGGATAGTGTTTGGAGCTCATCTTTATTTTTTATACCATTTTGTAATTATGAAATAGTTTTTAAAAATAAAAATAGAAAAATGAATCTTAATTTTAAAGAATAAAATTGAAAGTTAAAAGTTTATTAAAAAATGCCATCTGCTTTGAACGGTAATCTAAAAGCTAAAAAGGAACTCTTTGTTTAGATATGTTAGCAAATATAATTTCACCATCGTTGATTTTGCTTACTTTGCCGTGTTTGGTATCTTTGTTCTCTTATCACTATGATCACTTCTTTCCGTGAGTCTTAGGTAATGTTCAAATGTAACCCATGAATCAGAATGACAAACCAAGTTTTGTTTTGTTTTGTATTTTTTTTTTTTTCTAGTTAAAGCAAGCTCCAGTTGGCGTGGCGTGGCCAACCATGGCGGACAATAGCGACCCCACAGTTACAAGTAACTTTTACTTCCTTATTTATCAATTTTCTATTCCTTTTCGTCATCTTTGAATTCAATTTTGCACGTAGTTAGATAGATTGAAACCAAACAACCATCATGCACGGCAGTTGACTTTGAACAAACAAATAGTTTTTCAGTCTGTTGTCATCTTCTTCAGTCCCCACCAGGTTTCCTTTCTTTTAAAATTTCTGCGACTCATTCTTCCCGGTAAAATCCTTCAATCTTCAATCTAAACACCCCCTTTGTCTACTCCCCTGCTTTTTCACCGCAATTGATTTCAATAGCTACTGACATTTCTGCGTATTTCCCCTTAAATTCGTGTTCATTGGATTATATTTGTGATAATTGGGTGATTACTGAATTAATTGGTCAAGAAATGTACAGGTGGGATGAGGGATAAATGATATAGTTGACTGACTAGTCTGGATTGATTTTATTTTATTTCACAAGGGCTCTCCTTAATTATCTTCTTCTTCTTCTTCTTCTTCTCTCTTTTTGTGCTCTCAACAGGAAGAGGGAGAGATAGAGAAGATAAATGGGGATTTGTTGGGGTTCTCCAGTTGATAATCATACTCCTAGTACCACTGGACATTTCAGTTCAGGTAATTTCAGCAGGTTCTACTTGAATCCAGTTCTATTTTAAAGTTTGTGCTTGATATCTGCAAGTTTTCCCAAATTATTTTTCCCCCTTTAGAGTTTGGGGTTCTTTGATGGGGTTCTTTTGGTTAAACTTCTGAGTTATTTATGTTTTATATCGTTTGTCACTCTTTGTGGAGGAAATATTTTCTGGAACTCTTTTCTACTCTTCCCATTTGGGTACTTGTTTGTTTCATGTTTGGAGTTTTCTAGCTTTTTAGGTGTTTGTGTGGTTGGTTTTTCCATTGAATTTTTAGCTGTATATATTGTTTGTTGTTTATCAGTCTTTGCAGAGGAAATACTTTTTGAAACTCTTTTCCACTCCACTTATGGGTAATTTTTTTGTTTCATCTGTTTGGAGTTTCATAGCTTTTGAAGTGTGTGGTTGGCTTTTCATTGAATTTTGAGGTATAGAAGTTGTATATTTTTTATCAGTCTTTGGGGAGGAATTACTTTTTGAAACTCTTTTCCATCCTTCCCATGTGGGTAATTGTTTGTTTCATGTTTGGAGTTTCCTAGCTTTTTGAGTGTACGTGGTTGGTTTTTCCATCGAATTTTGAGTCATATATGTTGTGTATTGTTTATCAGTCTTTGATGAGGAAATACTTTTTGAAACACTTTTCCACTCTTTCCAAATGGGTATTTGTTTGTTTCATGTTTGATATTTCCTAGCTTTTTAAGTGTATGTGGTTGATTTTTCCATTGAAGTTTGATCCGAGACTAAGAGCAACATGCAGATAATGATTATATTATTTACGATTTGGAAAAGTTTCCCTTATTTATATGATTCAAACGTGTGGCTATAACAGTTATATCCCAGACAACCAGTCTGACAACATCATCAACTATCAGCAACATCTCCAAGAACAGTCAATTCTCTGCAGCAAGTGGAGATGAAGTTTTTCCACATGGACAGATTTTGCCCTCTTCGAACTTGAGGGAGTATAGCTTGGCAGAGCTCAAAGCTGCAACCAAAAACTTCAGAGCTGAAGCATTGCTTGGTGAAGGAGGTTTTGGCAAGGTTTACAAAGGTTGGCTCGAGGAGAAGGGCCTTGGAAGGAAGGGAAATTCGATGGTTATTGCGGTAAAAAAGTTGAAATCTGACAGTGTGCAAGGACTTGAGGAGTGGCAGGTAAATTATATAGTTATAGAGAAGAATACTCTCGTCCTTAAAATCTCCTCGAACTATGGTAGGGAGAAACTTTTCTATTAAGAGATTGCTCACCCTGTGTCCTGATTCCAAGCTACTAGGTTGAAAACTAAATAACTTCAAGTTCTTGTCTTAGATCTGACCTTAGAATGAGCTAAGCCTCTCTGAGGGTTCATGGAGTGAACCATGAGCATAAATCAAAGAGTGAGGTCTGAAACACCCACCTATTTAAAGGAATAAATAAATAAAAATCATGGGTGGACTCAAATTTGAATTACTTGAGTGATGTTTAAGAACAACTCAACTGAAAACATTTAAGAAAAAGACACCAACTAAATAGATTTTAATTATTGAAGAATTGACAAAGTATGTTTACACCATTTCGAAACAACACCTGAATGTGATATCCATCAGTCATGTTTCACCGTACTGCTACCTCTGGCAGTGGCAACTACCATCAATAATTTTTAAACTAGGCAAGATTGAGCTACCAGAATTGTTAACTAGATGGAACAGTATGAATTGCTCTATGAACGAGATGGGACAATATGAACTACGTAGGCTGTGTTTGAAACTTTTATGATTTCCTATCTTTATCTTCTTAGCATGTGTTATTGTATAAACATATAAACTTGTTCAAGACTACCATCAGAACTGTCCATCCGTAAGTTGATCAATTTGTTACCGACTTTGTAGTGACAATGACTGTTGCATATTCCAAGTTTCCTTCTTAAGATTTTTTCTTTCTTTCTTTCTTTCTTTCTTTCTTTCTTTCTTTCTATTTTTTTTTTTTTTTGAAAAAATGGACATATAACAACATAGTATGGTTGGTTGTGCAGTCAGAAGTGGGCTTCTTGGGAAGACTTTCTCATCCAAATCTAGTGAAACTATTGGGTTATTGTTGGGAGGATCACGAGTTACTCCTTACTTATGAGTTCATGCAAAAAGGAAGCTTGGAGAACCATCTATTTGGAAGTAAGAAAACTAATTGATGATATTATATACTATGATGTTTCTTTCAAATAATTGCAGTGTTCTTAGCTTTGTTTACTGAAGTGTAAACAACATTTCTGTGAAATTCAGGAGGATCGGCAGTTACGCCACTCGGATGGGATACTCGGCTTAAGATCGCTATAGGTGCTGCTCGAGGGCTAGCGTTCTTGCACACATCAGACAAGCAAGTAATTTATAGAGATTTCAAGGCTTCTAATATTCTGCTTGATGGGGTAAAGTAATATTTATTATGAATCTACACATAAATATACACATTAAGAAAGAGTCTTATACTAATCTCAATCTTTCATTGACAAACTTTTTTATGATCATCTTTTCCTTTTTATGTCTAATCTCCTTGTATTTGTCGTAACCCCAATATTCCTTTACCTGCAGTCATATACAGCAAAGTTATCCGACTTTGGCTTGGCGAAATTGGGTCCTTCAGAAAGCAAATCTCATCTGACGACTCGAGTTATGGGCACACATGGTTATGCTGCTCCAGAATACGTTACCACAGGTAGAACAAAAACTTTAAAACTTTTCAAAATTGGCCGTCTTTGTTGAAGGAGTCAATTTTAATTCCAAAACTGGAGCTTATATCTCCAAGCAATTTTCAAGTTGAAATTAATGATGATATTTATGACACAGGACATCTGTATGTCAAGAGCGATGTATATGGTTTTGGAGTCGTATTGATTGAAATGTTGACTGGTTTACGTGCTCTCGACGAAAATCGTCCAACTGGGCAAGAACACCTCACAGAATGGATAAAACCATTCTTATCAGAGAGAAGGAAGCTGAAAAACGTGATGGACTTCCGGTTGGAAGGAAAATATCCATCCAGATCTGCATTCCAAGTGGCTCAGCTAGCTCTACAATGTATTGAGCAAGAGCAGAAAAACCGACCATCGATGAAAGAGGTGGTCGAGACATTGGAACAAATCGAAACTGTGAACGAGAAACTGATCGAGACTGGTAACCGTGCTTCCCGTCTGGCATCAAATCGCAATGCTCATCAGCCACTTCACCATAATTCTCCACTTCACATGAAGCAATATGGAGGCCATGCTAATCAAACACCACCCAGATGCCGATAGATTCTCTTATCCCACTCTGATTTCTTCATTCATATGTTTCTTTAGAGATGTTAGTTTGAAAGTTCATTTTCTCAGTTGTAAGATTGTAATTAAGTACTTCTTAGGTTGTGGATGTTGGGAGTTAGGACAGTTATTGCATGACACTGGATTGTCAAGTTTGTTTGATCTTTGAAGTCCAGCTTTTCTTGTTTTCTTTTGTTAGTAAAACTTAAATTGTTTTATCTGTACAAGAAACTAAGTGGCAAAACTGATGAAGCCATATTGTCTTTTGTAATTAGAGAGAGAAAGAGAGAGAGAGGTTATAACCTAATTATTTTGATTCAATACACAATTTACAAATCCGCTTATAAGACTCCAACTCCAAGTGACTAAGACTAAGACATATATTCTTGTTTCAGAGATCAACGTTTGAATCTCCACTTTTACTTGGTCTAGAAGTTTAAATAAATCTATTTACATTTGAGAATATGTGACTACGATGCATATTTTATAGGGATGAGAATGATACACTAAAAAACTAAACCGAAGTTGGTCGGTGAGAAAACGAGAGGTTGATCGGTTTCGGAAAGTTTTAAATTGAGCAGGGTGAATTCTTTGAATGAAAGGACTAAAAGTTAAAGCTCGATAAAGTCCTTCGCCTTGGTTTCCAAAATGTATTTTTAAGTATTAAACCGACCGACTCTTACTCATTGAAGTAGAGGTCTGTTTGACACTTTACTAAACCAACTTTGGTCGACTAATGATAACTCATTGCTTTATAAAAAATTGGAGTAATTTAGTGTTGATTATGCCTAATTCCTCTTCGTTTAGTTTTTATGTTTAACAAAGAGAATCTCCACACATTTTATTACACAATAGTATACAAAAAAAAATTTTAACGACATTTTCAAATATAGCAAAATGAACCAAAACATTTATAAAATATAACAAAAGTTTAGATTTATAACTGCTATATATGAAATTTGTAAAATTTTAAAAATATTTTTAACTGTTTTACCATTTAAATTTTCCAAATTTCTGTCGCTTAATTTATTAATTTATTAATTGATTTGTATAATACTACTCTAATTGATATGATTAAATATAATTGTGCAATGTCTTTCCTACTATTAATAATGATGGAAAATGTTACTTCTATCTAAATGAGAGCGACGATTCACCACTATGTTGATATCATTTGTTTGTTTAGGATAATTACAATTAGTAACACATTTAGAGATATTAATTAAGTGCATAATAGTAATCTAATAAATAATATTGTTGGAATGTCTATATAGACTTTACTCCAGCGACGTTTTTTGTATTCAGAGAAACATTTTCTCAAATAATATACTGTTCACTCTTTGCTCCTGTAGACATAGCTAACACACTGTTAGTGAACCACACATATATGTGTACCAATCTCTATACAAATTTTTTTGTGTTCCTTAATTGTTAAGTTTGTAACAGATATAATCTATCACTAATAGACTATGAGAGAGCTAAATCTAAATTTTGATATAATTTGGATGTACTAGCAACTGCCTTTTTTCTTATTTTTATTATTTATCAAATACATATTCAAACTTTATGGGTGCAGATACAAACATTGTATCTCAAAACCAATTAAATATAAGGTGAGCAACTTAAATATCTTAAAAATATTTTGAATTCTCCCAATCAATATCAATAAGAATTCAAATGAACTGCTTCTAACAGAACGTGATGTCAATTTGTGAGAGATGTGGTATATGTTGCGGGGTACGAGCATTGCTTTGGTTCTTCCAATTTAAAGACTAATAAAGAAATCGAACTAAATCGAATCGAATCAAAAGTCGATCCAAGTAAGAGGAAAGGTATTGTTTTTGATTGGCCACTTTGCATGATGAAAGCCATGTGGATTTCATTTTCAAATCTCCCTTCAACAACTTGGGCATGCAATAACTGTCCTTAATTAACCATTTTCCCATTTTCAAGAGCTAGGGTAGTGGGTGGAGCATAGCATCTTTCTCTCTAATCATGCAAGGCATTTACTTCAATTGTTGAGTTTTTATGTTCCTATCTATTTAGTTTCTTCAACTATCAATTTCTCTTTTCATGTTGGTATAAAGTACCTAAATCTTTACGTTTGTATGTATTAAAATTATTTGGCTAAAATGTTTATATAGAGTTTGTTTATTTTTAGTTTAGATCCATCTTTCTATGTACTTTTATTTAAGATTTTTTTTTTGTTGAATTTGGTAAAAGAAGAACGTTAATTTTGTGTAAAAAAATATAATATAGGAACATATTTTTAAAATTTATTATGAAAATGTTTATAGGTAATATTTTTTTAAAAAAACTAAACACAAATTATGCCTAACAATCGATTAGATACAAATTTTTAATATAGTAAATTTTTGGATTATATTAATAGTAGGATTGATAAACTTCTATCAATGTCTATTAATATTACTTATAGAAACGTTTATGATTGAGAAAATATGAAATTTTGCTATATTTTATAAATATTTTATCAATGTTATTTATTTTATTTTTTAGTTTGAAATTGCACATGGAGAAAACTTATTAAAACAACTCAATTTTTAAACTAAGAGAGGGAGAAGTGAAGAAAAAGATATAAATTTCTTTTGCTATAGGACCTAGTAACAATAAGTTTTCTGTATAAGTGAGCTTAATTTAACGATAATTGACATGATTCCTTTTGGGAGGTTAACAAAAAACCTTCGTCTTTTTTGTAAAAAAAATGCGTATTTTTCTCATTTATGACATTTTTACCATCAATTAAGTTTCGTGACATTTAAAAACTGACATAAATTAGTGAAGATTTTCACTTTTTACCACAAAAAAACGTGCATTTTGTCATTTATGACATTTTTTTTTTCTTTCTCTTCCATTTTTCTTGTAATGGTTTAAACTCTGTCATTCTAAATGTTGAACTAAAAAAAATAATAAAATTTTTATATCTTAGTGAAGAATATCATTTTTCCATGACATATTAGAAATTGTCTTTCATACGTTAAATTGCAAGATAAAAATTTATATTTTCAAGTTTTTTCAATTATTTATCGAAGATATGATCTATTTTCAAATATAAAACAAAACATAGCAAGATTTTAAATTATATCAATAATATACAAGTGGATAGACATTATTAAATAGAGATAAAATCATAAATTTCGTATGATTTTACATAAATATTAATTTTAATTTCCAATAACTTTTCTAAAAATAATATCTATAAAAAAAAAAAGATAAATTTTGAAATAAATTATAATCCAACAATTATAATAATTTCCAATAATTCTTCATGATTGTATCTGTTTTATGGAACAAATTGAAATGAGGAAATAGAAAGAATTGAGATGAGAAAAATATATATATATCTATTAGAAAATGAGAATTACAATGAGAGTGAGGTTCCATTTTCTTCCATATTCCCTCTTCTTGATCTACCGACTTTGAAACGCGCTCTCATGGAGTTCCCCATGACAGTCCCGCGCTGGCCAATGAAGATGAACTGATTCTTCAAGATACTGCGTTCGTTCTACTTATAACCGATAACCAATTCATCATCTCTCTCAATTTTCTGCCATGGAACTTCTCCCTAAAAGAATCTCTCTCACCTTGAATCTTCTCTTTATCTTCTCCGTCTTTCAGGTAACAGCTTTCGATTCCTCTCCCCGAGTATTTACTTCTTCTTTCTTTTTTTTTCTCTGTATTCTTTTTAGTTGAAATGTGGTACTGAATTGATCCTTCTCATTCGGTACTGTAGCGATTGTTAGCTGAATTTCTCGTAGACATTGACGGTGTCTTGTAATTACTTTTCTAGCAGTTTTCGGAGTAGTTTGCTGTTGATTGATGCCGATTGTTTTGGATACTTTTTGGAATTTATATTTTCTTTTACTTTTGTTTCTGTTTTTAGATTTGATTGTTCCTTACTGAATTGAACCACACTGTTGGCTCTGATCTTAAGTTTGTTATTCTATTGTGTCGTAATCTTTTCGTAATAGTGTTTCTCTGATTGTGTCTTTATTTTCTGAATTTAAAAGAATTCATTCACATGATTAGATCGTAGCTAGCTGTCATTGTATATCTATTTCCGTTTTCCAGATAGATGCAGTTTAAGCCTAATTTTCGATGCAGGTTGTATCACTCGTTGGTCTTATTGGAGTGGATGCATCCAATGCTTCTCTCACGTAAGAAGATTGCCGAAAGATTTGTTATGCCATTTCTTTATTCTTTCATTTAATTGTGCTTTATTTTTTGTATGATTATCATGCTTGGATAAATGATTTCCATCTGATAGATAAACACTGGGCTAAGCTTGATTTTTATGTGCTGCAGTCTAGATGGGAAGCCTACGTATCAATGTGTTCAATGTGGTGATGGAGAGGTATCACACTTGTGTCTCTTTGTGGCACATTTTGCATCTAACGATTCTGTCCTATTTTCTAATATGTATTTTGTCAGTAATATCCTTTTATTTTAATCCATCTAGCCATTTAGTTGGTAGGCGAGTTCCTATCATCACCAGTTTATAGTATCCTCACTATAAAACGTTTCAGTAGTGGACTAACCACACCGACATTATGAAATTAAAAAACTTAAATTGATTAATACATGAGGACTAAGATGTTTGTATGTATGCATTTTAGCCCTGAACTTTTTATTTTTTTTTTAAATTTTCTTCAGCAGAATATCCTATCATCTAGCCTCTAAGTCAATGGAAATGTAAATATTGTTTAGTATATGACATTATTTATACTTTGTTGTTATGACTGTGGCAATGATAACATGTAGCAATATCATTGCCTACATTTGGTTTCTTATCTATTAGTCATTCCAAGTGATTGTGGTTTTTTTTTCTGGTTTTATCCTGCCTGTATTACTATAAACTTATTTTGCTAGTTATGCCCTGGCTGTAATTGTTAAGATACTTGAAGTAGATAGATGGTTAAACAAAATTTATTGCACCTGAATTGAAGGCTGAGGACTTATGTCATTAGAGGTTTTCCTTGATGAAGTTATGTTCTATCCACGATTTTAGTTTCTTCCTCCCATTACACCTAGTGGAAAAAAATTCCATCACTTAGTTGTGGGATTCTTGTCATACTCTCGGTTCTAATTTTGTTTTCTTTATAAGTTTTATGCATTCAGAAGTTCATGCACCTATTGACCAACTCAAATGCTTGCAGGAGCAAGATACGGGAAATAGAATCAGCACCAATGAAGATGATAAGGTGTTAATGTGTTATGAAGTTCGTAAATTTAAATATTCTTTGCATTTAACACTTACAATGTTTATGTTTGTATCCTTTGGTTCAAACAGGATATCGACATAATTGCAGCCTACAGTGATCCTTCTGGTGCTTTTCGCCTTGGTAGGGTCAAATTGAAGGATTTATCTGCCTCCTGGATATGGGAAAATTCTTTGGATGGAAACCATCACCAGCCTTTGAGTTCCCAGGTACTGTGAATATTTTTTAAGCTGATTAAGTCCTCTTGAATGCTTCTGTGTAGATAATGTGCATGGGTGAAACGTTATATTATACCTATTGTTGTGTTTGATAGATTCAAACTTTTCGTAGTCGTTTCAATGTTTAACATCGGAAAGATATGTTTTCTTTTCATCTTCTTGTTGTTGCTCATGAAACTATAATACTCTATTTACCTGATGCATATGCTCATGTAAAATATAATTCATATATTTTTTCCTTTCAGTCAGACCAATTAAATTCCAGGAAGGAGAATAAAGAGATCATGGTGCATTCTGTGGATGACCATCCTCCTGGAGAAGGTGAAGCTGAATTTTCTCGTTTATCATCAATGAATCCAGTGAAGCTGAAACGACAGGTGATTTTCCCGATACTTCTACCTGGCATATGCATACCTATATTTGTAATTTGGAGTAACTTTTAATATTTTATTGCTTCAGGCAATGCGACTGGAGAGGAGGGCTCTACGAGCTGCAGAATTGATTCGAGAAGATAAAGAGATAGACAATCAGATGGCAGCTGCTGCTATTGAACGGTCTCAAAATTTTGACACTACAGTGAAGGGAAAGTACAGCATTTGGAGGAGGGATTTCGAAAATCCAAAATCCGATTCCACCTTGAAACTTATGCGGGATCAGATCATAATGGCCAAAGCGTATGCAAATATAGCCAGGTCAAAGAATGATACAGGACTTTACAATACTCTAATGAGACACTGTAGAGAAAGTCAACTTGCCATTGGGGAAGCTAATTCAGATGCTGGGCTTCATCCAAGGTTTTCACAAGCTTCGTACTCAATTCCTACTATTACTTGTATATTTTTCTTGGTGTTCATGCAATGTTCTTTTTTTTCTTTAGTGCACTAGATCGAGCAAAAGCAATGGGTCATGCTCTGGCAATGGCCAAAGATGAACTGTATGATTGTCTTACTATGGCGAGAAAGTTGAGAGCCATGCTACAATCAACAGAGGAAAATGTGAATGCCCAAAAGAAAAAGAGTGCATTCTTGACTCAGTTAGCAGCCAAAACAGTCCCTAAATCTTTGCATTGCCTCCCTTTACAGCTAGCAGGAGACTATTTCCTACATGGCCATCATCTTAATCATAATATTGACAGAGAAAAGATTGAAAATCCTTCTCTGTATCACTATGCTATTTTCTCAGATAATGTATTGGCAACCTCCGTTGTAGTCAACTCCACGGTTTTGCATGCTAAGGAACCTGAGAAACACGTTTTCCATATTGTCACAGATAAGCTGAATTTTGCTGCTATGAGAATGTGGTTTCTTGTTAATTCTCCTTCAAAACCGACGATCCATGTTCAAAACATTGATGATTTCAAGTGGTTGAATTCCTCTTACTGCTCTGTTCTCCGACAACTTGAATCTGCAAGACTTAAAGAATACTACTTCAAGGCGAATCATCCTTCTTCCCTCTCCGTTGGCATGGATAATCTGAAGTACAGGAATCCGAAGTATTTGTCCATGCTAAATCATCTTAGATTCTACCTCCCTGAAGTGTATCCCAAGTTGGACAAGATCCTATTTTTGGATGATGATATCGTAGTTCAGAAGGATTTAACGTCCTTGTGGGACATTGATTTGAAAGGTATGGTGAATGGGGCAGTGGAGACCTGTAAAGAAAGCTTTCATAGGTTTGATAAATATCTCAACTTCTCAAATCCAAAGATATCGGAGAACTTTGATCCAAATGCATGTGGTTGGGCATTCGGCATGAATATTTTTGACTTGAAGGAATGGAGAAAACGAAACATGACTGGAATTTACCATTACTGGCAAGATCTGGTAAAGCATACTATATCTTTTTTCTGCTTGCCTTTTAAATTCTTTGATATTCTTATCATTTTTAGTATGGTTGTTAAAAAAGCCATATTAGAAATCAACTCGTAAGTTTGTTAGGACTTTTAATTATAAATAGACGGGGAGTGGGTTTGGAGCAAATTTAGTGTAGTTTCTTTTGGGAAATTTGGGAGAGACTAACCTTTTTAAAAAATACTCGATTATCTTGACGATAATACCATATATTTTCCATATTTAAGTCTTCTGAGTTTTCTGCAAATGTTTTAAGCTGGAGTAGATTTAGACCTTGGTTTTGTAAAGTTACTTTTTCAAGCACAAACACTTCTTTTTATTTAGACGTAATGGAATCCACATCTAATTTCCTATGCACGAACACATAGCTCTTATTTTCTATTAATCAAATCCATTTGGATTGCTAATTGAATAAACCACCCCTGTACAGAACGAGGACAGAACTCTGTGGAAACTTGGGTCGCTACCACCAGGTTTGATCACTTTTTACAATCTTACTTATCCACTAGACAGAGGGTGGCATGTGCTGGGGCTCGGATACGACCCCGCCCTCAACGTAACGGAAATAGAGAATGCTGCAGTTATCCATTACAATGGAAATTACAAACCTTGGTTAGATTTAGCTGTTTCCAAGTACAAGTCATACTGGTCTAAATATGTGATGTATGGCAACCCTTATCTCCAGCTTTGTAACATCAGTGAATAACAATTTTCCCCCCCTTTTTTCACCCATTTTTTCTATAGAAAGGAATGAAGTAGATCGTTTTTGCTATTCAAGTTCTAAGATTTCCTTTACTGACTGCCTGCCCATGGAAGCTAGTCAGGTGGTGTTTGGTGTGCATGCTTAGTTGAGTTCTACGTGATATGTTCGAGTTAGAAAGTTTGTGTTTTAGATGTTTTTGTTGGATTTAGGAAGTGTGTATTTAGGGTGTTGAATTTGTTCCTCAATAGAGAGAAAAAAAGAAAATATGACGTTGGTAGATAAATATGCAAAACAAATTATTGGAAAGATGAAGTTCCTTTAAATTTACAAACTTCTAAAAGCTATTGGTGTTGATAGAGTTAAGTTATTTAACACTAACTTACGAGATGGATAGGCCAAACATTCTCTTAATTTTTAGTTGATAATAATGATTAGAAGGTGATTTTGAGGTTTCTTAGCAACAACATGGAGACTAATTTGGCTTTTGTGTTACATCATCTAATGATTGCAAGTAAAAACTTAAAGAAACTTTAGATTCACAAGCTCTCTATTCATAAGCTCAAAATTAAGAGACCGAACCAAATGTATACTTTAATTGAATTACAATTTTTGGAAGACTCGAATCAAACGAAGGGAGATCATTTCCAACTATAATCTCGGTTACTTTCGTGGCATGATTTTGAGTATTTAAAATATTATTAGTATTCAATTTAAAATAATGATATATTTTACATACATCATATAATGTACTAAAAGAAAGGCATATTGCAATGTTCAATAAATAATGAACTTCAATTCTTTATCCTTTAACCTAAACTAAACTTTTCAAAACCAATTATTAAAAATAAAACATACTTCTCAGAAGCTTAAAGAAGAAAAAGAAAAAATCCAAAGATAAAAAAACATCAAGACAGCACCTAAATATCACTTTGATTTTATTTTATAATTACTTACTAAAATATATATGATTTCATTATTAAATCAACTAAAAAAATAATAAAAATAATAAAAATAATAAAAATATCAAAATCATGGACAAAAGATCAAAATATTTGACAAAGCTTATGCATGCACGAACATAAATTATCACGTAAATTGTAACTGAATTATAGAAGTGATGTATTCTACGTAACTTTGCTCCAAATTAAAACTATCATTTTTATCCATAGTTCGTACTTTACTCTATCTTTGTTTATTCATTTTCCTCTACTATATTTATTTTTCATTAAATTGAAAAATCACATTATGGTCGAACTTTCTCCTAAATATTAAAATAACATTATTTTTTAAAAAGAAATCAAGAATTTATTTGAAAAATGATTGGAAATAACCAACTTAATGACTGTGTGTATTGTCATCTTCCTCCCGCGTTTCCAACTGAATCAGCATACCCACACTAAAGTTTGTTAATGCCAATGGACCGAGCAGCCAAGCTCTCGAAAGCCATTTACCTTAATTCTAACAATCCTAACCTAGCATGGCTTCTCTTCAAGCGAATCCTCTCTTCCCCGATCCCCGCTTCTTCTTCCTTCTTCAAGCCCTCTCTTCAATCTGTACCCGCTATTGCCCGTATCCTCATCACTGCAAAAATGCACCCACAGATCGATCACCTTCACCAACTCCTCTTGTCGCAGCACCGGGACTTTGCTCATCCATCTGGATTTTCACTTGTTCGAACGTTGGCTGATTTGGGTCTCCTTGAAAACGCCATTTCTCAGTTTCGATCGCTTCGAGACAGGTTTCCTCATGACCCTCCTCCTATTTCTTTCTATAATCTTCTGTTTCGGTGTTCTTTGAAGGAAAGCCGTGTTGATTGTGTGATTTGGCTATATAAGGATATGGCTGTTGCGAGAGTTAAACCACAAACTTATACTTTTAATTTGCTGATAAGTGCGCTTTGCGAAATGGGGTACTTGGAGAATGCACGAGAAGTGTTTGATAAAATGTCTGAAAAAGGGTGTAAGCCTAATGAGTTTAGTCTTGGGATTTTGGTTCGTGGGTATTGTAGAGCTGGTCTCCATTCTCATGGGATTGATCTTTTGGACGAGATGAGGAGCTCTGGTGCTTTGCCTAATAGGGTTGCGTACAATACTGTGATATCTTCTCTCTGTGGAGAAGGTCAGACTGTGGAGGCTGAGAAATTGGTGGAAAAGATGAGAGAGGTTGGTCTTTCTCCAGATATTGTAACTTTCAATTGTAGAATTGCTGCCCTCTGTAAATCTGGGCAAATTTTAGAAGCTTCCAGAATTTTTAGAGATATGCAAATAGATGAAGAGATGGGGTTACCGAAGCCTAATACCGTAACATATAATTTAATGCTAGAAGGATTTTGTAGTGAAGGAATGTTCGAGGAAGCTAGGGCTATTTTTGATTCTATGAAAAATTCTGAAACTCTGAGCTTGAGAAGCTATAACATATGGATGTTAGGATTGGTTAGAAGTGGAAAGCTCCTTGAAGCTCATTTAATTCTTAATGAGATGGCAGAAAAGAATATAAAACCCAATCTCTACTCCTACAACATTTTGGTACATGGACTTTGTAAATATGGAATGTTTTCTGATGCAAGATCTATATTAGGCCTAATGAGAGAGAGTGGTGTTGCTCCAGATACTGTAACTTATAGTACCTTACTGCATGGATACTGTAGGAGAGGAAAGATACTTGAAGCCAACTATGTTCTTCGTGAAATGATACAGGTTGGTTGCTTTCCCAATATGTATACTTGTAACATCCTACTTCACAGCCTGTGGAAAGAGGGGAGGGCATCAGAGGCGGAAGACTTGCTGCAAATGATGAATGAAAGAGGTTATGGGTTGGATAATGTAACTTGTAATACAATGATTAATGGCCTCTGTAAAGCTGGGAATCTGGACAAAGCTATTGAAATAGTGAGTGGCATGTGGACACGTGGAAGTGCTTCTCTTGGTAATCTAGGGAACTCTTTTATTGATCTTTTTGATATTCGTAATAATGGGAAGAAGTGTTTGCCAGACTCGATCACATATGCAACCATAATAGGTGGATTATGTAAGGTAGGGCGGGTTGATGAAGCAAAAAAGAAGCTTCTGGAGATGATTGGGAAAAAGTTATCTCCTGATTCACTAATATTTGATACTTTCATATATAATTACTGTAAACAAGGTAAGTTATCGTCTGCTTTTAGAGTTCTCAAAGAAATGGAGAAAAAAGGTTGCAACAAGAGCCTTCGAACATATAATTCACTGATCCAGGGTTTAGGTAGTGAAAATCAAATATTTGAAATATATGGATTGATGGATGAGATGAAAGAAAGAGGAATTTTTCCTAACGTGTACACTTATAATAACATTATTAGCTGCCTATCTGAAGGTGGGAAACTCAAAGATGCCACTTGTCTTTTGGATGAAATGCTGCAGAAGGGGATATCTCCTAATATATATACTTTTAGGATTCTAATTGGAGCTTTTTTCAAGGCTTGCGACTTTGGAGCCGCCCAAGAATTATTTGAGATAGCTTTAAGCCTATGTGGCCATAAGGAATCCTTGTATAGTTTTATGTTCAATGAGCTACTAGCTGGAGGTGAAACATTGAAGGCTAAAGAGCTTTTTGAAGCTGCATTGGATAGATCTTTAGCCTTGAAAAATTTTCTTTATAGGGACCTGATTGAAAAACTTTGCAAGGACGGAAAGTTAGATGATGCTAGTTTCATTCTTCATAAGATGATGGATAAACAGTATAGTTTTGACCCTGCATCATTCATGCCAGTGATTGATGAATTGGGTAAAAGAGGGAGCAAGCATGCAGCTGATGAATTTGCAGAAAGGATGATGGAAATGGCTTCAGAAACAGATTTCAACGAACATGAGAATAAGAATATTCGTGGAAGATTGAATAATAATGATGAAAGTGATTGGCAAAAGATAGTTCACAGGTATGAATCTTTCAAAATATATTTGATCTGTGTCGTACTTATCTCCACTAGGTTTGCTGCTATTTTGAGGATTCGGTTAAGAACATTGTCTGTGACATTATTCAAATCCAACTCAAGTGTTACTCAATCATAATACATTGTATGAAGAATATAAGATACTAGGTGGTAGTTAAATTTTTTAAATATGTATCACTTATTTTGATCCAAATATTGAATGATTTCACCAATGGGAATTTTAGAACCATTTTTTTCCTTGAAATTCTGGCAATTTTTTTGTCCTAAGAGTCCACTCGTGTTTGCACAAAACTGAAGAAACATAATTATATTGTTTTCCTCCTCGTTTAACTCTGCATTAGCCATAAGACCTATTAACATCTAGTTACATGGTGCATATTTTTAGGCAGTTATTTTTTGCAACTGCACACGTTTGATGATCATTTGATAGTCAACCTTGAATATAGAGTGAAAGTCCTCTCAAGCGCTCTAGTAGTAGATCGCTATTTCCAGTTATCAATTTGTTGAACTTGAAAAAGACCAAGGATAGTAAAAATAATAAGGCTATTAAATCAATTTCTTTCATGTTGAATATTGAATTTTCTGCTCTATATGTGTCATGTGTTTGGCTTGGACATGCACAACTTCAACAGAAACGATGGCAGTGGGATTGCACAGAAAACTCTTAAGCGTGTGTTAAAAGGCTGGGGTCAAGGAAGTATTGCAACTTCCCAGCCACAGAAATTTAGCACACGTGATCACTGGGATGGTGATGCTTAAAGTTTTTCAATTTCTTGAGGGACAGGCAAACATGAAAACATGCTAAAATCTGCTGAGGCATTAAATTTTCTAGGGACATCAGTTCATCAGGTAAACTATTTTTTTCTGGATTCTTGGTTACCAAGTCATAAAAATGAAAAGAATAGAGGACGATAAACTTTGTATGTAACAAATGTAGATCGATTAGTCGTTTTAGTTTACATGCTTAATAATCGCTAATTACCCTTTAATAGTTAATCATGGCTTTTACTTATATTAAACTTAAATTTTAGGTGGGTTCAAACTTCTAGGTTTCGTGAAAGAACTTGGAATGAATGAGATCCATTTTGCTATACTGTTCCACTGATAGTTTTATTCTGCTGTACATTATCAAGAGGCAGTGCAATTTTTATTCATAGATACCATTAATTTTTAGTTTTTCAGTTCGTTGAGAAGAAAAGGAACATTATGATTAAAGTACAGAAGCCCTGAGATTTTGTTATACATTGTGGAAAGTGGAAACTCCACCAGCATTTCGTAGTTTCACTGTGTCAGCTTAGAGCTATCAGAGAGCAGTCTGGTAATAGTTTCTTCCATGTTCTAATGGTATTTGCTTGCAATTTTTATTTTTGAGCATGTTCTGTCCAGTATAATCATCCATACTCATCAATTATTTCCAAGTCTTGTAGCCTAGTAAAATGGAATGCGTAATGGGGCATCAAATTAATAGACCTCGAGAAAACTACATTGCATTTTCATTGGCATTTGCAAAATTTTGAGTTATTAGACTCTTGAAACTTCAATATATATGGAACGGAGCATGAAAGAAATAGAAATGTTGAGGAGCCATCTATATATATAGTTTTTGGTGGTGGGGAACTGGTTTTAATTCACGTAGAACTTCTAGCCTTTCATGCAATCTCTCAACTGGATAGCTCAGATGTGCTTTCTTGTATGTGACACATACCTAGCGAGAAATTTTTAAAAGCATCCTAGTAAGTTCTATTTATTTTCTCTACTATACCGTTTATCTTTTAAGAAAAAGTTAAAAACTCCCTTTTCTGCTATAAAAAAGTGACTAGTTTCCTACTTTAGTCATCTTACCTTCCTAATTTTTGTTATCAGATTGTTTATCTCACCATTTGCAACTGCCAAGTTTTAGAAAATAGGCGACAAGTTCATTGAAGTAATATCTTTGATGGTTTCAGGATGGGTTGCTAGTGCCAATTGAGCTTTTTAAAGTTTGCTGAAAAATCCATTGGATGCAGAGACTGATTTAGTTTGTCTAGGAGATAGTCTTTATATTTCCTTATACTCTTCAAGGTCTGCATCACATGTCAAGATAACTCATTTCCTACTATTGTCGAGATACCCAATATCAACTCTTGTATTAGTCGCCGGGCAAACTCTTCAGCCACCATGTAAGGAAGGTAAACTATTAGGATGTTCTCCAAATGACGGGAAGCTTTCAGATCTCAGAATCTTTGGGTCCTCTTGACATGGAGCATTAATACATGTCCACCATTTGAGGTGTTAATAGTGGTGGCAGTTGGTATGTTGCCTTGCTCCGGTAGGGCACTGACTGCCTGAACCAGAAGTCTGAGTACATGAAGAGAATGGGGACTTTGCATGGGGTCGATGGCTGAACGAGCCATTGCCAACTTGATAGTTTATTGCCTCTGATGGTCTCTCACCATCGTGGATGAACAATGGTCAGTATCAGGAAAACTGGGATTGTTCAATTGTGGGAAGCTTTCATAGAAAGTCCCAATCTGTATCGAACCATCAGCACCTTGAACTGAGTCGACCACGAGCTGGAGTTTGCTGAGAGAATAATGACCTACTTTCTTGATCTTTCTGGAAGGGCACCTTGTTATCCATGTTGCCTGCATATCCACTTTAGAGAAGTTGAACAAACTGCAAAAACAGGAAGTTCAAGCAGCCAATGGTTAGGTAGCTTAGTTTGTACATAAATAGTTACTTGAAAACAAAAACCATATAAAAAAAACTGTGGCGGACTCGTGCATTCATTAAAAATTGTCAAGTCTCAGATTCAAGGTTTTCTTTTGCTTTTTAACAACATTGCATGGTGAATGGAGAAAGAAGACGGTTATCCCGTTGGCTCAAAGAAAACTTTGAAAAATTCAACTTGTTTAGTGAGTACAATCCATGGCAGACCAGCATGGCCTAACAGGGGTGTGTTTGTGTGTGTATTTCATATTCAAACTAGTTTTTCTGTCTAAATCAAGGCATTTATGGTATTGTAATGGATGCCTAGCATGAGACTGAAGAATCGGAATGGTGAAGGTGTGTGAACTCATTCAACTGATCATCAACAAAAGATTAGACAGTTTTTGTTATGTAGACAGCAGAAGTCATTACTTTTAGGAAGATTTATAAGAATTAACAAATATTAAAGGAGAACATTGTTGGCCGCATCTTCGTCGGAGGGCCGAAGACCGCCGCATGTATAACAATTTCCACCACCCTCACTTTTGCTTGTGGATCCCTTCAGCTTTTCTTTAGCCAAAAGTTTAAAATGTCATGTAATATGGCAATCTTAATTTTATGGAAATATTTATAGAAGGTAGATATTTCTAGAGAAGATTATAAAAGCAATAAATTAAAAAAATATATTTAGATCGGTAAATAAATATTTTAGGATTTTTTAAAAAAATGAAAGTAAGCATGTTTATTATTTATATATGATATTTACGTTTATTTTGTTGTGTTTCATGGACTTGTCATGCCAATTTACTTTTCATGGTGATGTACAACCTATGAAATTATGAAAACATCATGTTAATGAAAATTTAATATCATGGTTGTAGGTGAGCAAAATGTGCAAATACTTGTCCACTTGTTATAAGATACTAGCAACAACAACAAGCCTTTGTTTAGTGTATAATTTCATAGAAATATGTGATAGTCGTTTGACCCACATCGACACAGTATAAAAAACAAAAGATTCCGAGACAATATCTAGGACCCATTTATCCAAAAGCATAGGTTTGCCCTTTAAATGTCAGATACTCATTTGTGTCTTGTCTAAGGTTCAAAATATCGATGTTGATGAAAATATCGAGGTCTCAATTCTATGAGAAAATCAATATTGATGAAAATTTCAAGAAACGATGAAAATTATTGTAATTAGTTAATGAAACTTTGATTATTAGACTATAATTCACTTTTAACCTTTCATTTCTACATAACGAGAATACTTAAATGTACGTTGTAAAGTACCTCTATATGAGTTGATACAATAAGTAGAAATTTTAAAAGATGAAGTTTTTGGGTAAGCTTATGTTGGGCTCTCCATACAATATCAACTATAGAAAACTAGAGGACATGAAATATTTACATATAAAATAATTGTAAATAGTTTATTTTAAAAATGAAGTGAATA
Source organism: Cucumis sativus (assembly GCF_000004075.3). Taxonomy (NCBI): domain Eukaryota; kingdom Viridiplantae; phylum Streptophyta; class Magnoliopsida; order Cucurbitales; family Cucurbitaceae; genus Cucumis; species Cucumis sativus. The sequence goes on along the minus strand of NC_026661.2, from coordinate 1,487,339 downwards.
CAAAATTGAAGAATCATAGCATAAAACTAATATAGTATGATGAAGTGAATATAAAGTAATGAACAAAAAGAAGAAAGATAAAGTAGAGCTTGAGAGAAAATGAAAGGAATATTAATAGAGAACTCACATGAACCTTGAGGTGAAAATTCAAACTAAAATATTTGAATGAAAATATGCATCTCCATAAAATAATTACGTTTTTTGGATTAACATAAATATATAAACTGGCAAAATAAATCAAAATATGGTAAAATTTTAGAAATTATTCGACGATAGATGGTAGACATTTTCAAAGATAACAAAATCATATATATTTCTATTCATGTCTACTATCAATGTTTATTATTGATATAATATATCATTTTACTATATTTTGTAAATACTTTCAACGTTTTACCCTTCATAATCATTTTCCTTTTTCAAACTAAACGAATTGATTTTATTAAAAGTTTCTAATAATATTTTATTATTTGTTTTTCTTTCACTTGCAATTTTAAAATTTACAAATTATTCTAACAAAAAAAAAAATAAAAGATAATTTCTCAAAAATTTCAAAATGGTCCAAATATATTTACACTATGTCATTTATTTATTTAGGAACTTTTATATGAAATATAAATAATTTGTTTTTTTAAAATTCATTTTTTTTCAAACAATTATTTAAATAAATTAACATCAAGTTACTTTAAATTTCGTATCTAATTTTTCTAGAATGAATTGGAGTGTCCATAAATGCTCTTTCTTAAAAAAAATATATATATATAAGTAATTTCCAAATTCCATTGAGACTAAAGTGTTACTCCAATCAATTGATTTGAGAAAAAAAATTAATTTATTTTATTTAAATACTTTTATAAAAATATATTGAAAGTGAGTTATCCTCAAACAGTTCAATTTATTTCAAAATGGTTCATTATTTAAGTTAAACACATTAGTATATGGGTTAGAATTACTTTTTACTTCCTTAACTTGACGTCAAACATAACTTGTCATTGTATGAATCTGTCTTAGATCAATCAAATGTGGAGCTTCAAAGTTAAGAAATGCATGAAATTAGGTTTGATGACTATTTTTCTCTAAATTTGCTACACTTACTTTATTGTGTAATGAAATGTCCATTTAGTTGTAGTGTATTATTGATCATTTACTGTTCTCCTCACTTGAAGTTTAAAAGATGAAGGTTACGCTTCTACTTAGTGTTGGACCCAATTAAAGTAATTGAAATCTACATGGGTTTTGCTCAATTACATGGGTTTGGCTGCTTGATCAAGGGAAAAAAAGAGTTCCTTTTTAACTCGAAATCTTTGGGGGTATGGCAACAAGAGGATTGTAATTAGGTCAAGTTGTTGTAAATAAGAAAAGTGATGAATGCATGATGAGAAGTTGGGTCTACTAAGCTGACTCACTAAAGGAAACTCATTCAGTGCTTCTTCTAATTTAATTACTTAATGCCCTTTTTGTTTGTTTTACATTTATATTAATTACTTCACACCCAAACCCCAAGTCTTCTCCCATATTTGGGCTTATTATGTGTGTGATTCGTGACTTAAACCCACGAGGGAGGAGACATTCCCTCGAGAATATAGACAAGAAAATATAGAGATTGACCTTTATCTCACTCATTTACGAAAGATAAGTTAAAAGCACAAGAAACACTAATTATTCTTTGAACTTTTTCTTAAATGTCTAGACTTATTTGAATGATTACAAATAAGCGTATTTCTAAAGATATGATCTAGAAACGACCTAACATTTCTTTACGAGACCAAGTAATTCTAAAGCCTTCTAATAATATTCATTAATTTAGTTCCAAGAATCTCACACCTATCAATAGAGTTAGTAGTAGTGAGTAAAAGTGAGTGGTTGAATATTGAAAGAGAAAAGTTCTCAAAAAGTGTCCACTTTTGTACTTTGATCTTGACAAAAGTCTTAATACTCCCAATTGTTTGTCTTTTATCTTCCTTTTTATGTCAATTTATTCAACGTGTTTGAGATCACTCACATAAGTACATAATGTGAAATAATATCTATGAGTAAAGTACGTGTGCTGGTACACTAAATTCTCCACCAAAAAAAAGGATCAAACTTTTGATCTTAGAATTTAATATACATGTGGATCAGAAAATGGAAAGCAAAACCAAAATCATACTCCTGAAAATGGAAGTGATCACCCCATGAATTAAAACATAACGAACCATTAGTAAATGGAGCACTACCTAATTCATTCAAAACTAAACATTGAACAAAATAATAGAGAACCCATTCACAAATATGAACAGAGCAACACAGCTAGCTAGGCCTTATGTAATTTATTATTAAAGAGACGAAACAGCTTCTGATCATCAATTTATGTATGAGAAATTTCCAGATATAGTCTACCTAAAATATGTAGCTAACAAAGCATACTAATTTTCACACTTCAGAGACAGAGATATGAATGTTAGAGAGCCATATACGTAAAGCCTAAATTACAACATATCAACAAAAGAATGAAGAAGAAGAAGAACAATAACAACAACAACAAGAAAGCTTATCTATTATATCTTCAAAGACCCAACCTGAGATCCAGAGTGAGGCTTGAAGAATATGAAGAAGAGGAATCATCTTCAAGAGGAGCAGGCAAGTTTAAATCCAAATTAACAAATCTCTCCTGATCAGTAGCTGCATTATTCTCCCATTGGAATCTCTTCTCATGGTTTTCTGTCCCTAAAATCATCATCGACATTTCATTCTCCAGATTAAAACTCCTTTCATGGCGTCCAAAATCCCCAAAGAGAGTAATTTCATCTTCTGTTTCTTCTTCATCGCTCCTTGCCATAGCAAAACAGCCTCTTACATTCTTATGACTTGCTCTATGCCCCCCAAGTGCTTGATGCGATCCAAACACTTTCTTACAACTCGAACATTCAAACCGAGAGTCAGAAACCCTAGAAATGGAGAAATTAGGGCCATTGGCAAGCATTAATAAAGAATTAGCAATGTCTTGATCTTCTTCAGTAAAGGAATTAGAAGAGTGTTCGACATTAGGGCTAAAATTAGGAGAAGCCGAAACGGGACGACGGTAATTAACAGGGGGAATAATCCCACGCCATTGACGTTCAGGATGACACCTCATGTGACCGAAAAGCGCTTTATCGGACCAAAACTTCTTCCCGCACTCAGTACATGGACGAGTGATCTTGGGTGCATTAGGATCGGGTTTCTTGGTGTACTTAGATTTAGAAGTGGTGGTGAGAAGGGTGGAGTAGTGGTGGTGGTCGTGGGTTTGGGTTCTTGAGCGTTTCTTGCGAGGACGACGGGGGTTGGGTAAGGATGAGTCGTCGAAAGAGGAGGTAGAAGAAGGTTGGAAAGGAATAATGGTGAGGTCGATAGGAGAGCTGGTAGTAGTGGTAATGGAGAGGGAGTTGAAATGCGGATTCATGATGGTGAAACGTCGATCGAGAGAGGAGAAGAAGAAGAAGAAGAAGAAGAAGAAGAAGAAGAAGAAAGGGGAGCTGAAGCAAAAAAGTGTAACAATGGCGGAAGGGTTTGGGATTTGTAGGAAGAGAGACGGTTATTGGTTCTTTGTGTCACAAAGACATGGCGGTTCTTTCTTCTTTTATTGATCCTTTTAAGTATGGGTTGGTTATTGAGGTAGTTACGGGCAGTACGGGAGAGATCCTTTTACCATTTTATTATTATCATTATTATTTGCCGCTCTTTCAACTGACTCTTAGTCTTACCTCCTCAAATTTCATCCCCACCCTTCATTTCCTACACATCGTTTTATTCCTTTTTTGAGTTCTTTTGGATCGTCCTATTACTGCTAATACCCTCACCCAAGCGTAGTTGTATATCAAATTACTCTTGTGTGTATACGAAATTACTCTCAAAACAAAATGGACTAAATTCTAATTGTATATTAATTCTTTATGATATGTTGATGTTAAATTTTGATAGTTGCTCTCCCGAAGACGACAATGTTTAGTAAATTTATACTTCAGGAACAAAGAGAGAGAAACTTAGATACTTGGTGTAAGCCACAATTATCACCTCCATACTTAATCACAAGGTTGGGAGGGTAAGAAGAGTATTTCCAGTACTTACTTATTGTTTATGATTTTTTTTTTTGTCTTTATTTATAAGTTTTAATTTGATTTGATTATGATCTTCCTTTTTCTTGTCTGATTAGAGTTTGTGACTAAACTACCTCTTCAAGGATCCTTTTGGGGTTGGGGTTGAGGTTGTCCAACACAAACATCTCTTTACCTAGTGCTTTTAGGGTTTCATCTCTTTTTGGCTAAGCCTATGTTGCTGGACTCGGTCTCGACCTCAGCCAACCTGTTTTCCCATTTTGAACTTTTAGATGTACTCAGCAACACTTTTTAAATACTACTAATTTGACTTTCGAATGCTATATTACAACATTGAAAATGAAATGCATGTGTATAAGTTAAAATAAGATAAGAAAATTATAGAATTCAAATATTTAATAAACTAATAATTAAAAAGAAGAAGTTTTGAGTATTATTTAGTTTGTAAGAGAACAAACTCCCTTAGAAAATAACAATGACAATAATAGTTTTAAAAAAGAAGAAAATGTACTACTCACAATAATTTTACCCAAAAAATTTCATTAATAAATCTAGGGTATACTCATGTTACCAAGCTTAGTCTCAAACATTACAACCTTCTTGTTTATTTTGAAGAGTAAAAAACAAAAGAAAAATAAAAGACAAAGGAGTTGTCTTATATTCTAAGTAATGTTGTCCATTATTTTGAAGCGGTAGTGTAAGAAGAAGAGCAAATCGAAGGATTTTTGTATTCCTGAAATGATTGGTTTCACATTCATGCATTGAGATGTAACCGGACCATTTATTCCATTATAAACAAGGTCAATGTTGGCTACTTTTACTTCTTCACATGGTTGGTTGCTACTACAAATAAGTTTGACTGCCACTGGAGTTGCAGAACTTCCTTTAATGTTCTTGAAGCTCACGTTATTAATCTTAATATTTGACGGAATCTGAAAAATGAAAGTTTATTCGTGAAGTTAACATGCATGAAGAATTTCAAAATCAAAGTTTTAAGAATGTGATCAATACCTCGCGATTGCACTGATTCCATGGACAGTACTCTTGGTCTATGAGAATTGGGTTGCTAACGTTGATCATTGTAATGTCTGAAAAATGCATGTTGGTGGCAATACCAGCAACAGGAGAGGATGGCCATGTTTTGATCCTAACACCATTAGTGGTGTTCATTATTGTGCAATTCTTTACTTCGACATCGTCAACAGGTTCTTCGTTAGTGTATTTTCCAAGACTTCCTATGCTTATTCCATGACCTGGCCCACATGTCACATTGGTGATTTTCACTCGTTTGCTTCCATCTCCAAGTGAGATGCAATCATCTCCTGTTGCTATTCGAGATTTTAAGATTGAGATCCCAATTGATCGACCAATGTGTATTCCATCTGTGTTGGGACTATCTTCTGGTGCAATTATGTTGACACCTTGGAATGTAAGATTGTTGCACCCTAGGATGTTGACATGGAAGTTTTTGCTATCGAGTGATGTTATTCCCCTCACAATTGAATTGGTAATGAAGTCGAATCTTAAACTCTGCTCATTTGATATGCGATCAATAAGTCATGTCAGAGATAGGGTGAGAAAGCCATGCACAAACTATTAAGGAGGGACGAAAATTATGAATTTTCTCCATCTATTTAGTCATTATATTTTTTTTAAAATAAAAAAAAGTAGCTCTTTTGCCTAATTTTTTATAGTTAAATTTCGTTCAATATTTAATTTTTTAATTATTATCATATGGTGTTAAAAACACATTTACCAAATTATAAAAATGAAAATAATAGAGAACAATATCTAACGAACCACTTAAGAATGAACAAAGACGAATGAGGTTAATGGATAGGAAAACAAAAGATATAGAACTTACAATAGGGAGGTTAACACAATCTATACGTTTATGACAATCATTCTTTTCCCAACCCGCCTTTCCTTGGCCATCAAAAACTCCTTTGCCTGATATTGTCATTCTATCAACATATGCAAAAGTAATCCAACTATCTCCATGAGGGTGTTTTGGAGCCTGCAATGTTCCACGAACTCGAATTTCAATAGGGCTCTTGCAAGGGCCTTTAAATTCTCCTTCTCTTAATTTAAATATTCCATCTCGAATAACCACCGCACTTGGACGAACAGATGCACATGCGTCATTCCATGCATCTTTCAAAGCCTATGTTTCACAAGTAACAAAACTACAAAAGTTAGCAAAAACAATTAATTAATTTATTAAGTCATCACTTTGATATATACTTTTATCGTGTGTTTATACCTCAGTGACATCATCACCAGACACAATATTACCATACTTCCTCAAAGGAAAAATAACGTCAACATGAGATTGAGACTCAATAGTAAATGATAGCAATGACATCAAGAATGTAGTAATCAATAAGTTCGAATACTTAATCATACCCATACCGCCTTTTTTTTCTCTCTTTTAAGTTTTTCTTTATGTTTTGATGTTTAGAAATTTTGTATAAGATAAAGATATTTTATTTTACATTCAAGATCTCTATATATATATCAATCGAAGAACAAAAGAAAAGATGCAATGAACCTAAAAGAGGTTACGAGAGTTGTGAACTTTGTGTGTGATATATTGTTTAATCGACCTTCCCTCACTTCTACCTATACACAAATTTAATAACTAAAATTTGTTTATTGTTCATTAGTCGGTGCAAAATTTCCTTCACCCACCAATGTAAACAACCACATTTTTTATAAGAAACAAAAAATTTACCAAACCAACAAAACAATGACTCATCATCGAGGAAACAAGATTAACTTTTTTTTTTTGTAGCCACATGTTACTTAAAAATGTAAAACCCAAGGGTTATTTTTAACGACCTATATTTTTTTTTTTATCGTCACATCGTTATAGTGTTGTTGAGTACCATTTAGAGTATCTATGATTTTTATGGTTAGAAGTAAATGAAAATTAAAAAAAAAATTGTACTAGGAAGGAATAGTTGGTTTCTCGAAAAGATAAGAAAAATTATTGATTTTGTTTCTCGTAAAGATAAGAAAAATTATTGATTTTTTATTGCCATTATTGTATAATCCAATAGTTTTTAAAGAATCTTGTTTATTTCTATGTTTTTAGTGAGGTCGTGAACAAATTTACGTAGAATGTATCGCGTAATCAAGTATATAAAGGAGATTTTGCATAATTCATATATCCATATCAAATAAATCTTTTGATGCAACTCTTCTTATTTACTACTATGATATCAACATTAACAAATATTGATTAATCAATAATAAACTTTGCTATATTTACAATTTTTAAAAAATAATGCTATATAAAATTGTTACTTATTATAATTTTATAATAACCTATTATTTAAGGGCTAACTAGAATAATAACAAAATAGAAGATTTATTTTGGATAAATGAAAAATTTTAATTTAAATTGATAAAATAGTAAAATAAAAAATATGGAAAAAAAACTGCTCCAATGTTTTAAATTCTCATATAAAATACAATTATTCAACAAGCAAAAAACACCTCATGATTAACTCAAGCTGCCAAAAAAAAAAACAAGTACATTTGTTCCTAATTTTTTCGTATGAATACAATCAAATTAATTAACACATATCAAAATCCTAATTTTCTTTTTAAATAAAAAATCATCACATTGAAAGCAATGATTATTTTTTTCTTTGTTGAGTAACTTCTTTGTAAAACGTAATTTGGGTCGCCACCAAGAGAGAGTTTTTAAAATAAAACACGTAATTTGGACTTAAATTAAAGAATCTAATCTAAAAGATAATTTCAAATGGTCAGTAAAAGTATATATTATTAATTTAATAATAATTACCAATATTATTAATAAATTATTTAAAATTTAGATTCAAAATAGAATTTAAACTAATCAAATCGAATTTGAAATTTTCAAAAATAACAAATTTTATAAAATATTTACAACTTATAACAAATTTTATCGATAGTTATTGATATGTTGTAGTAAAAAAAGATAATAGAATACCGAACTTGCAAATATTTTAATTTATTTTTGTTATTTAAGAAAATGTAAATAGTTTTATTGTATTTCGATGACAAGGTAATTTCAAAGGAATAAAAGAAGGGGTTGAAGGCCCAAAAGAAATATGTGGCGAAATTCAAAGCGAGGCCTACAGATCGAAACCCTATCTTGTCGGACCGGAAGGAACAAAATCCAGGCCCGAGAATTAAAGAAAAATGGATGGAATATGCGATTCACCTCCATTTTTACTTCACCCATCTCTCAAAATTTCTCATACATCATTTCATTTTACGCATTTTCATCATCACACTACCTTCTCAAATCCATTCAATTCTTCCCCCTTTTCTTTTCTTTTCTTTCTGTTAATTTTTTTTGTACTGCCAATACTTCGATTTCATTTCGTCTTACAGTATTTCTCATTTTATTGCACTACATACTTTTTTCTTCTCGCCTTTTAATCTCCGGGTTTCGTTATCGTTTCGGGGTTTTCGATGTTTCTTCTGGGATAGAGTCTGTGTTAGGTTTTTTTTTTTTTTTTTCCTTTCTCCCACCTCCTCCCCTTTTTTCGTTTCGAGCTAGCTTTTGCTGATCGATCTGCGTTAAACGGATATGGGTGCCGACGGTGATTCCAGCGAGCACCGGGTTGATGGCGATGCTGAAGAAGGAGGAGTTAGTGTTGCAGTTAACATTCGATGTTCTAATGGGTCGAAATTTTCTGTCACCACGAGTCTGGACTCTACGGTTGCGACATTCAAATCAATTCTTGCTCAGAATTGTGATATTCCAGCTGATCAGCAGCGCTTGATCTACAAGGGTCGCATCTTAAAGGACGATCAGACCTTAGTTAGTTATGGTATGTTCTTCATTTTTTTGTCTTTTTGAGTTTTTTTTATATGGAATTGTTTAATCTAGAAGTATGTGGACTAAATTTTGGTGGGTAATTCTCGTTTTGCTATGTTTTTTTTTTTTTCATAATTGAGTTTTTTCCTCTCATTGGAAGGATATGTGAATGTGAAACTTTTGGGATCGTTTTTTCAAGTTTTGGTTTTTATTTGTTCCTAAGGGATTCTCCTGATTGATTGGATTATAATCGGCTTCTGCCTCATGTCGGCTCTTTGTCTTGATTCTTTTCTTTTCCCCTTTGCCTCAAATGTTCCCTTTTTGGTACAGGGTTTTGGCGTAAGCCAAGTGTAGATCCTTTTACTGGGAATTAACGGGAAATTCTTTATGTTTCTATTCTGTTGGGTCTGAGTACAGTTTAATGGAATGTACCGAGTTTAGTACAACAGCTGCAGCCGGTTGTGTACTTTATGATCCTCTCTGTTCTTGACTTTCTTAAGTTTAGTGACTATATTTTTTTATTCTTTCTGAATTAAATATGTATGACATTATGTGGGGTTCTTGCACATTCAAGTTATATTTGTTTATATGAAGCTAAAAATCTGTATGATTAGCTTATCAAGATATCTATACATTTCAAGCTTTCGTTTTCTGTTTCATTCCTGGTGCTAGAGTTTTAATGTTCATAGCACATGTTGCTGAGTTATATCATGTAGTTAATTCTTTATTATTTTGTGATTATTATGAGACACATTACATCGATAAATTGTGCTCACTATTTACCTTCTGTCTATAGCCTTTTGCAGTTTTGCAGATCCCTTGAACCTTGTTTCATTAGCACTCACATTTTTTGATGTATTTGGCATTGAGGACATGTTTTCTTCTTTGCGTATTTCTGTGACCTGAATTTGACTTTTTGTCTTGTATAGTTGGAGCCCCTAATTTTAGCTGAGCTCCCTTTGTATGCTCTATTCTTTCATTTTTTCTCAACGAAAGTTGTTTTGAAAAATGAAAAATTGACTTATCTTTTTTACCTCCTCTCAAGGTTTACAGGCAGATCACACTATTCACATGGTTCGTGGTTTTGCCCAAGCTTCATCAACACCTTCTGCGCCTGCTTCTAATGTTAATACTAGAAGTTCTGACACCGCTCCTGGAGTCACAAGAGGTGTTGGTTCTAATGAGAGTGGTGCTTTTGGAAATGGTGGCCTTGGTGCGTCATTATTTCCTGGACTGGGTTTCAATCCTCTTGGTGGAGGTGGAGCTGGACTTCCTGAGTTTGAGCAAGTGCAACAACAGTTGACTCAGAATCCAAACATGATGAGGGAAATAATGAACATGCCTGCAATACAGAATTTGATGAATAACCCTGACTTGATGCGAACCTTAATTATGAGCAATCCTCAGATGCGGGATATTATTGACAGGAACCCAGAGCTTGCTCATATACTAAATGACCCTGGTATCCTTCGACAGACATTAGAGGCTGCAAGGAATCCGGAACTCATGAGAGAGATGATGAGAAACACTGACAGAGCAATGAGTAACATTGAATCTTCTCCCGAGGGATTTAACATGCTGAGGCGGATGTATGAAAATGTCCAGGAGCCATTTCTAAATGCAACCACTATGGCTGGAAATGCTGGAAATGATTCGAGTTCAAACCCATTTGCTGCTCTCTTGGCAAACCAAGGAGGTGCACAAGCGAGGAATGAGTCCAATAATTCAACTACAGGATCAGAAACAACAGGAAATGCTGCTCCGAATACAAATCCACTTCCTAATCCCTGGGGTAATAATGCTAGTGGTAAAACATTGCCACTTATACCTTTTAAGACTAGTTAAATACAATTTTGTTTGCAATTCTAGTCCATTCCTCCCATTATTTTGCAAGAGCTCGCCCGCTTAACATACATTTTTCTTTTTGCATTCACATGAAATTATAATGGGAAGTGATTTGTTTTTGTCTATGCCTTGATATATTTTGCATAAGATTTATAATTTTGTGTGGTTGTTACTTGAAGGTACTATTGCTTGTTAATAATATGATTTCTTTTTAATACAAATTTTTACCTATGATATTATATTTCTATGCCCAAATTAAACGCAAAACTCTTTCTTTCTTGAGTACCCAAGCTTTTTTGGCTTATTCCATTGTAAATTTGATTCTCATCCATTCATTTAGGAATCCAACTTCCTCATTTCCTTCATCCCATTAACATGGTTCATCTCGTCTTTACTGAATGGTGGCATATTTCAATGGTAATTTTTAGGAGGAACTCAGACTACAACCACACAGCCTACTCCAGCTGGTGATACAAGGGCTCCTGGTATTGGGGGTTTAGGAGGGGCTGGTCGTACAAATATGGATCGTTTTGCTGGTGCTGTGCCAGACCCAGCTCAGTTGAATCAGTTTCTGCAAAACCCAGCTATTTCACAGATGATGCAGAGTCTGCTCTCCAATCCTCAGTATATGAATCAAGTGCTGTACTTATATGATAATAATTCCTGCTAAATTAGTTGTAATGCCATTTGAAAGGTTTGTGATTCCCACATTCTTTGATTTGAACTGTAGATCCTCAATCTCAATCCACAGCTACGAAGTATGGTTGATATGAATCCTCAATTAAGAGAGATGATGCAAAATCCAGAGTTTGTTCGCCAATTAACTAATCCTGAGATGATGCAGGTAACTTCTCATACATCCCCCACCCCAACGCACCTAGAAGAAAAAGAAAATCGATGAGAGTGTTTCAAATCAATTGCTGTTCATTGTATTATGATGATGGTTCATAATAGCTTAACTATATCATTACCAAATTTTTGTTCCCTAATAAGTACATCTATAACTTTATTGGTTCATTTCTGTATTTTCTGCTTGCAGCAAATGCTATCAATTCAGCAGTCCCTCCTCTCTACCTTAAATCGACAGCCATCGTCTCAGTGAGTCTAAATTCCTCTCTTAAATGGACATTATTGTGCACCTTTATAGCTCGAATACTAGGCCGTTTGAAACCATGGTCAGGATCACGTTTTATATAGTATGTTATAGACTCATCATCATATATCTAAACTGTTTTTCTTCTTTGTATAATCAAACCTCATCCATAATGAATTCTGTTGCCCAGTAACTGTCTGTTAGTTTACTAGTTTAATGGAGTTTGACAAGATATGATTTTTATACGATTAATCCTCTTGAATTGTATCAGATTTCGTTCATTATTCACACTGATTTTTCACTTTGTGTTTTACAGAGATGCTGCTCAAACAGGTGCTGCAGCAGGTATATTGATGGATAATTTTTTCATATGATGTTTCTAATTTTCTTTTACACAACCAATGTTTCTAAGTCACATAAGTTATAGGTGTTCCTAACACTGCTGGATTAGAGATGTTAATGAACCTGTTTGGTGGACTCGGTGCTGGCGGTTTGGCTGCCCCGCACAATCCAAATGGTTTGATATCTGCTTACTTCATTATTTTCTTGTCATTACTGCATCCCGCCTATTTCTCCCTCATACTTAAAAGATCAAATGAACTTTCTTATGCAGTTCCCCCAGAAGAACTATACGCAACTCAACTTTCACAGCTCCAAGAGATGGGTTTCTTTGACACTCAAGAGAACATCAGAGCTCTACGTGCTACTTCCGGGAACGTCCATGCTGCTGTGGAGCGACTGCTGGGAAATCTCGGACAGTAAAATTGATAAATTACCTACTTTTCTTCTTTTAAAAATTTAATTGGGATTTGTGATGCAGACATGTACTAGTGAAACTATAGATCTACAGACACAAACAGCTGCACATGGCAGAGACATTACAGGTTATGTTTGGAATCTGAATAATTGAAAGTTCTTCCTCATGAGATAGAGATACATATATATATATAGACTTGTGGATATGTTATGGATATTACTATATTAAATTTGCTGCTCCCTTCCCCAATTTCATCATCCATCCCTCCAAAAAGACTTGTAAATACATTTTAAATGTTTCAAATTTTATTGGACCTTTATCAGCAGCAGTCTTTAAATTCTTCTCTCTTTTTTTTAAAAATGTTTATGCTCATTTCTGTTGTCATTCGTCTCTCTAATTCTTTGATGAAATTGGTGAGTTCGAGAGTGTTTGATTTTGGTATTATTGCTCTCATCTTCTTGTGTAGTTTATGAACAGAATCTTCCATTTCTATTTTCATTCCTGAGTTTAGTTCGTGTAATCTTCAAATTCCTATTTGTGTTTGTGAAAGAAAAAAGACAGTTCATGATTCTTCTATCAGTTGATTTATAAAGAATTAAAGATCATTTATGAACATTTTCAAGTTATTTCACTGCTTCTGTAAGCTGCATTTGCTGATTTTCATTGAAGAAAGATGTAAAATTTGTGTTTAAATCAGGTTTTTAATTTAAGTTGTTATTTTGTCTTACTATTGTTTCAACGTATATTTTCTTTTATTCTTTTTTTTTATTATTACAATTTTAGTTTTTTTTTTTTTAATTAATTTTTTTCTTTTGGGAAAGGATTCTCTTTTAACTTCAATAAGTGTTGAAATCTGTCATCATATTTAGGCATAAAATTTGATTCCATTATGTGAAATCAAATTATTCTTTTTTAAACAAATTCCACCATAATAAAGGTTTATTGGGTAACAAATAAAACGTTAACACAAATACACTAGTTAGCTATTAATTCTCTTTATTGAACATTTACGTATAGTGATTCCCTTTATTAACTCAAATTTGGAATTAATTTTAGTTGTTATATAATTAAAAGTTCAGTCCCATAGTTGAAATAACATTTTTTTAAAATTATTTATGTATATAATAGAAAAGTAGGAAAAGAATTATTTACACTTGTAAATATTCTGTCAATTTTCCAAAATAATATCGTTTCTAATATTTCACACGTGTCACGGTCGCTCATTGGTTTTTGCTTTTAATTTTCTATGAACTTTCGTACGTAACAATTTAGTTTTTGAAATTTCAATTTTGTATAATTTAATTTTTCAATGTAATTTTTGTGATTTATGATATAGACTTTTGATCTTATAAAACCATTGAATCTCTAATGATTTATGATACAGTCATTATCAACTCATCAGATCCGAACGTCTCTCTCTGTGCACATAGTCAAGCCGCGCGCAGATCTCCAACTTCAGTCCGCCGCATGAGTCCTCCGTCTGAGCTACCCTTCTCGCGAAGCGGAGCCGTTTTTCCTTCACCGAGCCAGTTTCGTGCAAGTCGTACGCGAGCCATGCGCAGCCGAGCCACTTCTGTGTGAGCCGTAGGCGCGCCACGCTCACCGAGCCAGTTCCGTGTAAGCCGTACGTGAGCCACGTGCACCGAGCCAGTTTCGTTCAAGTCGTACGCGAGCCATGCGCAGCCGAGCCACTCTGTGTGAGCCGTACGCGCGCCACGCTCACCGAGCCAGTTCCGTGTAAGCCGTACGCGAGCCACGTGCACCGAGCCGTTTCTGCATAAGCCGTACGCGCGCCACGCTCATCGAGCCAGTTCCGTGTAAGCCGTACGCGAGCCACGTGCACCGAGCCGTTTCTGTATAAGCCGTACGCGAGCCACGTGCACCGAGCCGTTTCTGTATAAGCCGTACGCGAGCCGCGTGCACTGAGCCTTTCCAATACTCGAGCCGAAACCCTTGCTAGCCGAACCACCTTCAATTTTAGCCGTCTGCAACATATTTGAGCCGTTGGTTTTGCTTAGTTCTGGTTGGGAAGTACACCCAAATATTGGTCTTAAATGAGGAATTGAGCAAATTTTCATTTAAGGTTATTAACACTATTTGAATTGAATATATATATATATATTTGAATTAGAATATTCTAAGAAAGAAAAAAAACTGAATGAAAATAATAGAAAAAACATAAAAATAATTGAAAAAACAGATCCTCAAACAAACTTTTTTTTTTTTCTGAACTGAAAGAATTCACTTTTGTGCAAAATTGAAAAAAGAAATACACGGAGGGAGAGCAATTTCCTCGTGCCGCCGAAGCAAGTCGTTGCACCGCCGCTTGCCGGCGAGATCATAATTCACACCTTCCATCTCCACCTCTCTCTACGCTGTTCCAAAAATCTGTAACAACCTTCAAATGCTGAATCCAAGAAAATTCTTTCCGATCCTAACGACGACCACAAAGATTTCGGCGTGAAAAGCTACGCCGATTTGAAGAATCGACTTACCGTTCAAGCAACGCCGGCGACCGGCCGCAACGGTGGACGATGTGCGTCATTCTGACCGAGAGTGACGAAGATCGCTAGCTCAAGCTTTGATGGTGAAAGGAATTGATATAAAGAGACGATAAGGATAGAGGTGTATTGGAATTTGGAGGTTAGCAATTGGCAAAATTTTCTTCCCCTCCGTCGTAGTGGGACGCTGACGGGACGCACGGGACTCCCCAAGTCACGTGCCTTCCCCGTGCTTCTGCTGCACAGTTCTCTAGGGTTTATTCCTGATTCGGGTAAGGGAATTCCTTTCTTTCGTCTCTGTGACCAATCAGTTTTGATGAAGCTCTACGGCGTCGTTTATTGACTATTCGGTCGTTCTGTGGCTCTGTTTTCTTCTTGATTCTAATGGCGATTTCTCTGATTTTTTTTTTCTTTTTGGTTGGGAGTAGCTGCTATCATCTCCATTTCCGTTAATGTTTGAATGGTTTTATGACTATATTCAAAGTTTGATTCGTGATTCCCGCTTCTCTCCAAAATTTATCAGTATCTTATTAGTATTTTTGAAACTTTGATTTCCATTTACTCTTCTTGCCTTTCTTCCATTTGGGTTTGCGGAGTTTACACAGTTTCCTTCTTCGTCGAGGTTAGTTGTGGCATCGGTACCCTTTTGGCTATAAGGTGAAATGAGCACAAATATGTACCAGGTGATTACCACCGAATTTAACTGATTCATTAGCTTCCATCCTTCCATGTTTCATCGGAGTAGCTGAGGCAAATGAAGCCTTCTCTGAAAATAAATAGTATTTTTGAAATTTACTCGTGATGAATCTATGTGTCTAGCAAATTCGATTTATTTTCTAAGAAACAAAAACTTCATTGTCAAAGGGGAGATAGAAAAGGAGGAGATGAGATATTCTCACTTACCAAAGGATCACGATAAACTTCTCATCTAGTGAGTAATTGAGGTATGCTATAATTTCTAGACAAATTAGAAGAAGTCGATCAAGTAGAAGGAAAATGTTTAACAAGATCCCAGAGGTTATCCCTGTTAGATTTCTTTTATCATGAAAGATTTCCTGTCTTTGTGGAGTAGCGATTTAGCTATGAAGTCAGTTCTTAAAATGTTTTGAGTTCTGTTTAGAATTGTAATTTAAGCCCAAGTTTAGATAGACCTTGTGATGTAAAATTCGGTTCATTCTTCTAAAGCATTGAAAGTTTATTACTTGTTTCTGTGTATTTTTTAGATAGGAAAGATAGATGTGGTACCTTCTTAATCAACGATTAAATGAAGATGTTTGGTTGTGCGTATTAATAACACTGTGTGAGCATTTCAATAGGTTTAATGATTTACTCCTTTCTTCCAATTGAATAAGGTAATTGAGACTCCAGACTGAAACTGTCAAGTGAAGATATTGACTTGTTTTAACATATCAATGACCTACACACCTCCAACATGGGCGACATTAGCAGCTGCCGCACTTGTTATTCTGACTCTTGTCCTTTCACTGTATCTATTGTTCGAGCACCTCTCTGCATATAAGAATCCAGAGGTTCTCTTATTCCATGCACATGCTTCCTTGTAATTTTTCTGATTTCCTTTCAAATAGTATAATTATTCCTGGTTATCGTCTCTCAGGAGCAAAAGTTTTTGATTGGTGTTATCCTGATGGTCCCGACTTATGGTGTTGAATCAGTAAGTTCTTAACTGAATGCTTCCTGTTATAACTAGGCAAATACTTGAGATAAATTTCTTTTTTACATTCTTTCTATCACCTTATTGAGTGTTAGCAATCTGACCCTCCCTCAAAGTTTTATGGTTGAAATAGTAAGAAGTTTCCATATCCAACTTAACTATTTGTTCTTCCTTGCATGGTGGATATCATAGTGACTGTATTTTAATTCAGAGTTCATCGTGGAAGGAGAATATTGACTAGAGCAGTTGAAAAACGTGTTCTTAAGGATGCCTTACATGTATTTGCAGTGAAAAAAGGCAACCTTGTCAATTCGAAATTCAAATTGATTTTTAGACTTATAAACAACATGATATTTTCTGCTGGTAATGGGTAATGATTTTAAACATTGGGAAGATATATTTTGTTTGACTTATCAGAATTTATGGTAATAGGATATAATTTTCCCTCTGTATCGAATTTGTCTGTTCTTTCTCTGTTTTGTATGCAACAGATATCTTGTGTGCAATTTGCACCTTCTCCTTTTCTCTTACTTTGTTTACTGTGAACAGTTTGTATCATTGGTGTACCCATCAATAAGTGTTTATCTTGAGATACTACGCGATTGCTATGAATCCTTCGCAATGTACTGCTTTGGACGATACCTGGTTGCTTGCTTGGGTACGTTCTTTAGAAAAGATTTCTGCTGAAAGTATTGTTGGATTATGATAGAGGATATGGGTTTTAATTTTGCAGGAGTCTGAACTTAGTTTTCAGACTGAATTTGCTATTTGCCAATCATTTTATCTATTTGCCTGCGAAGTTCTAAAATTTTCTTGCAGTTTCACATAGACCAAGTCATCTACTGACCCCTTTATAATTGATTAACCTTCTTGTGATTATACTAGGTGGAGAAGAAGGAACTATTGCATTTTTAGAGAGAGAAGGACGTTCAAATACTAAGACACCTTTATTAGAACATAGCTCAGAAAAGGGAACCATCAAACATGTTTTCCCTATGAACCTTTTCTTAAAGCCGTGGAAAATTGGTGGATGGGTTTACCATGTCATCAAAATTGGAATCGTCCAATATGTATGCTTGCCACTGACCATGGATACTTTGTTATCTAATGCTTTTTTAATATGATTAAAGAAGACTAATGGTTTTTTTTATGGCAGATGATGATAAAGTCCCTCACTTCTATTTTAGCTGTAGTTCTTGAGAACTTTGGTGTTTATTGTGAAGGAGACTTTAATTTCAAATGCGGGTAAACCAAAATTTTCAAGTACTCTGTCGTTGCTTACTCTCTCTCATAGTGGACTAACTTTATGTCAAATGTCGAATTTGTTTTATGTCATGTGATGGGGTTTTCTTTGATTTTGATTTTTACATGGTATTGGACGATTCCTCATGTACTTTTTTACGCAATTTGAATTGTGTATGTCTTACCTTTTCACGTCCTTGATTTGATCCATCTGTCAATCTCATGTGTGGGTCTGGAATTTATTGCTATTGATTTGTCATGTTGGCATGTCCTTCTTTGTCATATTTCATGTTGACGGTTCCTTACTTCTCTCTATCTTTTTCCTGTTAGTAAATTTTGTTTGTTTCTAGACTGATTTTGTTATTGATTTAGCTGAATTAAATCTCAATTAATGAATAAGGTCCATGTGGTTGTCTCAAAATTTGGTTTTCAGTTGGCTCCATTTGCTCCCTCTCATTATGTTACTTATCAAATACTTCTAGTCGGGGAGTGCTTAATTAGATAACTGTAACTGCATCTGTCCGACTATTATTGCTTCTAAAAAATGACTGGTGGAAAATATTGGAGGTTTTACAGCTGAATTTTTTGGTTGATGGTTTTAACACTTCTTTTGTAGGTATCCTTATATGGCAGTGGTTTTAAATTTCAGTCAAACATGGGCACTGTACTGCCTGATTCAGTTCTATACAGTTACAAAGGATGAATTGGTACATATAAAGCCATTGGCCAAATTTTTGATGTTTAAATCTATAGTATTTTTGACTTGGTGGCAAGGTGTTGGAATTGCTCTCCTATCTGCCTTCGATTTGTTCAGGAGTCCTGTAGCCCAAGGGTTACAGTTTAAGTCAAGTGTCCAAGATTTCATCATTTGTATAGAGGTAGCCATTTCTTCTTCCTGCATTTTCTTCTTTATTTATTTATTTATTATTATTTTTTAAACTGTTTCAAATCTAATCTATTATTGGTGACACCATTGATTATGCAACTTGTGTCAGACTTGGCCAATAATGTCAACTCTTTTTAAAAAGTCATTTTACCCTTTAATGTAGTTCCCTTTCTCGTAGATGGATAAGAGTAGACTACAAATAGAAAAGTTTATTCTACCTGTGTTATGCCTAAATTCTATACTTGATTGTTGAAATTTGATACAGGAACAAATTTTTGAAACCAATAGGATAGTTGAGGTTCATTTACTTTTATACATATGATGGTATAGAGACCTTGTCATGGTTATCTGATTGAGCTTGTACGTTGAGTCAGAAGAATTGTGATGATGGTGATGCTATATTGGCGATTGGCATCATGCAGTTAATTATTCCCTGATTTCTATGTATTTATTAAAGCAACCCTTTTGTATTAGAATTTGAATGAATTAAGTTTTTTTTTCTTTTCCATTTCCTTTTACATTTTGTCTGCTGATAATGACTTCATCTGAAGAATCAAATAGTTGTGAACGTTCTTTACTTATCTCATTTAATAGAACACCATAT
Source organism: Cucumis sativus (assembly GCF_000004075.3). Classification (NCBI taxonomy): domain Eukaryota; kingdom Viridiplantae; phylum Streptophyta; class Magnoliopsida; order Cucurbitales; family Cucurbitaceae; genus Cucumis; species Cucumis sativus. The sequence goes on along the minus strand of NC_026661.2, from coordinate 1,467,847 downwards.
TGTCTCTTATGTTTCTTATTCTTGTTTTATGAAACATCCTTTTTTCTTTTATGGCAACTGTCTCATTTCCGTGCTTTAAAGAACACAGCTTGGAGTGATTAATTGTACTGAAAACTGGTTTTTGTTAGTAAGAAACTAAAAGATGTATTCTTCTATTGATTCATCATCTTCTTCTTTTACCCATTCCAAAAGTTCCATCTGATTATTGATTTTTATTTCAGAAAACTGAATTTTAACACATCTATAAATTCATCCAGCACAGATGGCCATTGCTTCAGTGATTCACTTGTATGTATTTACTGCAAAACCCTATGAACTTATGGGGGACCGTTATCCTGGAAGTGTTTCTGTTCTTGGCGATTATGCATCCGTTGACTGTCCTTTAGATCCAGATGAGGTTCGGGATAGCGAGCGTCCTACAAAGTTACGCCTACCCCAACCTGACCTTGAAGACCAAGACCCCAAAATGGGAATGACAATCAAAGAGAGTGTTCGAGATGTTTTTGTTGGTGGTGGGGGCTATGTAAGTTATCCTCTTCACTGTACATATTACATTCTTGACTTATCTAATTGATTGGGATTAATGTCCTCTGGTGTTTTTTGCTTCTTAAGGTAACTTGGCACAATAGTTTGGCATTGAATACTACATACATACAAACAAAAACTATATATATGTACGTGTGTACATATACTCTCATGGGAAAGTAGAAAACATGGGAAACTATCTTAAAGTAAGCACTATGGAACGTACATTTGCTCTTTTTCCATTAACCATAATAAACTAGCTTTAGCGGGCCAAAGTGCCTTCGGAAGACAATCGAGTGTTCTTATATGAAAAGGTTGAGTTGGTTTACTTTTGAAAATAAACATATTAGGGTTCTTTTTTCTATGTTCTTATACTTCTTTAGTAACTCCAGTAATTTCTACGACCTGAAATGACTTTTTGAACTTGCTTACAGATTGTGAGCGACCTGAAATTCACAGTAAACCAAGCAGTTGAACCTATGGAAAAAGGAATAACAAAGTTCAACGAAAAACTACAGAAGCTCTCCCAAAACATTAAGAAACGTGACAAGGATAAAAGAAGAACCAAGGATGACAGTTGTATCACGTCGCCCACACGAAAACTCATTCGAGGAATCGATGACCCCCTTTTGAATGGGAGCTATAGTGATAGTGGGGTCATAAGAGAAAAGAAGAACCGGCGTAAATCAGGTTATATAAGTGCAGAAAGTGGCGGAGAAAGCAGCAGTGATCACGGTTATGGCAAGTACCAAGTTGGGGGCCGCCGGTGGATCACCAAAGACTAGTAAAGAATAGGTAACTGCTGTTTATAATCAAATCAAGTGAAAAAACGAGGGATGGGGTTGTGGTTCACTTATCAAGTGGAGTCCTAATAGATGAGAGATGTGTGTTGAGTTGTTGCATATGCCTGAATTTGTGAAGCCTCTTCAAATGAATGTTGTGTGGCGTAGCAATCAAGGGAAGAATCCAATAGAAAACTCCTGCTATGATGATGTGTGCAACCAGATGCTAAGGTAAAGCTTTTTTTGGTGCACAAAGGATTTAAATGGACTCTATGATGAGGTTAGTGTATCATGATTACAAACTATGTATGGCCTTGCTATTCTTGTAAATAGATGGATATGAAATATCAGAATTGGGATATTTTGCATAATTTATTTGTGGGGGGTGGACATAAATATATAAATATATATATACATATTTATATATATATAGATATTAGTAGAGAGATTTGTTATAATCTTATCAATTAAATGTTCTTAATATTTTTTAAAAGTAGTTTGCTCCTTGATTCATGCAGTGAAGGAAGTTTAAAGTTACAAAGCTGCATTATTTTCATTGGAATGATCGATCTGAATTATTGCTACTGGAGGAGACTGATTATTTCATAGGGTTTGATTATAAACAAGAAAAGTTTATATTATATTCTATGCAGAAATTAGATAGATCACTTGCGCTTAGTTTAGTTTTGTTTATGCAATAGGTTTGTATAACTTGAAGGAATAGAATGATTAGTTTAGTGGTAAAAAAAATGAGATATAGATAGTTCTAATAACTAAAAGGTCATGACTTCAATCTTTGGTTATTGCCTATCTACGAATTAATTTCGCACTGAGTTTTTTTTGTTAGTCAAATGTTCTAGAATTAGATGGGTTGTTCTAAGAGAAGACAAATGACCACTCATGGACATAAAAGAAAAGAGATATGGATACTTCTAAATGAATCAAAATGTTTATAAATGTAGTAAATTATCACATTCTATTGATAGATTGTGATAATTTACTTTTAAAATTTATTTAGTATATGCTTGATGTTATGAGTTCCATTTCAAAACCAGTTGGAAGAATAGTCCGTCTATAGTTATTGTAGGGGTCAGTTGAAAGAAAAACAAGAGCAAGTTCTAATCAAATTATTGTTGGTTTAACAAGGCTAAAGGTTTCCTCATAGTTGAGACCTACGAGAATATCCTTAAGGCTAAAGGTTTCCTCATAGTTGAGACCTACGAGAATATCCTTTAGTCTCGTTTTACGTTTCTCTATGGTTCCATCTTCTCTAAATTTTATTTTTGAAGATCCACTTGGAGCCAACTATGTTGGTGTTGGGTGGCTTAGGTACAAGGATCCATGTTGGGTTCTGTCATGTTAGGCTTTTAAGTTTTGCCTCCATTGCATCTTTCCATTTTGAGTGTCAATGTATTTGGATTTTTGAATCGTCAGTCTCAATATCTCCATGTGTTTGTCACAATATACATATATATATATAAATAATAGAACACATATGGATAAGTATGATAGATCGAAAAACTAATCCAATTGACTAAATCAAAGTCGATTGGTCAGCTTAAAGTGTTAAATCGACTAACCGAGGTCGGTTTTTTTTTTTAAAAAAATTGACTCCAAACGATCAATGGCCACTCTGACTGATCAATTTTTTATTTAATAATTCAAATGTTTATTCAGAAGATGTAAAATGAAATTGTTAAAACAATAAATATAATTTTTTTGGAAAAACCAACTTTGGATCTATTCATAAAATAGAACCTCCGAACAAATATTTTTAAGCTTTTCTGTTTCTATAAAGAAAAAAAGTTATCAAACGGAGTGAAATCAATGTAAAGCTTCAATAGAGTGTTGTTGAAATGATATAATACGAATTCATCAATCACCATATGTTAAGTTACTAAAGAAAAAGCTGTTGGAAATATGAGATGGTTTTGTGATACATTTCACTTTTAACTATTTAATTCTCGAAGGCTTCTTGTTTTATTAAATTCAAACTAAAAGAAGTTTGAAATATTTATACATTGAGTTAATTTAATTTAGTTTAATGAGTTTGTTTAAATTTTTCTAAATTTGATACAATTTTGTTGTCGAAATAAATTCAAATTTTCAAAAGCTAATTGAAAACCGAAACTTTTTATAATTAAACCTTTTACCACTTCGTCGGTTTTAGTATCCATCTTTGATAAAGAGACGGACACAATTTACGCGCGTTGAGGTATCCACCGTCGCCGCCGCCGCCCGACTCCAAATCCCTATCTCCTCGTTCTCCCTTCACCGCCTGATCGGATTCCTCATCCATGGCTCTCAATCTCCGCCAAAAGCAGACTGGTAAACTCTTCTTCTTCTTCTTCTTCCTCTTCTTCCTCTTCTTCCTTCAGTCTCCATCGCCGCTAATCAATCATACACATGAACTCCACGAGTTTCCTGATTTCCATTTCTCCGACGTCTTATAAACTGATTCCATTTAATCTTTTCGCAGAAAGCATTATCCGTATGTTGAATCTGAACCAACCGGTTACTCTGACGGGTGCGGCCAACGAAGAGGTATACAAGATATTGATCTACGACACCTTCTGTCGAAACCTCCTTTCTCCTCTAATTCATGTCAAGGACTTGCGTAAACATGGCGTTACTCTTTACTTTCTTATTGACAAGGACCGTAAACCTGTTCATGATGTACCTGCTGTTTACTTTCTTCAACCTACTAAGCATAATATCGACCGGATCGTAGCTGATGCTTCTCGTTCTATGTATGATACCTTCTTCCTCAATTTCTCATCCTCTGTTCCTCGCCCACTGCTTGAAGACCTAGCATCTGAAGCGTTGAAATCGGATTCAATTCAACGGATTGCTAAGGTGCATGATCAGTATTTGGAATTTGTTACCTTAGAGGATAATTTGTTTTCCTTAGCTCAAAAATCTAGTTATGTGCAACTGAATGATCCTTCGGCAGGGGATCGTGAGATTGAAGAGATTGTGGAGAGGATTGTTGGTGGGTTGTTCTGTGTTTTGGCTACACTTGCTGTGGTGCCGATTATTCGGTGCCCACGAGGAGGTCCTGCTGAGATGGTTGCCATGGCGTTGGATCAAAGGTTAAGGGATCACTTGTTATCAAAGAACAACTTGTTCTCTGAATCTGGGGGGTTTATGAGTTCCTTTCAGCGTCCAGTTCTGTGTATATTTGATCGTAATTTCGAGTTATCTGTTGGAATACAGCATGATTTTAGATACAGACCTTTGGTGCATGATGTTCTTGGGCTTAAACTGAATGGGTTGAGTGTCAAGAGTGAAAAGGGTGGAATGAACTATGAGTTGAATAGTTCGGATCCATTTTGGTTAGCGAATGGATCGTTGGAGTTCCCTGAAGTTGCAGTTGAGATTGAGACACAGTTGAACAAATACAAGAAGGATGTTGATGAGGTTAATAGGAAGACTGGTGGAGCTGCTGAGGGTGAGTTTGATGGAGCTGATATGATAGGTAACACCAAGCATTTGATGAAAGCTGTGAACTCATTGCCTGAGTTAACCGAGAGAAAGCAAATCATTGACAAGCACATGAATATTGCTACTGTGTTGCTTGGTGAGATTAAGGAAAGGTCCCTTGATTCCTATGCGAAAAAGGAGAGCGAAATAATGTCTAGAGGTGGCATTGATCGGAGCGAGCTTTTGGGTGTCCTTAGAGGTAAAGGTACTAAGATGGACAAGCTTCGGTTTGCTATCATATATCTAATCTCTTCTGAAAACATCAATCAATCAGAGATCGAAGCAGTTGAAGAGGTCTTAAGGGAGTTGGAAATCGACAAAAGTGCATTTCAATATGTAAAGAAGATAAAGTCGTTAAACGTACCGTTCGCAGCTGCAAATTCTGCTACCAAAGGCAACATTGTCAATTGGGCTGAAAAGCTATACGGACAATCAATTAGCGCAATGACTGCTGGTGTAAAAAATCTATTATCAACTGATAGGCAACTTGCACTAACAAGGACAGTGGAAGCTTTAATGGAGGGAAAGCCAAATCCTGAAATTGATTCTTATCTCGTGCTTGATCCACGTGCTCAAAGGTCGAGCGCTGGAACGAGTAGTAGCCATTTGAAGGGACCCTTCAAGGAAGCGATTGTGTTTATGATTGGTGGAGGTAACTACGTAGAGTATGCAAGTTTGCAGGAACTTTCACATCGTCAGCCGGCTCCCAAGCATGTTGTATATGGTACAACAGAAATTCTAACTGGAGAGGAATTTGTAGAGCAACTTATACTGTTAGGGGAAAAGATGGGGTTGGGCAATGCTGCCGTATCTTCCAAGTAAATTAGTACAGATCTTTAGTGTAAAGGATTTTGGAGTTATTTTGATGAAACATCTGTCACATATAACACTATAATTTCTATAGATGTATACTTTGATCATAGAGCAGTCTACATATTCCAAGTTGATCACCTTTGGGTTTCTTGGGATGTTTTCTCTCTCTCATTGAAGTAGAGGATCTGATGAGCAAATCAACAGTAGATTTGGGGGAATCTACTATCTGAGCATGGGAAGTCAATTTTTTTGGTATGTCTTACGCAAATATTCTAAGCCTTTTTCTTTGTAGTAGTTGCATATTGCCTAACATTTCTATTTCACACATTATTTTGCTTTTGAAAAGTGCATAAGAGAACAGGCATTACACTTATATATTTGGATGGATCATTGAATCTCACACCTAAGTTCACTATTTGCTTATAATGATGGAATTAAGGGGCCAGTATACAACCCCAAGTGGAAAAGACGATTCTAAAATGATTAGAATCCAAACTAATTTGAAATTTTCGAAGATTTGAAAATTGCATTTAGATGTGTGATATTATTAAGCGTCAAATGTGTCTTACGTGATAAAATATGTAGTTGGGTAAAGTGTGGTTTGAAGTGGTGGTGAATCCATAAATTTGGTTCACGGGAGCTTTATAATTCATAAGAGTAAAAGCTTGAATTTGAATCTAAAAGTTGTGGAAAGATTAATTTACCACATTAATGATACAATGTTAGCTATATACAAATGTTAAAAGCATAAAATTGGAAGGGGCTTCATCCATTGATCTCAAACAAAAGATATTTTAGCTACTATAGTATAGTCTAAATAGGGATGACTTATTATAAGTTTAAATAGGGATGACTTATTATAAGTTGGATTTAATGTTATCAAAAATTTTAAATGTGTGAGTGGACTTCAATTTTACGTTATTAAGATTTGTATTTATTATTCAATTTTACGTTATTAAGATTTGTATTTATTAGATACCTGAGATCTATTGTAATAAAAAAATATTTTTTTTATTATGTTCATCTACTTCAAAATAATTTCAATGAGTAGTTCTACAATTATGCCAGTCAAATGTTTTGATAAAAATATTTACATTGAATGAAATATATTTACCATCTCTCAAGTATATATATCACATCATTTTCTTTTATTTTGCATTGTTTTTTTTTATATATTTTACATAATTAATATATAATTAATAATTTCTTATATATACTTATTATATTTCATCAAATTTGCATTTGTATGTTAATGTGTAAAATCTTATCACTAAAATGATTTTCGATTTAAATAAATTATTATATTATTTCATCAAATTTGCATTTGAATGTTAATGTGTAAAATCTTATCACTAAAATGATTTTCGATTTAAATAAATTATTATATTATTTCATCAAATTTGCATTTGAATGTTAATGTGTAAAATCTTATCACTAAAATGATTTTCGATTTAAATAAATTATTATATTTTCTTTGTATTTAACATAATATTAAATAAACAATGTACGAAGTGAAAAGAGGAAAAAAGAGAGTACTTCAAATGGATCACCAATATATACCATATAAAATTGATAAAATATATCATATATTACGAATATCATACTTCATACACTTTTTCTTACACTTTGTAATATTTAAAATACATGAACAAAGATGGAAAAGGTAGATCTGCCAGGGAGGATGTGATATATTACTAATAATATTCTATATATATAGTATCATATGATATTAGGTGCTTAATGACATATTCTTTGTTCGATGTTTAATGCTCGATGATATTTATTACATCCGATAACATATATAAAATATTGTAATGGCTGCTTAATTATATATTATGTATGCAATACTTAATAATACAATATATATCGTAAATTATATGATATTTTTATAGTCATTCACATACTTAATTATTATTTTAATTATTATTTCTAAAATTGTTACTCGTTATATTACCCTACTCAAAATCTCAATTTGCAACTAAATTGTCAAATCTCTAGCATTTAACTATAGAGTTTGTTAATAAAATTTGAAAGCCAATTTTCGAAAGGATTTGTGAATGCATGTGCATTAATATAATATAATATAATGTCAAAATGCAAATGTGTAAACCATATTAAAATTCAACGCATTCAAGTTTCAGCTTTTAAACATTATTTTTTTTCAAGGAAAAAAAAGGCTAAAATAAATATATTTTCCTATACAAACAATCCAACATTAAATTTATTAATTGTTTCTCGGTGTTAAGGAAGAAACTAACTAAGAGGTTATGAGTTCAATCCATGAGACCCCTCTACCTAGAAAATGTGAAATAGAAACCCTATTATGCATTATTGTAAAAAAAAGAGAATAAATAACAAAATTGTGAGATTACAAGGATAGAATCAGAAACCATTTTAAGAAAAAGTGAAATTTTAGAGAATGGTGGCATTTAAGAAAATTTGAAAACGTAATCAAGAGAGGTACGAGGTTGAGTGAACCTTGGTATTTTGGAAATTGGTGTGGAGGAACCACCATGGACCATTTCTGGAAAGCAATCTGCATAATCAAACAATAAAACCAACTTACAAAGCTTTCTGCACATAATCCAGAAGAAGATAGACTTGCTTAGATTCTAAATTGCATTTTTTCCAAATCTATATTACTATTCAGCTGAAAATGAGTGGAAAGAAACTAGTGTGTTCCTATCCTATTATCAGTGTCACACTCGTGAGCTTCAGCTCCTCACAGGAGTTTTTAGTAAACAAATAAACAAATATCAATCAAAAGCCTCTTGCTTTCATCATGGAAATCTTCATCTAATTGTTCATACTACTTTCTTGTTTTGGTGTGAGCGTGTGTCATAAAAATAAAATTCCAAAAAATCCAACCCTAAAAAATCGAAGTTCAGTAAGTTAAGGAAAGATAAAGCAATTCGCAAGAATGAAAGTAAGTGTGAAATTCTACCTGAAACCACCGGCTACAGTGCGCAGGGCCATAAAAAGAGACAAACCCAACCACAACCCACGAAGACCCAAAACAGAAGGAGCGTATAGCAAAATTGACGAAGAGGCAGCCCCAACCGCCATCTACAGGTAATTAACAAAATCAATTAAGTCAGTATCTTCCGGAGAGAATATTTCAGCCATAATTTCAGTGCCCAAATTACTAAAAGAAAATACCCTTAAACAAATCTTTCAATTCTTTCAAAAGTCTACGAAACTCGTAAAAATTTTATAGCCACTTTAAAGTAGAAACCCTTCAAAACTTCAGACAGAATTTCTAATTGTGTGGCAGTGACAAAAAATGGGTTGTAATCCAAATTTTTGTTCTAGATCATTGTCACATAATTTTATGTAACAATTTCCCTTCACATTTCTAAAAGATTTCTAGACTAAATGGTACTTCCGAAACAATTATGAAAATCAAAACAAAGAATAGGGTTATTTGTTAAACCAAGAACTTCATGCATATTTTTTTAATAATTTAACCTAATTTCAATTAAAGCAACTGTTTACCATTGAGAAAGCAGCATAGCGGAAGTCTGAAACACCATAATGCAGACCATCAAAAACAAACGCCAGAGAATTCAGAGGTTGAGTTGCACTAACAAACTGCAAAATTTCACGAAAGTATTCAGAAGGAGGATACAAAATTCCTCACAGCAACACGAAAAATTCACCTCCACAAAATTATATCTTACCAAGACTCCAGTTCTAACAATTCCTAAAACGTCCGCATCCTTGGTGAACAAGGTGGCAAGAGAGCCAAAAGATGCCCCAAGAATCGCAAATAGTATGGTGCCTGTGAACAATCCTACCTGTACGGGTAATTGGAAAATTTATACAAAACTCTACATCTATTTCTAGAATCACATCTGGCCCAAAGACTTCGCATCATCATAACAAAAAGTACAAATAAAATGAAGTAAAAGAAGACTAAGAGTGTAGAATTTCAAGATCCACACATAATTCCTACCTTCAAGGCTAATCCAGTTACTTCCTTCGCAGTTTTGTAATCACCTTTTGATACAGAGCTTGCAATCATAGCCTATCAAGATAGATAATTTTAAGATCAGAGAAACAAATAAAGTTAAGGTGGGATATTATTACTAGTTATTTAACAAGGCAAACTCAAGGTTTTAAACCATAATTTGAAGCAGATATGGTAAAGCCACAAAAACTTGGGACCTCACTACTTCAGCAACCATTTTTTGTACTATATTTTGTGGATAAATAATCTCAAGATTGAAGTTTTCAGAAGGTTCTGGCCTTGCAATTCAGCGCAAAAGAATGGGCACTTAGTTTGCATGCTCTTGACAAATACACCGAAGTTTCTAACAAACATATAATAGTCTATTGAGTAATAGGTATCAGGCAGTATAAAAGATAACTGGAAGATAGAGCCTAAGGGCATAAATAATGAATGTCTAGACAGAAAAACTACTTAACAAAATACCAAGAAAGAGATCAAAGTATCTCTGACTCAGACTGACAATTGGAGTTAAAAGGGAACCATATTAGTGAGAGAGAGAGAAAGACAGAGAGAGAGAGGGGAAGACTATGACTATCAGGACTTCCAATAAAGCGGATGAGATAAATAGGAAAGAAGTATGCACCTGACTTGAAGCAGCAAGTGCATCAGTAAGAAGAGATACTGCTAACCATACTTGCATACATATTTGGTGTGCAGCCATAGCCACTGCACCTTGGCGTGCAGCCATTGATGTACCCAACGTCATAGTGGTTAGAACAGAAAGAGTCCTTCCAAGAAGAAAACCACCTAATAGCAGACTCCACATCATTATTTTATTACTTATTAACGAGTGTGAGAACTTAATCCACATAGCAAAGCCAAAAGGAAGGCATTATAAAGTTCGATTGATCATTTTCCTTAAACACATCAATGATTCAATTGCATCCGTTCCAGCTTCTTTTGATTTTGAATAATGTGAAATGTACTACTATTTGGAAGCTTCCTACTGTTAAAAAGTTTAAGAGATGTGAAGAAACTTTCAAAGGTTGAACAGTTTAAAAAATAAAATGAAAGATAGAAAACCAAATTTTAGTCAGTGGCTTTTTTATTCTACGGACTCAGAGCTTGATAATAATGGAAATTGCTATGAAGATGCTTGATAATAGTGGCTATTGCTATGGGATTCATCTTTTTTATTCTTCGCCCTCAGAGTTTGATAGAATTTCTTTTAAACCTTCTCACAAGTTTGCATCAGACCTTTCTTTTAAACAGCATGCTACTAGTAGTAAAGATGAAGAAACTGAAGCCCATGCTGGACATTGCTTTGACTAAAGCATAATGAAAAGATGAATCCCATTAACATGACACTAGAGATGAGTAGAAGAAGAAAAGAATTCTAACAGTACCAGATTTCATGTATACACCGAATTGCAATGCACCAAACTTTGGGGGCAATAGTACAGCTCTTTTATTGAGAAACCATAACATCAAAAAGGCAATAACATATCTGAAACATAGACTTGATAAGTTTGGAGGGCATGATTAAAAGAAATGATAGAAGAAGATCAGTTAGAAGTAAACATACTGAGATACAACAGTAGAAATTGCTGCTCCAATTGCACCCAATTGACAATAATAAATCAATATTGGAAAGAGACAGACAGCTAACAAATTTCCAATTCCTGCAAATGAAGAATACAAATTTAAGCAGGACGGTGCAATAAAAAAATGAAAAGAGAAATTGCTTTAAAATAAACTCCACCATTAATATAATTCTAGGTTTCATGACTAGATGCGTGCCTAGACAAAGAACAGGAGTTTTGGTATCTTTAAAACCCCGGAAAACTCCTTGAAGAGTCAAATAAAGAACAACCGCAGGAGCACCGAGGGCTCGAAGTGAAAGAAATCGTTGGGCTGGAACGCGCAAAGACGACCCCTATTAACAAATAACAAAATAAACCAACATATTCAAAAGATCATAAAGATAAAAGAATCTTAGAAGTATATGTCTATAACATAATTGAGTGAGCATATGTAAATGTAAATATAAATCCAAATACATGCAGCCCATCAAAGCATCACATAACTAGAATCCAATTTAACTTACTGAAGAAATGCCCATGATATTCAGAAATATTCCAGATCCAAAATACAAGGCAAAAGCCTCAAAAAGTCCAATCCCAACTGCCAACAATAGAGCTGTAGAAACTGAAGATAGTTGCTTTCTCTCAGATAACCGTGCAACTAGCTTTCCATTAGTACAACTTTCCAAGGAATCTACTAACATGAAAAATTAATTTGACGTTAGATGTCATAACCTTTAATTATAGCACTCTATGAAAAAGGTTTGCACAAGCCACAGACCCAAAGAACCTGATAAAGGATCTTCAATAGCATGCTTTGAAATATCCTCAGCAACAAAAGAAGTAGCTACGCTGAGTAGAGGTATATTAAAAACCTTTGATATGTAGTTAAATATGTTTATAGAAACACCCGCTGAAGCCAATTCCAAGGCACCTACACAGATGTGGAAGATGGACAAGTGTGAAAAGTCTAGACAATACTGCAATTCAGAAATAGCATTTACTACATCACTTCAGCTGTTGGGACAAGTGCCCAAGTAAGATTAGCACAACTTACACTCAATAAATAGGACTCATCCCAATGATAAAAAAAAAGGCTGTTAGCATCCAAGAATTCTCATCAAGTTCGTAACCTAACAACTTAATTGGCGTGCTTTCATTTTTCCAGCTTAAATTTTGATTTGCAATGTATTGTTCTATTTTGACATTGTATTCTTAGTTTCCTTGTTTTTCGGTTTTGCTTGTTTATATCAATTATTTATTTGATAAGAGTGTCATGGGGTGTCAACCTAGTTAGGATGTCTGGTTGCACTTGTTGATCCTTAGCTCTTTGTACTATTGTATGTCTCTTTGTACTCTGAGCATTAGTCTCATTTCATTATCTTAGTGAAAAGGTTTGTTTCCGTTTACATAAAAAATGATAAACTAAGTAAATAGATCCTTACCAACAAGATAAACAAATAATCAAAAAGTCGCCTAAGCACACACATGACCATTAATCACAGTTTTCAATATAAAGTAATAAATAAATAAACAAAGGGTCTCTTTCAGAGAAAAAAAAAGTTATAAATAAATTGGCCACTTCAGTTCAATCTAAGTTTTGTCCACACAAAATGAATGACTCCACAGTCAAAGCAACGGTGGGCAGGATCAAAAGAATCAAAGAAACTGAATTAGAAGACCAAAATGAAAAGCTATCGTCAAATCAAGCAAAATTTATAACGAAAATTAAATAGGAGGTTGACTAACTTAGGTGCAACTTTATACAATATATAGCTTTACTGAAAGAATCTAAGAGAGCAAGCTAATAATGAAAGGAAAAAAACGTTGATCTGTAATATAAAAAACTAAAACTACAGAGCATTGGAAGTTTGAAGATACATGCCTAATCTTCCTATGTAAGCAGTCTCCAAAAGCTGCGCAAATGGTTCAATTGCTTGTCCAGCAATTGCTGGCCCACATAGAGCAAACAGCTCCTGCTTCACATCCAGAGGCTGTTGGTGATAGTGGGGAAGTTCCTTCCACTGCCTGCAAGGAAGTAAGAAAAGTCAACCAGTTCATACAAGCTGTTGAATTTCCTAAGCAACTATTGCAATTAATAAAAAAAAACGACAGTAAAAAAAAAAAATGTATAAAAATTCAGCTAACAAGGAGGTATTTTTGACTCTTACGCTGTACCATTCCTATCCTTGGAAATAGCATCATCTTCTTCTGAACACAAACTTTCCTCGGCATCCGAGGAATCCACTTCACAATCTGAGCTCAACTGATTCCTAGCCACAATGAAAGAGGCACTTCTGCGGTGTACAACATTTGAAGTGAACAGGTCATCACGTTGAGAACTCGCAGACAAACACCAATCCCCAACTCGATTTCGATTACTTAAAACCTTACTCTCAATTAACGAAGAAACACAAACATCCCTACGCTTCAACGTTAAAAAAGACCACGTGTTATCAGCAATCACTTTCTTTTTCCCCACTATTCGGCCCACACCACTACAAATTATCCCATCACTGACTTGACAAGCCATTTCACAATTCCAACTGCAAATTCGCGCGTAAATACAAGAACAGAAACGTCAAATACAAACAATAAAAAAAAACAAAAACGGTAGAACTCAGAATCATGAAGAACGTTAAGGCCTCAAACCGGCAAAGCAATAAAATATATATACACTTCTCCCAATGTTCATCCTATTTTCATAATCTACTACCATAAACACACATATTATAAAAAAAAATCCATAAGGAATAAGAATTCAAAGCCTATAATAAACAGAGTGGAAAGAAAAAAAAAAAGTAGGATGAAGGAAGATTACAAGATAAGGACAACGATGATATTGTAGAAATGGAGTGTGAAATAAGAGAAATACTTGGCTACGTCGGTATTGGGAATCAGGATTAGGGTTTTGAGGAGAAGAATTCCATGAAAGATGAAGAAAACGAACACCGAATTTCAATCCGAATTGGAAGCGCGAAGGAAAGAAAGAAAGAAAGAAAGAAAGTGAATTTTATTTTGTTGAGTTCAATTTTAAAGCAATAGAAGTAATAAAAGTAAAGTTGAAATAAAATGTTAAATAGAAAAAGGCGGCACCGAGCGGACGTCTCGAGATTAAACACAAACTTCCTTTTCTTATTTTATAAATATCACAAATTATTTAGATATTTTATACATATTAAAAATATTTATAAAATATAACAAACAAAAATTACTAATATTTATTTTATATACTCAGTTTATTTTATTATATTTGAATGTTTCCTTTTCTACCTCAATCTATGATCTATCACTTCTCTCTTTTATTTGTTCTTTTTTTTATCTTCATCTTGTTGTTAACTGTTTAACCTTTTATTCATCTCACGAAAAAAAACTCGTCCACTTCAATTAAGTATATAGATTATAATAAAAGAAAAACGACGATGGAAACACTAAGAAAGAACCTTAAGGTACAGAATTTGAAACACATCGACCCTAAACCACCACTAATAGAAAATAACAAATGGCTACATTTGTAAATAAGTTGACTCGTCCGACTATATTTGAAAACATCTCAAATAATCATGAAATAGATAATACACTTTTATATTTGCATCTTAATTGTTTTATGAAGTTTCAAATTGATACCAAGTACATTAATTATACATATTTCTAAGTTCAAGGAGTGGAAGTGAACGAATTCAAACCATCGAACTATTGGTTAATGTTTAATCGATTAAGATACGTTAAAGTGACAATTCCTCTTATTATAAGTTTTTTTTAGTACAATAGAAAGCACAAAAACAAAACATTTTAAGAAACCAACAAATCACCAAGGAAACACAAGATATGTCTATGGATGGTGGTTTTCGAGCTAGATCACCGAAAAATATAATCTTTTAATGTTGTAATTAAACTAAATCATGAGCGACAAAATTACTCTCAGAGACCACAAATGCAATCGATGAAATCTCATATTGCATTTTTCCAACCAAGATGCTCCATATTCCAGATATACAAAAGAAAAGGCCTTAGCAAGCTCAACAAATTCCGTCAAAACACAGTGTCATTTCATAACAAGCAAAACTTCACTATTGGAGTTATGAACAATGACAGTGATACTCACATCATCATTTAGACTTCTCACAGGAAGTTAGTAGTAGTTAAAGTGAGCAAAAATGGATGATTTGAGATATGCTTATTTCTTTGAGTTCAAAGTTAAAAAGGAATAATGGTACATTGTGAATCATTCGAGTTTTACACTTTTACTCAATTGCAAGTAAAAAAGTAGCATAATTTAAAAATACAACCATGTTAGAAAAATTACATTTAAAAGAAAAACGATTAGTAATTCATCTGGTTAGGAAAACAAGTGTTTGAGACAAATACAGGAATATACATTGCTTTCCTTTTAAAATAAATAAATGCATGATTATGCCAATAGCATTTATTATTTAATTAAAAAACAGTATGTAGTGATAAAACTTGATTCTTCACTATCACCACTAAAGAAATAAAATAATAATTCTCCTAAAAAATGATAAATTTATTATTTTATAACACTTAATGAAGATAAAAAGAGTCCATCTTATGCTCCTTTCAATACCAAATAAGGTACAATATAATCAAATGATAAAGAGAAACTGTTTATCCATAAACTATTGGTTACGACTTCAACAATATAACTAATAAAAACAACAAACACCCATGGGGAGAAGAAAAAGGAGAGAAAAATGCTAATTCTTGAAGTAGAGGCAAATGAATTAAAGCAAGGCCGAAGCCTCATTGTTATTACTACAACAAGATTATTACCACAGACTGATGGCACAACAAATTATTACAATCATCAACAGCACTTCAAACTGTTCAAGACATTATAGATCAAAATCAAATTCACATCCCATCTCATATATCTCTTCTAATCCAGTTCATCCATTCCCATGATGTCGTGCCACGAAGAGATTTATTGAAACTTGACTTATTAACGCTAGAAAAGAAAGGGGGGGGAGAGAGAAAAGAAAACTAAAAGATGGCTATTTTGTGATAAATATAGAACAACAAGAATCTACGTACATTGTGATTATCTCTCTATAACAACATATAAGAAGGGAATTATACTTTTCTTACTGAATGAGGAGAAGACTAAGAGCCAGAACGTGTGTAATGGCGACGAGATAGGCCAAGTTCAGACCTTGTGAACCTGTCCTCGAAGCGCCGTTTCCATTATCTGCATAAACATGGGAACAATCAGATTCCAGATGATAAGTGTAGCAAACGAGAAGTGTTTAAACCAAAAGCTTTGAGTAGCGTGGTGGTGTGGGGGCTTAGTTTTCTGTAGAGTTTTCATATTGTTCTTCCTCTTTGGTTACTCATTATAAATGAAGGATTGGTGTTTAATTCATGAAGTCTTAAAAATTTTATATTGATGTCGAACTCTACGATTTACGGGTTTATTTTGATGTGTGATCATGCGTTTTTAAGAGTGCTTCTCGACTAAACCCTTACACCAAAAGCACTCTACAGCTATTTTCTCACATAACACTTTAGTTTAATGTCCAAGTCCAAGGGTAAAAAACGAAAAATTTCCAAGTCAAATGTTATAATTTTAAACTACCCCTTGAAGAGTATTTTATGTAATTAGAGTCGAACTGAAATGCATTAATTAGAGTCAACGGAGCTCACCTGAAGGTCCAGGGCAAGTGTTGAGAGTGGAAATATTAGTGAAGATGGTTTGCTTAGAGAAGCCAGCATAGGCACAAGTAGTGGTGTTGCAATCAGAAGCTGTTGAGTTACCAAGGAGTAAATTGCTACCTTCACATGCCATGGTTGGGCATGATGACCAATTAGATGATTTCACTGAGGATGGCTTCAACGGTGATGGCTTACAGTCAAGACTGACAAAAAGAGGAGCAAAACGAAACAAAAAAGTAAGCTCACTTGCTCAACCTCTAACAAGTTCTCAAAGAACAAATTATTCACTGTGGCACTTACATCCAGTTTTTTGCAGCATCACACTGACACAACACACAGTTGTTCGCCGTGTAATCGTACGTATCGTTCGAGAGAAGGAACGGGAAGTCTAAAGAGTCTTGCCTGATCACTGATGAACAAGCTGCAAATAGAAATCAGAACAGTTAATTAACTTTATGATAATAGCATTTGTTAAAGAAACATAAAGAATTTTCAGTGATGTGGTAATTTATGACAAAACTACGGAAAAAAGTGTATTTCCTTTGATGACTGGTGAACTCAAACAATTTCCTCTCATGATCCTGTTAAAGGAACGGCATAATATTCTAGCATATTGACAAGGACAATAGAATATCTAGCAGCAGTTTGACGAGAAAGTTAATAGTATGTTGTGTGATGATCATGAACAACGGTTAGCTATTATACAACAAATCTCTTCCCAAAACCTGCCAGCTCCTCTAAAAAGTCCTAATATTCCTCTCAAGCCATGAGTCCCATAAAATTGCAAAAAGAACTAGCAGACGAAATATGAAAAGACGGAATGTAATTGATATCGTCTATCGTATAATAATGGTCTTGTACAATAAGCATAACTAACAAGGAGAACCTCTTAAATCGAGTAATCGAAATGGAAGCTCTAGGTGATATGATCCAAGAGTTTACCAACAGGTCATAACTACAACCCCAACAAGAAGAGTGCACCACTCTCACAAATGGTCTACTTTTAAGGACGTGTCTCTTATTTGGGTGGATAGGTTACTATCTACTAACGTTATTCTTCACAAGCAATCAAGAGCTTTTAGTGACTGGTCAAATAAATAAATAAAGCAACTTCTAAATCCACTCATCAAAAGAAAAAAAAAGGAAGCCCCATCCCACCCACCACTCCGCTCTATGTTTTTAATCGGTTGACATCGACTTTTCTCTACCACCTTGGCTTATATATATAGATATATTTCTTTGTCCATTTTCTCTCTCTTCATTGACTAAATACCAAAATTAACCCACCACCAATTGCTTCTCTTCAAGAACCAAACCTCCCTCTAAATTAAAAAGAAAGAAAACTATTCAAGGAAGCTTACAGATGTAGTTGTCTCTTAGTCTCGTTAAATTTAAATTTAAAAATTTATATGCTACGTACAAATTGAGAGTGCTTTTATAATTTCTCTTTTATATCCAACTCCAGTAGTGCAAAATGCTAGCCATATTGTAGCAGCCTTTTCAAATATTCTCTAGTAATAATGAGGGACGACATCAGCTATATGGAAGTAGCGAGGAAGGCATGAGCAACTCAGAGCGACATCGAACTGTCTGCTAATATAAAACAACTAAAACTACGTATTATCTCAGGCATCATTAATTAATTAAGTACTCAAAAGTCAAGTGCAGTCATTGTCCCAAATTCAACAGGAGAACAAAGAAATCCTTAATATTAGGATCTACAGTACAAACTTAGATCATTAAAGATTCTACAAACTTGTATATGAATAAAATTAAGTGTCCTGAGGTTGACCAATGGACATGACTAAATAGTTCTTAGATTTTAGTGTAGACTGAGAATTGAGAAGTGTTTGATGTTTTTCTCCAGCCTTATTTTATATTATTTTGGAACACAGAATTACAAATATGTGAGAGATGGGGATCTGAACCTCAAACCATCCTAAAAACTATTGATATTTTTCCTTGGAAAAATAGGCAAAGAGTTTAGGCAAATCTTTTACCTTCTTTAGCACACACATATACATACTTTTAATTCTCAAATTCTTTAACATATGTTAACAAAAAAAGAAAAAAAAAGTTAAAAAAGAGCCAACCATATTTGGTTGTTCTTAAATACAGTAAATGAACCAAAATACTTACAAAATTTTAAATTACAACAATGATAAACATAGATAGCAGTTTTGTTATTTACATTCATTTGGCTTAATTATGGATGTGTATATATATTTTAATTTATGGCAACTTTCATTGTTCCATTTTTATTTTTGGAAACATCTTAAAATTTTAGGAAACAAAAAGATATAGTTTTAGAAACCTTTCTGTTTCTAAAACAAAAGACATCAATAAAAGAAAATAGTTTTTGAAAATTAGTTAGAATTTCTAATTACTTCAAAACCATTTTTTGGACTAAATTACGAAGGAAAAAAATACACTCCATCTTTGCTTTTGTTTAGTGTTCTTTTCACTCTCAACCTTTCTTAAAAGTTTTGGCAAAATTCAATATATATAATATTTAAGTTTCAATTTTCATTCCATGTTACTATCACACATGGATATAGATCTCAACATAATTTCTACTTTAAGATTAGTTTCGTAACTTTTATGAAATGTCAAAATTAATATGGTAACTTTTTGAAATAATAGGAAGTTTTTGAAAAATAATAATAATAAAGTTCGTGTTTTTTTAGTTTGAATCAGTGTTAAAAAGAACTTATAGTAATTGTAATAATTAGATCCATAATTTCAAAGGTTGTTTTTGGGATTTACCAAAAATCATATCCAACCTAACAAGAACCCAAAAAAAAGTAGTAAAGGCAGACTTTACTTCTTTCACTTTAAAGTCTAATCAAAGTTGAGAAATAAATTTGGATGAGCAATGGAAACATTATAGAGCGAAACGAATGTAGAACTCATCCAATTTAACCCTAAAATGTGTTGAATCAAAGAAGACGAAAAAAGAGAGGAAGGAGGAGGAGAAAACCTTTAAGAGGAATGTCAAGAACTTGTGAAGCTTGAAGACCTTTTGGATCTGCAATTCCATTCAGCTTCAATATCGTCTCCTCCGACACATTATACCTTCCGGCAATCGCCGAAATGGAGCTTCCCATTTCCACCAAATGTCCGTAATGAACGACTCTGTTTCCATCCACTTCATCGCAGCTACACGGCAGCGGAATCCACAGCTCTTGCCCTACGTCAATTTTACGTGGATCAGGAATTTCATTCGCAATCTGAATTTGAAGGAACGTGACGAGTCTCGCGAAAGTGACTTCCGCGATTTTGTCGAGCGAATCACCGCTTTGGACTGTATAAATCGGACGTTTATCAGAGAGACCAGTCCCGTTGTTGCACTTGCAGTTGAATGGAATCTTGATCTTACGAGAGGCCGGTAAGGAAAAATTCGACAAGGTGTTGGCCGGAAGGTTGTTGGCGCCAAGGAGGGAGAGGAGGTGTTTGACCTGGAAGAGTTTCTGCACGGCGCCAATGGTGGTGGCGTTTGGGGAAATGTAGTCGATCAGAGAGTGGCATTTGGAGGTGGAGCTGCAGTTGAAGCGCGGTGGTGTTTGAGCAAGGGAAAGGGTGGCGATGGCGGAGAAAACGAGTAGTGTGAAAAGTATGGTTCTTGTAGGTGGGGAAGCCATTATTGTTGTGTTTGTATTGTTGGAAATAGGAAGGTTTTGTTGGGGTATTATCAACGGGGGGATTGAAGTTTAGGGGAAACGCGGTTTAGGAGTGGGAAAACTGGAAAAGTCGAAGGGAAATGGTGAGCGTGGGTTAAGGATATGGACTTTAGAGGGAGAAATTCAAATGTTAGTGGAGAAAGAAGAAGAACTTAAAGAAGCCGCCATTGAAGAGTCTATGGAAGCTTTTTTATGTTGTCTGTGACGTGTGAGAAATTTCTCAACAAATTTGGATTAGAATTCTCCTAATAATTAAGTTCATTTTAGGTTTGTTAAATTTTGGTTCATTTGGTAGGTTAGAAAATTTTAGAAAATATAGAGACTAAAATTGAATAAACTTAGGTGTCACACGAGTTCGAGTTAGAGGGAGTATTACAGGAAGAAAAGTCCTAGGCATGTGAGAGTACTATTCTATAATGAAATAATTGGGAAGTGAGGGTGAACGAAATGACAAAATCAAAAGGTTATATATCCTTATCTTCGAAAGAATCTTGGTCAATTAATATTTCGACTAATAAATTCGTATGTAAAGACTTCATATAATTTGTTGACATTAATGGTATGATTTCTTTGCAGCTAAGTGGTTTAGAGTGTGTTTGGTAGTGATTTAGAAAAAAAAAACATTTAGGTACAATTGATTTTGTAGAATTGATTTCTAAATATTTGATAACAAATTTTTTAAATTGATTTTCATATATTTAAATTTGATTTTCCAAGAGTGATTTTCAAACTGTTAAGTTACTAAAAATAGTATTTTAAGTATTTCAAAACCTATATAGAATAAGGTGGTGATTCTCCGTTAATCACTTTTCTATAACCTCTAGAGAAGTGATGCTTCAAAAATCAATCTTAAGTGAATTCTTATTTTTCTAAAATCACTTTTTTTAGGTTGTCAAACACCAAATTTTTTTGTAAAAGTGATTTTGTCTATGTCAAAATCACTACCAAACACACACATTAAAATCAATGCATGACTTTGAAAACGTCAAAATCAATCAACTTTAGAAAAATTAAGAGTTTAATAGACTCAAGGATCATAAAGTATTGGTCAAATGAAACCGTAGAAAGGATTGTAAAATAAATACACTTAATAAAAATAAATCAATACAATTATTAGTTTAGAGTTTTAACCGATACAATACTCAAACTTAAAAAATGTGTAAGTTGATATTTGTCTTAATTTCTTTAGTGAAAGTATCATTTACTTAAATAGTTAGTATTTATAATTGTCCTAATTAACCTTTAAACGGTCAAATTGTGCTTAACTCAATCGAAGTTAGAGATAATTAACTCAAAATTTAAATTTTATAATATTACTTATTTTTATTTAATTTTTAATTTTCTCTAATCTTTTTAATTAACATGCTATATTATTTATTTTAACAATAGTACACCTTATATTTTAGGTTTTAAAGACTTGTTCACACACTCAAATACTAATCAAATAAATGACCATGTCATATCATGTCACGCCATATTTTGTAAATGAAATCAAAATATTTGAAACAATATGTAAGTAATATTGGCTTAACTCAATGATAATTAATATTTTTGGATATTTATTAAATTTGAAAATTTAAAACTAAAAAGTCATAAATACAAAATAAAGTAGAAGCCAAAATTGGAAGCCTAACAAAAGATGAAGTTGGAATTTAACATTTTTATCCCATAAATTCAACACTATAATAACTACTATGAGAAATGTCTCTTTCCCTATTTGTTTTATTTTTGTTTTGTTTATTTTGACATATCTCTTTCATAGATTATTAGAAAAGTCCACAAATAATAATATATCATATTTGTTTTAATTTATAATCTTAGTCTTTTAATAAATTATGTTTGAAATAAAATATTTTTTCATATATATATATATATATATATATATTAATTAAAATAAACTTATGTTCTTCATATTTTTGTTATTTTCATTTGACTAAATTAAACTATGTTTTTTTAAGGAGAATTTAAAGGTCAGTAAAGAAATATACTTAACAAATGCCATTTAAATGAGGGAGAATTTGTGTTATGAATAGTACGAAAAAAAATATAAAACTATTTACAAATTATACGAAAATTTAAAAAAAAAACGTAGAGTTTGATAAATTTTGTTACAAGTTTGGATAATTTATATTTTAAAAAATATTCCTTAACTATATACACATAACTTTGAATAAGTCTAAATTGTCAATTAAATACCTTTTTAATATGGCTAATTTAAAATTACTAATTTTAGGTAGTCTGTGGTTTGTAATTTTAGTTAAACTATTTCCAATTACATTTTTGAAATCCGACTTTCATATTATAGGGTTTTTTTAATAAATGGTTTGATATTTTTATTTTACTAACTAAGAATGCAAACAAAACAATCTACGTAACTTATTATTCATTTTGTTTTTAGATAATTAAGTTAGAAAATATAGATGAATTTAAAGTGTTGATCTAATGTAAGTTAATAAAAAATTAAATAATAAAGTTGCCAATTTGTAAATATAGTAAAATATTATAATATTTTTTATATTTAAAGTGATTTTTTTGTTATATTCACTTTAATAATAATATTCTAACTCGATATAGTATTTTCATTTTAGTGTTAAAATCAATTATTGAAAAAAGGAGAGATATTTTTCTATAAAATTACATTTTTAGTCTCGAAAAGTTTAAGAAATTAAAGTAATTTAGAAGATTATGTCTTTAATTTTGAGAGCTTTAATATTTAAAGTTGATTTCTATTTGATTTAAATAGAACACTATAGTCTCGAGGTTTGAGAAATGGTTCTACGTGGTCTCCAGGAGGACTACTTTGACCGTTAGTTTATTTTCTTCAACCTTCGGCGATAGTCGAAAAGTAAAGAAGGAGGATTATCACCGTCAAAAGAGATTGAGGAGCTTCGAAAACGATCTTCTTCCTGCATTAATTATCTTTTCCCTCTTTTTCACTTAAGTTATTTCTTACTTACGTTTTATTATTCAACACAATAAAGTCGTTTAGATCCAATCATCTAATTTTTTTTTAATTGTTTCAATTTAAATTTCACCCATCACTCACTAAAATATGATGTTATGAGGTTTTGGTTAACTAAATAGAATCACACAATCAAGAGCCAATGTTACATATCTTTTTCCATATCCAAAGTTCAAGAGAGGTAGAAAGAGAGATGCATATGGTTGTTAGAGTTGTAATTTTGAAACCGAGAAAAACGAACAAATCCCTTATAAGGATACAATTTGTATGAAGTTTTGTTTAGCGTCAAAGGCAATGGATAACATGAATGAGTCGAAACAACATGATTAATATGAAGTTGAAATTGATTTTGTGAAAATTGGAGCAGTGGTTAGTAGTTTGAAAGAGAACTTCATAACTGTGACCAAAGGTTCGTTAAAGGAGACATCATTTAGAAAAATATTCAAATTTTCAAATCACATGCCCAAACTCATTCTTTAACCGTCACATCATTTTTTAAAAATAGTCCCTAGGACTATTTTGAACTATTTCTCAGACCGATAAACAAAGTGTTCGTTTTGAGACTTCAGAGACCAAATATACATCAACTCTAAACCTATGGGCATTCATTCAAACTGTAAAAATCAAACCGAAATAACTATAAAGCTCAATAAACTCTGAAATAAATATAGACCAAATATACATCAACTTCAAAATGTACCTCGCCCTGAGTATAGAAGTACCATGCATACAAAAAACACAAGTAAAAGAAAAATAACTATGGAGCGCAATAAACATTTATATTTAGCAAGAGAAAAGTATTCAAAAAGAGGTTAAATTACTAAAAAAAAAATAAAGCGCATTTGAAGATTGTAGTTTGGGTGAAAAATAACCCTAAACTTAGAATCAAAATATGACATGAAAGATCGGGGTAACTAGTTTGAGCTCTCCACAATCCGTGATTGAGGTAAGCCTAAAAATTAAAAAATGCTCTTAAACTTTAAAAAGTATTAGATGAAAACCATTAAATTTTATTTTATATATACTCTTAAACTTAAAAAAGTTTAAAAATCTTTTCATCGATCCAAAATTTTGCACGAACTTTCTCACCAAACAAAATAAAAACCAAGATTCAAGGTTAAAACGTAAAACATAATATTCCATAAAATCTAAAAAAATTACAAAATAAAAATTTCTCATTGAAACACACTAAAACACTAATTAGTCAAATAAAAAAAATATATTTGATTTTTGACCTACACTAAACTTTTGAAAACACTCTCAGACTTTCAACAGTGTTCTCAATCAAATTACTCTTAAACTTGAAAAACGAAATTAAAAAAAATACCATTGTTGTTATATAACCGTTAATATCATATTACTTTTTAATTTTCTTCTCTTTTCTTCCCTTTCTTCTTCAATAAAAATAAATAAATAAATAAACGACCCACTTTAATAAGGTATACCGACTCTAATAAGAATAAGAAAAATAATGAAAACACCAACAAATTAAATGTTTTAACAAAGTTTTATATTAAAAATTGAATGTATATTTATAATCAAATGTATCTTTTTATTGGACTAATTATTGTTTTAATCTGTTTTGGCTTTTAACGTTTTAACTTAAAATTTTTGTTTTTATTTTGGATGTCGAAAGTAGATTTTACCCTTTTTCTTAAATTAAGGGACAAGAACACTATTTTTTAAACAAAAATTTAATGACTACAGTTTTATATGCACTTTTTTTAAACCTATAAAAATGTACGTGGTTAAGCATTATATAAAAATGATCAATTAAACCAACAAAATTTTACTTGGATAAAATAACCTTTGTCAATTGTTCATACAATCAATTCTAATCACTCATCCCCTCAATGTTACATAGATTTGAAGAGATCTGCACACCAAAGAGAGTGCTTTTCTCTCATATTCCTCCCCAATAGTGAAACGTCACCGTTCGTTCTCTGCGTTGCATTTGTGTCACAAAACCAATTCAGTTGATAAACAATAGTTGGTTTGGAACATATTTTTAAACATTTCAAAACATCCAACAAAAACTTAAGCTGATGTATATAGCAAAACCATAAAGCTCATTACAGAACTAAAAAGCACAAGATTAAAACTCCTTAATGAAGAGGAGATGTATGTATGTGTTCAAATGAAGGGTTTTTGTGCAAAAATTGAAGCTTGCTTAACAAAACTAATACTCCACTCCAATGGCATTCAATAATCTATGTAGCTACACGATTTTTCATCCCATCCCCGAAAGGAGATTCCTACTCACCCGCCATGCATCCTCGATAGTTACTGACAGAATAATTGGGCTACAGGGCAGGAACCTGGTTTTTTAGGGCAAATGCAGTTTATTGACTAGTTACTGACAAGTATCACTTATTGTCCAATAGCTGCAGCACTGACTCCGCGAAGCTTTGTTGTTTACGTTCTCGGTATTTTGGGCTCGGACGGGAGTGCTTCAAATATCCATCCCATGGAACCTTCTTAAGACCTGCTCGAGCACATATTATGTCCCTGACCCTGATAAATAAAATAACAAGTCAAATTAGAGCAGCCCAAAGGCCAGTTGAACAAGAAAAGTTAAATGGAGAGATTTGATGCCGATAGAAACAGAAGAGCTTCAATAGAATTGCAAGTAGGAAATAAGGTTACCTTTCTGCAAACTCAATGGGTGTTTCTCCAGGCTTCAAAACTTGGGGCTCCAGGTACCAAACATCACAAACAACAGCCCAAGAGGTCATGAGCTGCAGCAGATGCATAGTGAACGACTGCCTGAAAAATGGTACATGGCTTGAGAATCATCTACCTGATATAACAACCATATGCAATAACACTAACATTGATAGGCAATTACTCTAAAATGTGGCAAATTCAGTGACAATCAATTATCATTCCAGCCAAAAAGTGCAAATACACAAAGTTATTCATAAAGAAAACACCAGGATAATGGATCAAAACGATCCAGCAAAGGAAAGATGCTTGTTTTGAAATATTCATTGAATTCTTTCCAACCAAAGTTAAGCAAGAAGAACTTAGCCACGTTAATCCATAGCAAACCCAGGTCTAAGCATATTTGAAACGAACCCAGGTCTAAGCATCTCCTGATGGCAAACTTTCACAAACCCCATGATGACCAAAACCTTTTCTTTTGAGCATAAGCATACTAGCTAAGCTATCAGGATCTGTGTTTTCTTTAGCGTGGTATCAGTATTTTAATTTTTTTTAAATTTTAATTTAATTCTCTGAAAGTTGCATAGAATGATAGTTTTCTGTTTATGCTTCATTCTATTTGTCGTACATAATTATCAACATATAGCAAATTAGGTTATCAAGCATAAACAATAACATTTATTATTGCACACAAGCATCATTTTCAAAAACAAAATACAGTTTCGTTCATGTCTTTGAAGTTGCCTAAACAAAAAAATTGTCAAACACGTTTTTAGAAATTTGAAAAATATTTTCAGCCACTTACCTCAAATATCAAACAGGAATAAAGTTTCAATCAACAAAAACTAATCAAATAACACATGTAATATTCCTCCACAAAAAGCTCCTTACTTCCTGCTGTTCCAAAAAGCATCAACGAAAATTTTATTGTATTTGATTGCAATTGGGCAAACAGAGCATCCAAGTTCAAATGCACCCTGAAATCATATAGTAAACCAAATAACTAAAAAAGCCAATCTCAACAAACTAGACAAAGCAAAAACTGGATTGATAAATAGCCTATTGAACTTGAGCAATACCTTCTTGAACATAACAGAGTAGTGGTTATTTACACAAGTTCCTTCAGGAAATATAAGAAGAGGATTGTTGTCAGCCCCTTGAACGTGGTCATTTAACCTAAAATGAAGAAGTTTAATAATCATTCCACTAAAACCCAGTATTTATTGTAATTCTTGTGCTCTTGTTGTATGGCGACACTTACTTCTTTGCTACAATTTCACGGTCCTTCAACTCTGTACGGTTGAACCATATACATCCTATACTCTCCAATATAGTGCTTTGCAACAGTCCTTCAACGACATATAAAATAAAGTAAGTTACAATATGAAGATCATTATGACCTTTCCTGATTACATTATATCTACCATTCGCAATTGTAATAACTAATAACTATTAGAAATGAAGACAAACATCTCTACTGATTATTAATATCAAGACCGTCTCTCTCAAACTTCAATTACTCCAGGCTTACTCCTACAACCTAAATATGCAGTTCACATTTTTCATATTAAATACACTCACCAACCCACCCAGGATGTTTTTGCATAATAACAGCAAAGGCAGTCATTTGCTCCAAGACTATGAAATCAATCATGGAAGTGTGGTTGGCCACGAAAACCTACACAACAAGGAAATGGACAGAAAAACAATATATCACCGAGAATGATGCTCAACGTCTTGAAAAGGGAAAATATGATAATATATGGGCCAAATGTAACCTAAAATCCCAAATACCTGTTTTGGTCTGATGCTAGGCCGTGGCCCATGATACTTAACAACTCCAGTCCAAGATGCAACAAAGAAGCTGCAAATCAACTCCACCAAAAACCTCTAACAAGGAAACATATAATCATTACACAGAAAAAATCTAAACTATCATGCTAATAAGTACGGAAAAATATATGACTAGGCAAGAAATTTTGAGGGTAGGAGATCAAACAATTGGCTGTCCAAATGTTAATTAATAAGTGTCTCATCCATTAAGCTATGCTCAAACTAGTACACAAGATGTATAATTAGAACACACAAGAGATATAATTAAACATTCACACCTCTAACTTAGCTCTCAGTTTAGGATGCCCTTTCAGAAGGAGATTCACTGGAATGAACGTTGAAAGGAAAATTATCCATCCTATCGTCAATATGAGAACCCTGCACCATTGGGTCAACAAAACATAGACAAAAAAATGAAAGTTAGTTCATATAACTAGAACTGACCATGTCATTATCAGACCAATGCTGCGTGTAAAAGCCTAACTAATCGATGAAGGTAAATTAAATATTATATCATCAAATACTCCGCCCGTATGATAGTAATTAGGGAGGAAATAACATTGCATAAGTTTAAATATAGGATCCTAAATCACCTACTGTGATGTCAAATTAAATCACCGATGAGACTCAAATGCTAAAGTTGATGGGTGAAGTACATAACACAAAACAAACTAACCTTGCCGGGAAGAGAAACAAATACCGAATCACCACTCCACAGCACCACAAAGGGAACAAATAAATATTCCAATTCCATGGCTCTGGTGGGTTTGATTTGAAACACCTTGTAAACGAATCCTACACATTTATCATCACAACAAAAAATTAACAACAAAAATTTCTAAAAATAAATGGAGGGGAGCTATCAGCTCTCAAAGAATTCACTTCCAGGACAAAAAGGAAAAAAGCAATCAGCCCCCTGAAAACAACCAAAGGACATAGGAATTGCAAACAACGAAAAGGGAAAGCTTACATCAACAATAGCACCAGCAGCCTCGGTAAGGGTCGGCGAAATATCGAGCAAATCACGACTAATGACCAAAAACAAATTAATAAGCTAATCAAATCTCTCGAAAACGGCAATCGAAGGAATCGGGGCGACATGATAAGAGAAGAAAAAACTCAAAGCAATATGAAATTGAAGAAACATAGAGAAAAATGGAGATTACAGGCGAAGCTTGGCAGTGGGTTGTTGGATAGAGGATCCGGAAGGCAAGTAATCTTCGATATTGGGTCGATCTAAGTCCAATTCAGAGGCGGAGGATTTGAGAAGAGCAGCACCACTCATAATTGGTGGCTTTGAGAATATGATTGAAATCTGGATGTGGGTCTCTTCCTATTTGCTCTGCCTCTTCTTGTTGTTGTTGCTGGTGTTTGATTGTGAGGCTTGAGATTCGGGTTTGGTTTTGTATTGTGAGTAGTGTATTGTGTGTTCGTCCGGTGGTTTCAGTTACTCGTAATGTATTTCTCAACACACGCACAAATTTGATGGGACCTCTTCCTGTCTTCCCCCCTATGTATTTATTTCCCCTTCCACACTTGTCACCTACTTTCCTACGTCCCTTTCTTTTACGTTCCCGGCTCTTCCTATACAACGATTTAAACCTTAAACTTTAAGAAAGAATATAATCAAGGTAGAGTTGATAGAAAATATACTATAAAATTTTGAAGCATTAGAAAGGTAAAATAAATGATCGTGTACGATTAACTCTCATGACTCTACTTTTGTTTGCCTCATCAACAACAAAAACAATCTTATTATGTACATGTATTGAATTAGTGTAGAAAATATAGAGATCAAGGAGTAGTAGGGGAAGCAATAAAAGAAGTAACAAGTGGAAATAGAGAAAACCTAAACATAAAAAACGAGAGTAGCGACAGTGAGATTTAATATGCATGTATAAAGTGATCCGTCTTTATAATTTCATATTGATATGACGTAAATAAAATGTCAACAATATAATATAATAATATATATATGTATATAAGTTTTAAAAAGTGAAACATGTTTCATTTTGGGTCCAAATTCTATGTCATGCACAAAAAATGTAATATTAAGTGTGTAGTAAGTCATTTTTGTGTTGTGAACATGAACAAGTAAACTAAACTAACTTCCAAAATTAAAAATATTTTTAACAAAATTTATAATGTAGGGAGAACATAATTCTCAATGCTATTAGAATTTGCAAATATAAAATTGGTCAAGTACTATTAAAACTAAAAGATTAGAAGTTAAAAAACTGAAAGAGAAATTGGGAATTAATAATGCACTAAAGGAATCTAATTAACAGATTGGTTTATTGAGATAAGTACTTTGATCAGAAATCTATTAAATGTGTTTAATTAATTAAAGTAATTTAGTTTAATAATCATACTTTATTCTTCAATTAAATTTACTTATTTATTAATTTAAACTAATTTGTTCAAATATCTTTTCATCCATTAATGCATGTCGTACAAAACCCATAGAATTAGTATCATAGAGATATAAACATCTTTTATCCTTATAAAAATAATTAACATTTTCCAAATATTTAGCTTTTTAAAATTAAGTTTATCTTTCTCAATAAATACATAATAGATAGCACAGTTTAAAAAATAAATTTAAAGTATAATACAAAGATAAAAGTATTTACAAAAACAATGAATGTTAATCAATTAAATACTAAACTTTTTTAAATGTCAAATCTAGCAATTATTGATAGAAGTTATATAACAAAAGTGCTAATATTTATTGTCTCGTTCGTATAACAATTTTAGAAAAATCATGAAGTCAATTATTTCTTTTTATAATTTTATATTTGCTCTTATTGATTTTGATTATTGCGAAAAGTTATTTTCTTTGCCTTTATTGTTATTTTCTTCGTATAATTAATTTATTCATATTATTACTTCTTCCGCTTCGTATTTCCATTTCTCGTTTGCAATTTAACTTGTATTTGAGAGAAAACATCAAAAGAGTAAATATTAGATATTGTATCCACAACACTATATAAATTAATATACAAAGTTCAATTCCACAAATTACATTTTTTCGAAAATCTCGGGTGAACCTCTAACTTTTCTTATCTCATGGGTCCGAACTCTAATTTTTCTAAGTGATGAGAGAATCAAAGATAGTTGATATCAATTGAGATGGGTGGGGGAAATGGGCCTATTATAAGCCCAAAACAACAAGGCTGCACTTAATTTCCTAATTTTGGGCTGGCCCAAACTACACCAAGTTCATGCCTGGTTGAATGTAATTTCCTTTGTACTTCATCTTTGGTTGTCATTGTTCAAATTGGTTTTTCTAATTTTAATTTCGACATTATAATTGAAACTTGTCATTTATTACACTAACCATTAAAAATTAAATATAATTATGCCTTTCTAAAAATGATGTGAGGAGAAACTAATTTTTCTTACTACATCAATTAAGGATATTAGAGGTTAAAAATCAAAGTTATAGAAATCTATGTCAATTAATTACCACCCACTTAATCTCATCTCCACAAACAAAGAAAGTATCATCCTATATATATATAAAGAAAAAGAATTTGAAAGCTAAAATACACTTTCCGTTGCTTAATTTTCATGAAAATAAAGTAACATCACAAACATAGAAATTTTCGTAATAACGATTCAATTATTTGAACTTTAATCACTTACAATTCACTCTACGTACTTTCTAATCTATAACAAATTCATCTCTATCATAAACAAATTTATTTTATAAGATCTAATAAAAAAAAGTATACATATAGATCAATAAACTGATCCTATATTATATTCTTTATTTATAAGTCATAAGGATGTATTTGGTCAAGGACTTTAGTGGATACAATAAGTTAATAAATTCTACAACTAAAAAACATTAATTTTATACCTACAGGTGAATGAAGTGAGACTATTTAGTGGATACATTAAGGGTCGGCCATTTATTAAAAAGAAGAAATAAGGTTACATTCTTTCATTATTTTGGGGGTGCAGTTAAGGAATGTGTATCTAAATCACTCTAGCTATAAAATTATAAGGTAAGGAATAAGGACAGGTGTCAACATATTATTAGAGTGTTTAAAAGTCCTACATGTTGCATTGTAGGGGAGGGTGACCTTTCTTTCTCGTTGCTATTTAGGCAACCCTAAGGAGTAAGGGGTAGGCCCTCTAGTTTGGTGCCACTAACTAAACACACACACACTACACTATCACTTGAAGTTTTCTAAGACTTCCCCACATGTACTCCCATTTTGTCTATTCCCCCATCTTCTTTTCTTTAGGAGGAGAGGGAGCAGTGGGAGCCGTATCCCCTTTTATCAATTATTTACCTTTAATATCATGTCCACACAAATATATATCAATCTATCGTCCGTTCGTCTATCCACTTTCTACTAAAGTTGAAAAGGTTTAGTCTAATAGTGAAATGTGCTCATGACCGACGTACGTGTGTTCGAATTTTCATATCCTTACTATATTATAAAATATTTACAAGACTGATCAAAGTTATGAAGATGATTGACTTCAAATATCCTCATCATTATAGCTTAAGAATTATACAAAATATTCAAACCATGTTATCAACAAATCATTCATTTATTATAGTTTAAGCATTCTCTTAATCTCCCCAACATCATTCTATGTTTAATCATGGAGATTATTTCATTGATATTAAAGATCCTACTCCATCATGTTTGGACTTTATGGGTAAGAATTACATATATGAAGAATAATATATGATTTAAATAATAAAATAAAATAAAAGTGAAGGAGAGGATGTAGAAAATATGTGGGAATTTAATGATTAGTAAATTAGTTAAGTTTGAAAGAAATGGCTCCATAAAATCCAAAGTGGAGTGAATCATTATTCATTTGATTCTCATCAAATTAATTATTTGATCCTTTGAGTCAAGCATTCAAGTAATACATATTTATATATATCCAAAAAATCAGTCAAACTCAATAATAATCACCATTATTATTCTTCTTTCTCTTATTTATTGTATAAAGAATAAATGGTTGAATATATATAGTAAAAAGATTTTTATTTGGAATAATAAATATGTGCTAGCAATATGATTCGTTGTTATTGATTTTATTAGAATGAGAGACTTTGATTATTGACATCACAATCAAAAACCTTGTATTATATATCCTTTGATCACTAGTAACACGATTTTAATTTTTTTCACTTAACACTAATGAATAGCTTAGGTTGGTTTTCACTTCTACTCGAGAAGTGTGTCTCGTAATTGAACTCTCATGCATGCCTTCAAATTCGCTAGTCAATCTCCATTTGGGTAGTTCGGACAAACCTTTTGCAAACGTTTCTCTAATACTTTTCAAAAGAGTGTATCACAAACAATTATTTTGGATTGAGTTAAACGAAAGTTAATTAGAGACAAATTCAACTCAAACATTGAAATCTATTAAATAACCACTGTGTTTAAAGAAAAAGATTAAAGAAAGAAAGAAAAAAGGGGTAAAAAAGATGGTAAAGTTTGGTGTAGAAACTTTCCCATATTCCTAAAAGAGCATTATGATTGAAAATTCTTCTCAATAAGTTTTATTGGGGATTGAAAATTCTTCATATCCTCATCAAACAACACAAACTACTCTTCTTCATGTCAACTTTTGCTGTTTAAAGAATATATTTTGTGTATAGGACAGAGAGATTCATAATTGGATATTCTTTGGATAGTTCATACCATTTTCTAAAGAGAAAATAAATTAAAACCCATATCTTCTCCTCCTTTCTATGTAGCTTTTTATTTTAAAAATTATATTACAAAAATATTAACGATAAAACTCAAGTTAAGTCATTTGTAAAAATCATTTAAGTTTCATAAGAAAAATTTTAATATTTAATTAGTGAAAGTAATCAAAACGGTAGAAATAAAAGCAATAAGAAAAGTAACGTAATTAAATTTTCAAACCCTAAAATTAAAAGGTAAATAGTTATCCGACAATGACTTGATAATTTTCGTTCGGTTTCTAGTTTATCTAAATACTTGAATTTTTAACTAAAATTGAAAAACAAAACCTTGTAATTGTAAAACAACATTTACTTATTCTTTTAAAACTAAAAAAAAAAAAAAATTATCAAACATGAACTAATTAACTTATAGTAATATGTTGTTTATTTTTTCAAAATTTGTACTTTTGTTTTCTCCTAATTTCTTAAGGAACGTTTTCATATTTTCTATACAAACATTTGAATACTATTTATTGTATTGAAGGATTGTAGGGTTTATGATTAAAAAAAGAAAAGAAAAGGTAATGTGAAGTAAAAAGGATTCTCAAAAGTGACAAAGATCCAATAATCTTTCTGGACAGATTCTTTTGTCCAACCTCTCTATTCTCTTTCTCTCTCTCTCTCTCTCTCTAAATTAAAGTCCTTTCCCATCCACTTCAATTTAAATTATAGGGCATGTGTTTACTTCATTTTTAATGTTTACAAAAATGGTGTACTATATTTATTATATTTTGTATTTAATCATTTGCTTTTCAATCTTTAAAATGTATGTGTTATATGTTCTTCACATTTTAATTTGTATTTAATAAGACTTTTGTTTCTAAAGAAAACATGTGTAGTGATATTGATATTTTAAGGTAATATATATAAAATTGAATTTCGTGTCTATCATCCCTCTAAAGTATAAATAATTATTCTTTTAAAACATTTACTCAACCATTTTAAAATTTTGAAGGACCAAAAATCCATAAATAAAATTTGTAATTTAATTAAAACAATCATTTAGTTAAACATTTCTTTTTAACGTTACAATTTAGCCTTATTTTTTCAATTTAGTATAAAATAATTTAGTTATTAGACTGATTTGGTTAATTTAATTCTGTAGGTGTAACAATTTAATTCAATATATTATTTAAAAAATTCTCAAAGGCTTTTGACATTCTAATTAATTTAATTAAATCTGGTGACATCAAATAATCTTAACTATTTTTTTTTATAATTAAATCATCAAGGTCGTGTTTAAGAATTATTTAACTTTTTGGCTTTTAGATTTTGAAAGTTAAATTTATAACACTCATTTTAATTCTTTTTTTATATTCCCTAGTAATGTTTTAAAAGAAATCAATATATGTTTAGGAAACTCTTTTACTTTTTTTTTCCAATTTTTTTTTTTTTAAATTTGGCTAAAAAATTGAAAAGAAAATATGCTTCATTTGCAGAAACTAAATAAAAAATAAATATTAACTATTAGGGTTTTAAAATTTTAAAACTCCAAATTACTAAATCACTATCTACTAACTAAAATATTTTTACAAGACTAACTCATTAAAGATGAACTAAAATTTAGTATTAAAATTAAAGAGACTAAAATGTTACACATTAAAAATATGAATACTAAATCATTACAAACTTAAAAACTTATAATGAATTAACTAAGGGAACTTTTGTATACCCTCCGAAGTTGCCATTTGGTCCTCTAATTTACCTCGAGTAAAAGTAAGATTTTATAGCCCCGACCCTCTTAATGTTTTGAGTCTCCTCATTTTAAAATTATTACAATTAACTTACACGTAGTTACAGTAAAACCATTAAAAAAAATTCCTTGTCTATCTATACAGTGTGGTATATATTTTCTCGAATACATATGATAATTCAAACAAGTCCAAAATTATTAATTGGGTGATAGCTGGGGGAGTAAAGTGAAATTAAAAAAAAAAAAGATTCTCTCTCTAAAATCTGAAACCATTAACTCCTCCATATAGTTCTTTTCTTCATCCACTTGCATTTGAGAAGAAAAAAGAAAGTGAAAGTGATGGTTGAAGAGTACTCCTCATTCTGACTCCAACTTTTTGTTCAAAAGAAAAAATAAATACGTGTTTTTGCATGTACTTTGGTCACATGGATACAACTACAACTACAACAACCACAACCACACCCAACAAATTGAAGGGTACCCTTTTGTTT
The DNA here is from genome assembly GCF_000004075.3 of Cucumis sativus. Classification (NCBI taxonomy): domain Eukaryota; kingdom Viridiplantae; phylum Streptophyta; class Magnoliopsida; order Cucurbitales; family Cucurbitaceae; genus Cucumis; species Cucumis sativus. The sequence continues at coordinate 1,431,988 of NC_026661.2, read as the reverse complement.
TAGGGCATAGAGAGAGAATGAAAAAAAGAAAAAGAGGACTCTGAATCCCATACATATATATATCTATCATATATGTATATATACTTGAGTAAAGCACAGAGTTTTTGAGAATAGAAAAACACCAGAGAACAGAGAACATAAACATGTATAGCTACATAGACTTAGACGACGATGGGAAACCCAACCTCAAAGGTAATGGAGATCAGATGAAGAGGGAAAATCAGGATTATTATATATGGTTTATGTGAAGAAGAAGGGACTTACCTATGTGTGTTCTTAATGTGGTTTTTATTCACATTAAACAAAATCTTCTATACATATTTAATTTCAAAATGTGGTTTTTATTTCAATAGTATTGTTGTATTTAAATTTCTTTTAAAAGTACGTTATTTGATCGGGGCAAGCTAAGCATTCCATGAAGAAAGTTTAATACTTGAATTGTGAAAAATTAATTCAAAGAAACTCACCATTAATTCAACAATTTATTGCTACAATCAATCCTTAATTAAAATGTTTTTAAATTATAAAAAATATTAGATAGAAATATCAAAACCAATAAATGTATTTCCTAAAATTTTAATTATTTGAAAATGGATTTCTTCTTTCCTTATTTAAAGGAGCCCAAAAAAATTGAAAGGACCCATAAAGCTATGCTTACAAATCTTTAGATCTAATTTTTTTAGGAATTCAAAAGTCATAAATTAACATAATTATAGCATATGACCTTGAAATGACATTTGACATTTTATTTCTTTTCTTTTCTCTTTTGATTTTATTTCCATTTTGAAGAGAACATGACATAAAAATATATTGGTTAGCCCAACCACCAAAATTATACATGTAGGTGTAACTTTTACATCAACCTTAATTATTCACACACACACACATACACATATTAAAATTTCCCTAAACAATTTGATATGAATAATTGAGTGAAGATTAAGAATCAAAAGAAAACATTGATTCATTTTGATAGTTAAGTATATCACCAATAGATATTACATTTGTGCTCACATGAATCATTAATACTTATATGACCCAAAAGTTATAGGCTAAATAAATAAATAAACACTTTGTACCCATTGTATGATATTTTAAGCCATAATTCACATGTGACTTGATCTAGCTATATGTGTGTGTATGTATATATATATATATATATTTGATGATCACCAAATTATGATATGCACACACATCATCATCACATTGGATTCTCTTTTTTCTTTTGATCATCATAATTTTTTTTAAAAAAATCTTTTTTCTTTTCTGAAAAAGAAATGATTTATTTCATTGGGTATAGTCTCTTCCAAGATTAGGGTACAATGAAAGATATAATTGGGGCCTAAGTAATTGCTATGGTATATGTGTGGGCACAAACAATTTTGCACATGATGGGTTTGGGTGGATCCCCACTTTACTATTGTTTTTTTAATATTATTTTCTAATTATTATGTATTTGAATTTCAAATCTCTTTTTCTCTAATTTCTTCATTACTTATTTCCACTTTCCAATATTATTTTTCTTGTGTAATTCTTTTTTGGTTCTATTTTATTAATTAGGGACTAAATTTTAGCAAGAAATTGATATTATTGTTATAGTGAAAACCTAACTATATGTCTAATCTCTCACTTCCAAAACTAATTATAGAAAATAAAAATCAAACAACAATAATTACTTGAAAATTAGTTTAGATAAAGAACAAAATTTGATAAATTATTTATAACAAACACAATATTTATTTAAGTATATTTTTCAAGAAAGTGGTAAATATTTTATTTTTTTACGATTGTGACAACAAAAATTCATAATTATTCTAAACTTTTAAGTGATGACTAATTTTTTTTATGATAATTAGTAAAAATATTTGACAACGACATTCATTTGTTAACGTTTTCTATTTAATTAACTATTTAAAACTTTTTCAACAATACTTATTTTATAATGGTAAAAAGGATTTAATTTTTCTAAAATAAGGTAACTTGATCTTTTATATTTGTATGAAAAATAACCACCGAAATATGTATCATAAAAGAAAAATAATTTGATATTCACGAAGTTGAGTGATAAACATTTTAAAATGAGAAGTTTATTGAATTAGAATATTAAAGTTGAAAGACTTAAAAAAAAGGGTATGAAGCAAAATGAATATGTGTAGTATATACAACATGATTATCATATAATATTAGTAATAAAATTAGATTAATTAATTAACATAATAGATTAGTAATTTGGTCAATGAGATGCAAAAAGCTATTGTTGAACTTTGAATATGCATCAATATGCATGCCATGATGTGACCAACTTTTAATACCTAACAATTGCATGTGGGTTAATTGATAGTTTAAGCCAAAGAAAAGTATTATATATATATATATATTGTTAATTGAACAAGTCTCTCATAAAGTGATCTCATCATACTTGATTTTCATAGGGTCACCCATACCCGTATTTCATTTTTATGTTTTCTACTTTATCTTATTTTAAGAAGTTCTCACATGTAATTATGTATTTTTATTTTTTTAAAATGGCAAAAAATGTCTCATTGTTTTTTTTTTCTTTCTTTTTTCTCTTTTTCTCTTTTATTATTATGGATAGACACTTATTCTCTTTTAGAATGAACTTTTTATTTTTTTTTATTATTCTTAATTACAAAATTTAGAAATAGAGAAATTTAAGTTGCAAATCAAACTTTCAAACTTTTGTTATTTGACGGTCATATCTAAAGGTTTAAGTTAATATACATTATCCTATATTAATATAATTTTCATCTTCTATTTTCTATTTTTAATGTTTTAAAAATTAAGTTTATAAATACTAATTTTATCCACGATTTTATTTTTATGACAATATGTGAGTTAAAAAGATCAAATCCAAGTTCTCAAAATGATTGATAATGCGCATAATATCCTAAATTATTCTATACAATTTGAGAGATATCAAACATAGATCTCAAGGATGACTATTAATTTTAAAAAACAGTAAAAATGAACGATATATATATACACGAATATTACAAAAATGTCATTATTTTTTAGTAAGAGACATCGATAGGTGAGCTATAATAGATTATGACATTTTACTATTTTTAAAAGTATTTTCAACAGTTATATGATCTAAAACAAAAGCAATTACTATCTCAAGATATGAAACAAAGATAAAAATGGTTACCAAATAATGTAGATATTGCAAGACTATATATAGTTCATCGTACTCGTGTAGTAAAACTATAAGTAAAATTTAAGAGAACAGGTAGAATAAGCTAAACTCTCCACAATAGGCGGCAAATGTTGGGATATCACGATGCCAAATAGTTCAATTCAACCTATGGTGATTTGAGGTTGACATAAAGTTCTTTCATTTCATCTACTATAATTGTTTTGTGTTTAATGAAATGATGGACTCTAGTGAAAATGGGTTGCCTTATTGTACATCATTTTTTTTTTTCATTTGGCTATGATGGATTCGATAGAGCGCAATTATGGGGTTGAGAGTGTGAAACATTGTGTTGTGTTTTGTATCTAAATTTATGTTTATGTGCTATGTATTCCGATTTTAGAACGTAAAATATATACGTGTTAAGTTGGATTTCAATATATATATTAAGTTTTTTTTTTTTTTGTAAGAAGATCAATTCTTAATTATAATTTTTGGTTTTCAACAAATTAAGGTTAAAAAGAAAGACTATTATTAATATTTAGACAATTACTCTGAACTCAATGTGAATAAAAAAAAATTGGAAGGAAAAAAGATGTTAAAAAATTGGTTCAATTTAGATTCACACCATATGTATGTATTGAGCGTATAATAAGTGTGATTGATCCCATCTAAGATTTTAAAGGCGGATGAATGCTAGTTTTTGAATTAACTGATAGTGGTGGGGCGCGTAACACATGACCATTCCTTGACGATATTTTGTCCGATTATTCATAATAGTGTACATATACATACATATATATATATATCTTGTATAAGGGTCAAAGTAATAAAGGATTTTTGTTTTTGTTTTTGATTTTCACATAAATAAGTAAAAAAAAAAAAAAGAGGAGGAAGGACAAATGAGAAGATTTGAGAGAAAGGACAAAAATTCCAAAGCTCCTTTTATGACACCACACTTCCAATTAGGGCAAATATTAAATGCTTGGTCAGCTTAGTTCTTTTCTTTTCTATTTTTTTCCCTTAAAGTTTTTATTCTAAAATAATCTTATTAATGCCTCTCAGTTTCACTTTTTTGCATTTCCCCACCTGATCATATTTTGTGTTTTTTCTAATAAAAATTATTTGATATTTTAAAAAGTATATAATAGTAAAAATATTAAATAAACCTAACTTCAATATATCTTTGATACGAGTTTTTGATATACTATAAGCTTTAGAGCAACAGGCTATCAATTATTCTAATAACTTCATGCAATTAGCTTAAGTCATCCTAAACCCTGCTTGTACGCTATTCAATTTACCAAAATATCCTTACCTTTATGTGCAAACTTTGGCCTATATATTCACCAAATATCTAAAAGAAGAAATTTTGATTCTTACTTATTAGTCAAATTGAGTATTATCAATTAGATAAAATGTGTTGTTTTTTTTAAAAAAATATTGATCTTTTGTGGACATTTCTCAAAAATATAGTTTAAAATTAATATCTCACCGTACTTTTATAGAGTTTCTCTTATACTATTTATATTACTCTTTACATCAGCGATATTCTGTAAATTTTCTTATAATTCATATATTTTACGAGATAATATAAATGTTGATTCATTCCTTATATCAAATATCAGACTAATAAATACATGAAATTATTGAAGAATTTTTTTGACATGTTGATAAAAATTTAATACTATATGAGAAGAGTATAATTTTTTTTTATTTAACAACATATAAGATGGAGATTGGATTATTCTTGGTTGACTTTTTTAGTTCAATAATATATTTATTAACTATTTAAACTTTGTTTGAATTTATTTTAATTTTATAATATTATTTAAATACATATCCAAATAAGTAAGGTTGTTTAAATGCTAAGTTTTGAGATAAATTTAAATTTGTAGTAAATAACTAAGAAAATCAATATAAAAAATCAAAAGAATTTTTATGTAAATTGTAGAACTAAATATAATATTTGAAATTTAAGAGATTGATTAAGAATAATATGAAATATAAGGAATAAAGTATAGTTACATATATATTTTTAAATAGAGTTAAGTTTAGTTTAAAACAAAAGTGAATAGTAATAGTTTTATGTTATTTGATCTATATTTATGTAAAAAAAACTTTAAATAGTTAAATAATTTTTATTTTTTAATATAATAATTAGGGAATAGTAGGGTTGGAACCTTTCGTCTCAAACTAATCACAATGACCTAAATTTACTTTGGTTAAAATAATTTTCATTTCATTGTTAGTGGACAAAATATTATATAATTTGATTATGTAACGTAGATTAATTTAGTATATTATGAATAATATTAAGTACTTTTTACTTAATCTGATTTGTTTCAATTATTTAACTTCATGATGCTTATTTTAACAAATCTAGATGATGTTGGCACTTGCCAGATTAAAATAATTTATTAGGGAACAAAACAATCAATCATATGATATAAAGCACTAAAAATAAATTAAGCTGCTACAAAAATTCTTTCTAAAATAAAATAATTTTTTTCTTGAAAAATTGATTTGAAAATATATATTATTATTTATTCCAAAACGAGATTCCCACCTTGCTAGGAAGATTTGTTTTTATAGCTCTCTAACTTGAGTTATGAGTATCTATGTTTAAATCGATTATTCCGGTACAAATTCGATCGAGTTAATTGTTTTATCAATTTCAAATTGTCTATATGTCGAGCAGAGTTGCAAAACGTAAAGAGAGTGTGATTCGCAACTCAATCTCTTCTCACATTGTTTTTGTTTTGCAAGTTTTTTCCCTTCATAGTTGCTATCTGTTCTATTGTTGTATACCTGTCTTGTAGATCCGTTTATTCTATTGGTACTCATTTTTTGTTTTAGTACACAATTGTTCCAACAAAATTAAACTACCAACATCCCTAAAATTAGCATCACATTTTGCAATAATTGAATTTATTATGTCCAACAGTTGAATCTTCAATTTTTGAATGGTTCCAATAAAAACAAAATTTTATATCATATGTGTTGATGTTGTAGGACTAAAAAATCATTTATTGTAAAAAATTAATTTTATCAAATTAAAGATTGAATCTAAATAATTGGTGATTAAAATCTTTTACTAATACTGGGACTATTTTTCAAAAAAGCGAGTTTTCCATATCAACATATGATCTACCCAGTAGGATAAGATTATTAGATATATGTAGTATATGATAAAGATTATTTTTGGTTTGCATCACAATCTACCTTCTACATACAAAATATTTGTCTCTAACTCGAAAAAAAAAATGTTCAAACTAAAATGCAAATAAAAAAATGAAAATTATGAAAAAAGAACATTCTCAAAATATTTAACCTTTATAAAAAATAAAAAATTTATTTTTTAATAGTTTTGTTATTTGAAATATAAATATTTTGTCATTTTTCAACTCTACCAAAAGATTTCTAAAAAAGATAAAAAAAAAACTAAAATAAATATTTTAAAAAGTTTAAAAAATTAAAATATGATAATGATCCTTTCCAATTTTTTTAAAAATATAAAAATTTAACAAACTATTTACTCTTAACAAAACTCGAAAAGAGAAAATAAAAGTTTAAATATTTTGTTAAATGTTTTATTTTTTACCCATTTTTTAAATTTTAATTTAGTGATTCAAGAAAAATAAATATAAAATTTAAAAGTAAAAATCTTTTTAAAAATCAAGATTCCATAACAGATAAATTTTTTGTTGTAATATTTTCTCTCTAAAATTTGAAAATTTTGGGTTACAATTGAGCTATTTTTGACGATTTATCCCAAAATAGATTAATTAGGTCAGGTAATTTTGTATTAACCACCCCATTACTTTCCAAATCCAAAGTTGTGTTTGACAAAATTAGAGTTTTAAATGAAAATAAACTTAAACTTAATTGATTCAATCAAAACTAAAAGCTATTTTTCTTCTTCTAATTAATAATAATGAATCTAAATTTAAATTATTTGATTATAAATAACTTGGGAAATGGATTTTTTCCCGTGGCTTTGTTTGTAAGCAAAACATGACCCATTTCAATAGATGTTATATATGTTATGATTAATCAACTAAAACGCTTACTTTTTAAAGAATTATTGGTAGAGAATAGGGATCTTTTCTCTTTTCTTGAAAATTTTGATTTCAATAATTTTAAAGAAGAACAATTTCACTAAAAACTTCATAGGATCATAATATCAAAATAATAATAATAATATTAATAATGATAATAATAACAATAACAATAATAATCAATAATGATAATAATAATATGGTCCCCTTTCTTTGGATCTTCTTTATATCTTCATTGTCTTTTCCTTCATTCCATTGTGTTTTATACTCTCTCTATGGATTCTATTACCCTTTATTCTCTCCCTTTCTTCCCTCTTCTTATTCATTTTCTTTTCTTTTCCAACAATGACCATAAAGCCTTCTAACATTACTTTTTTTTTATTATTACTATTTTAACGGATTAACAATTCACTTCTTCAACTTTAGTTGATGACGATATTTAGTCTTTCAAGTTTCAACTTTAACAAATTATATCAACTGAGTTCATATACTTTGAAGTTTATAACAATCATTCTCTATTGTGAACAATCTCTTTAAAATGAAGTGTCAAATTTATTGTGTATTGTTTATTAAAACAAGTGATTTCTCATAGGTTTCTTGATCCATGTGTGTATGAAATTTTATGTTTCTTTACCAAAAGACTAAATTATTGCAAATTGTAAGTACAAAAACTATATAATTTGTTGTAAGTTTGAAAGTATAAGGACTAAATGGTTACTAACTAAATTGTTGCTTTAATCAAAGTTTATGGACTAAAAGTGATTTTTAATATAAATTTAAATATTTAACTTATAATAAAATTATTTTGTTTAATTTAACTCATGATAACATAGTTGAAATGATTAACCTACATGCCCTTCTAAGAGTAGAGGATTCTTGGAACTTCTCTAATAGAGTTACGTTCAGTTTTGGTGAGTCGGGTGTTGGTTGAGGTAGATTTTAAATGTAATACTTTGAAAGTTAAAAGATGTTTATACTATAATTAAAATTAAAATTAAGATTAAATTGGGTTGTAGTCGAACTTTAAAACATAATTAGGATCGTTCCTAAGAAAGTTTGATATAATAAATGTAATAATCCGTATAGGTAAAAGAATTGTTTGAACTTTGGTTGGACATGAAAGTTGAGTGGTGAAAATTTCACATGATTTCGGTGAATAAGTTGTTTTGGTCATATAACTTTCATCCAACCATTTTTAACGTTGCTATTCTATCCTCAAACTTTTAAAACTAGTGTTAAAATTGAACCATCAAATTTATAATAAGCGTAAAAGTTGGACTTACCAATGATAAAAATCGAATCCTCAAACTTATATATATAATCATTTGTATAAGTTTGAGAATCTAATTTTAAAATTTAAGGGTATAATTGTAATTACAATTACGATTGGAATAGGCTTAAATATAATGCTTTGAATGCATACTATAATAGGATATAGAATCTTTGATTTTTTATGAAACGTATATTTGCATTGGCTTTCTAAATAATTAAAAAAGTGTTTATAAACGTTACAAAGTGAATCCATATTTTATCATTCGATTAAGATGGATTTCACTTCGAAAGTTATTGTTTTGATGTCTATTTTTAAACAAACAGAAAAAAGAAAAGTATCTACCACTTGTTTGAAGAAGTAGGAATATGTTTTGGTTTAGAAACATATGCATTGATGAGCCATGGTTGTATTGTTCATTGGTGCATAAATTATTTGACCAAAAAGGTTACAAAAGTAAGTTGATTAGAAAGAAAACAATAATTACAACCCTCGAAGGAAAAGAAAACCATTATTACACTACTATACTCAATCATATAGTTGTTCCTAATTCGAGCAATACTTTAATATTTATATTAAGTTTGACACTTGTAAAGCGAGGTATTTAGTCATTAAATTTTGGTATGACAATCAATACCTAATACCTTATGTATTAACACATGCTTTTATTAACAACGATAATATATTTATTGCATTCATTTAGGTCGAAGATGACATGAAAATCTTTCTAATTAGAAATTAGAAACCATTTTCTTATTTTTTTGGTTGAGAACTCTTCCTTATTGATCACTTAAATCAATCAACCCAACTTTAAGGAAGAGTTAGAGAATGTTATCCATGATAAAAGATTGAAAGAAGGTACAAAAAATTAATTTTCTACTTAAGATTTGAACACTTCGTCAGAAAAGTTGTATCAAATTTTTACTTAAACATGCAATCTAACCGGATCAAGAATTACAAAGAAAGAGAAACTAAAAACGAAGAAAAATCATATTCAAAATCCCATTTCCAAAATTAAAATTGAAATATACAATATATAAATATATAAATGTGCGCCAAAAAATAGATTTGATAAAATGACAATAATATCTCTATTTAAACCAAAAATATTAATAAATAATCGTTTATATCAAAATAAATTGAACATAATTCAATTAACATCAATTTCAAAATTAGCCGTTTGATTTAAATACATGTGAAAATAAAAATGAATTAATTAATTTAAACATAAATTCTTTAATCCTCAAACTTCACATATATATATATATATTTTGATATATATTGTTGAAGTAATTAAAGAAAAAAAAAAAAAAAGAAGGAAAAGGTCACACACACATTGCTTTTGAACGTAAAATGAATGTATGAATATATGGAACCCTAAATGATAGAGTAACGGAAATTAAAGAAAATTTAAAACCCAATATGGTCCACAAAAATAACGACAATTTAATTACTCACAACCAAAAAAGAAAAGGGCAATAAAGGAAATAACAAATCAACTGTTAATTCTAAAACCAAGGGTATTTTCGGAATTTCATTCACCGAGGACACCCTATTTGTTTTATTTCTCTCTCTCTCTCTCGAACCAAACACCCAATTTCCTCTCTTTTCTCGCCCATTGTACTGTACTACTCTAAGTTTAGTAGCTATGGAGTTTGGACTGAAATTGAAGAATATTTTGATTTAAATCCTAAATTAAGATTATAATTCCAAAAAAAAAACAAAAAAAAAAAACCTACAAAAAGAAAAAGTTAGAAAAAGAAGAAAGGAAAAGAGAAAAAGAGGATTGCAGGATGAATGCTTAACGTTACAACCCAGAATTGGGGCTGAGATTGTTGGTTCTTGTTGTTGTTGTTGTTGTTCTTCATTGTTACTGTAATTTTCCAATCCCCATATAAGAATTAATGGAGTTTTAAAATGGGGTTTTAATGGCGTTCAAAAGAGTACTACTAAGAAATAAACTTTCTTTTTTAGCCCACACCGACGCACAAACAAAAAGCACACTCACTCACTTACTCATACAGTTCTTTCTTTCTCTCTCTACTTTCACTGGTACAAGCGGACGACTGACGACAAACTCCGCGCTGGCAAAAGATTCCCTCACCGCCTTCTCTTTTTTTTTCCTTTTCCTTCTTCTTCATCTTCTTCTTCCTGAACCCTAATTGGGTTTTTTTTTTTGGTTGTCACTGACACGGTTAAAGAGAAAAAGGGGTCGAAAGTTGAAAGGAAAATTTGCTGGGGTTTGAGCTTTTATTTTTATTTTTATTTTTGTTTTTTTGAGTTTGGAATTGATGGGTTTGTTTTTCTTCACCTTCTGGTAAACCCAGTTGAGTAATCAGTTATTTGTTTCCATCTACAAGAGGGGTGTGGATGGGCTGTTCCAGCTCTAAGGTCGATGACCTTCCAGCGGTGGCGCTCTGTCGTGAGCGTTGTGCCTTCCTTGATGAAGCGATTCATCTTAGATACTCACTTGCAGAGGCTCATCTGGCGTATATTCATTCTCTTAAAGGGATTGGTCATTCGTTGCATAATTTCATTGAAGAGAGTGCTGCGGTTGTTGGTGTTTCTTCTGGGTCTCCTCTTTCGCCGAAGCTCAATCTTCCTCCTCATCGGAAGGGTGATCCTGTGGGAAAAACTGGTGATTCTGCAATTGAAGATTCTGTTCCTCATCACCATCTTTCTCACTCTAATTCCGGTTCCCACCTTCACTCTCACTCTGATTCTGACGATGAATCCGGTTCCCTTCACCATTCCGATCACTCCCCTCCTTTTGACCTGCACAACGGCGGCCATATGGGTTATATGCTTCCGGATCAAGGAGGTCTAGGTTCATATCCCGGCATCGGCGGTGGTGGCGGAGGTGGAGGGTTTATGCATATGAATTATATGAGGAAATCAGTGACACCCTCTGTTGTGTACGAGCAGAGGCCTATGAGTCCAGATAAGGTTTATCAAGTCGGTGAATCGTCTTCTTCTTCAGGTCGTTACTTTTATCCTAACTCGAACATGACTTACAACAATTCTTATCCGTCTTATGGTTATCCCCAAGACAGTGGGTATTATGGTGGCTCTGTTTTTCCACCCACTGCATATGGTTCTATGTCATCTACCGGAGCTTCAGGCACGTCGTCTAAACCGCCTCCGCCACCGCCTTCGCCTCCGAGAGCGTCCACTTGGGACTTCTTGAACCCATTTGATACTTATGACAAGTATTACAATTCCTACGCGCCGAGCTGGGACTCGAAGGAGGTGAGGGAAGAAGAGGGGATTCCTGATTTGGAAGATGAAGTTTACCAACATGAGGTCGTTAAGGAGGTACATGGGAATCAAAAATTTGTCGAGGAAGGCGGTGGCAGTGGTGGTGGGAAAGGTTTGAAGATGCCTGCAGAGGATGAGCGTGGTGGGGGTGATGATACGAAGACCTCGCTTTACCAAACGAGGCCGAGTGCTGCGGTCGAGGAAGATGCTGTTGAATATGAAGTCCGTATGGTGGATAAGAAGGTTGATAAGGCAGAGAAGTCCGAGGATCGAGGCAATGGTGGTGCATTTAAGGGCAGGCCTGGGTCACGAGATGTCTATGAAGTTGCCAAAGAAATCGAGGTTCAGTTTGAGAGGGCATCGGAGTCCGGTAACGAAATTGCAAAAATGCTGGAGGCTGGGAAGCTTCCCTATCAGCGTAAACATGGTGGGTATTATAGCTTAGATCCATTAAATTTATGGGTACTTTCAAAACAATGTGTTTATGTTAAATGAGATTTGAACATTTCTTTCTGGGGTTCTTTTTCTTGATCTGGTAAATCTGAGATTTTTTGTCTCTTGTTTATTTACGATTAGCATATTAGAATCTCTTCTGTTCATGAACTGTGTTTTTCTTGTGTTTCTAACTCTTTTAAGTTGCCATTTGATGAATGGACTTACATCTGGTTTCTGGCAGTTTCGTCAAAAATGTTGCACGTTGTTGCTCCTTCACTGTCAATGGTACCTTCCGCTTCAAAGAGTGGCGATCCTTCGTCGTCTGGTGCTGAGTTATATATGGAAGAGTTTGGAATGGCCTCTGGAAATCTATCTTCTACCTTGAGGAAGTTGTATCTGTGGGAGAAGAAACTCTACAATGAAGTTAAAGTATGATATACTAGTGCCACTTGATTTTCTATTCATTTATTTGTTGGTCATTGCTTTCTCCAAAGCTAAACTACTCTGCCCTTTGGGTTCCTTGCAAAGTTTTTGAATGGCCTTGGTAAACCAGGTCACTTTGACATCATACATTTGCGTTATTATTACTTTATATTATTGAGATATGGGGTCCACTTCTTTCATTATGCTGATGGCTTACCTTACCCCACTAATGTCGAGAGAAGCTTTGTTCAAGTATTGTATTTGAATATATATTAGCCTTATTGTACAGCTATGGTAACCTGTGACCACTTTGTTCTTTTTCCTTCTATGTTGTGTTTTGACTTAGGAAACCAAAATTTTCATTTGAAAAGATAGATACCAGAGAAAATACAATGAATGTCCATATAGTGAAGGGGGCCAAAAAAAAAAAAAAAAAAAGGAAAAAAATCTGCCCAGTAATGTGGACTGTTTAGTCAAACTCTAGGATGCAATCCTAATCTCAAGTTTTGGAAAATCCATTTGTTGTACTGAATAATCTTATTTTGACACCGGTGGTTCAATTTATAGCTAGTCTCTTGTCACAGCTTCAATAATTTAGATATATATTGATCGGGTTTACAATCATGTCGTTCAGATTTAAATGTTAAACGATTTGGGATCCTCTACACTCATCAGAGATTTTGATAGTTTGTGCTAATGAGGGTTGAATTTTCTTTTTAGGCGGAAGAGAAGATGCGAGTAATGCATGAAAGGAAATGTCGAAAGCTGAAGCGCTTAGACGAGAAGGGTGCTGAAGCTCATAAAGTTGATTCCACTCAAGCTTTAGTGAGGAGCCTATCTACCAAAATAAGAATCGCCATACAGGTGGTTGACAAGATTTCCATGACAATCAGTAAGATTCGAGATGAAGAATTATGGCCACAACTGAATGAACTAATTCATGGGTATGTTTCTTCTAAACTTCCCATGTCATGCCAAATTTCTGGGGTTTTTTCTCTCCCTCATATTGTGACTGCTTTTTGCTGATTTGGGTTTCTTCTCATAGTTAATCTTGAACTTTTCAAATTGTAGCAGATATGCTTTTACTACTTGCTTTGTTCCTTTCTCTTTGTATCTTTTGGTGTGAAATGTCAAATGCTTCTATTTCAGATTAACCAGGATGTGGAGGTGTATGCTTGATTGCCATCGTGCGCAGTACCAAGCGATCAGTGAATCGAGAAGTTTAGGTCCAATTGGATCTGGTAAAAATAGTAGTGAATCGCATCTTGGAGCAACGAAAGAGCTTGAGCATGAGCTTCTGAACTGGACGATCAGCTTCTCTAGTTGGATCAGTGCACAAAAGGGGTATGTTAAAGCCTTGAATAATTGGCTTCTTAAGTGTCTTTTATATGAACCTGAGGAAACGCCTGACGGTATAGCTCCCTTCTCACCGGGAAGAATGGGTGCACCTCCGGTATTTGTGATCTGTAACCAGTGGTCACAGGCTTTGGATAGACTATCTGAGAAGGAAGTGCTTGATTCTATGCGTGTGTTTAGTATGAGTGTGCTTCAAATATGGGAACACGATAAGCTAGAAATGCGACAGAGAATGATGGAGAACAAAGAATCGGAGAGAAAAGTTAGAAACTTGGACCGAGACGACCAAAAGATACAGAAACAAATTCAGGCATTGGACAAGAAGATGGTAATGGTTTCTAGAGATGAAAAGCATCTCTCCGCTTCTGGAAATGCCGTCTATCAAAGTGAGATGAGCAGTAGTAGCCTGCAGTCTAGTCTGCAACGCATTTTTGAGGCCATGGAGAGGTTCACTGCAGATTCCATGAAATTATACGAAGAGCTTTTACAACGAAGTGAGGAAGAAAGATTGAATAGCGAGCAGGAAAAAGTCCTATAAGTTTCTCTTTTTTCTTCTCAGTGACGGAATCTTATTTTCTCATTTTTTGATAGTGATTTGGATAATTAGGCCGCAGCTTTCATCAATAGTAGAAATACTAAAGATTCAAAAACAAAGTGGATGATTCAATGGACTCTTTAGATGCTGCTCTAGATATCTGGAATCATGCTACTTCATCTAGTTGATTGAGCGAGCAACCGATGGTCGATGATAAAATGCTAGTGGGAAACTGTTATCATTGGTGCCAAACAACTGATTCCTAAAGCTAACTTGAACCTACTTATTTATTCCAAATGTTCAAGAAATGAAGATTCTTAGCTCAGTCACTCTGCTGTGCTAGCCAAAGACAGACTCCTACTCCTCCAGCCAAGGTGAAAAGCTTATGACATTGTGCGATTACTTGTTTTCTTGAGCTGGTTCCTTGATAGGATGTTTAGTGTAAAGGATGCTGCATTGGGAATTTGGGACTTAAAACTTCTTGCAAGTTGTGACTCGAATTCTCGGGTTGATGTCTCAGGAGTCTCTGGCTTTGGGTTGTTTTCACAGTGATGAAGCTAAGGGATGAAAATGACACAAAATGAAGATGATGGATATGTATTTTTCTTCAGTAACTTTTTTATGTTTTGTTTTTTTGGGTTATTTTTCTGTATTCAATTATTGTACATAAACAAACCATTTTTGATACCACCCTAGTCATATGGAAAAGCCTTATTAACTCTGTGATTGGGTGATTGGGAGGATTGGCAAATTTTGTCAACTCATTTTTGTAAAAGTATAGAGAGTATCTTACTGATGCTCTTTTTTCTCCTTTGTTTATTTAATCTCTTCAACTCACCTTCACTATTCACTAATGGTGGCCTTTTCCAACCAGCAGTACTTCATCTTTAGAGTAATTTTGATTTAGCAATCTTCTGTTGCTTGGCCCAAGCGATTTCAAGTAGATTGATCCGATTATATAGTTAATGTCTATTTAGATTTTATATTTATTTTTGTATGTTTTCTATCATTTCTTTTAACATATTAGTTATCAATGAAATCAAAGTGTTCTCTTTGACTTTATGTATTACGTTTTGAAAAGTTTTCCAGAATAGAAAAAAATGTCATTTATTAGCATAATTAACAACCAAATGATTGAGTAAGTAAAATGATGAAAGAATAGAGAAGAGAATAACAATGATAAAGAAAATGTGCAAGTATAAAGGCTTTAAAGATGAAGTTTGAATATGGTTAAAAATGATATAAACAATGATTCTAAATCCCATGTGACATAGAATTGTGACAGACAAAAAAAAAAAAAAAAAATAGAGATTTGGTTTGAGGTTTGAACCCTCATATTATAAACTATTAAGATGAGATAATAATAAAGTAATTAACATCAAAATTATTAAAACAATTGAAAGATAAATTATTGCCTGCCCTTCATCATTATCATTATTCATTACTGCCTCTTTTGAGCAATGATGGGGTTCTGCTAAAGTACACTGGATTTGGAATTTTTACCCAAAACTTCCCACAAGGATGTCAAAGAAAAATATTACCAAATGAGCAACCTTGTAATTTTTTTAGCTTGAATGGAAATTTTGGGAGCTAAAGTCATGAGAATGTTTATAAAAAATATTTGTTTCTCAAAGAAGAATGAAAAACAAGAAAATAAAAACAAGAATGTTATTAATATGTCATGGACAGACACTCTCTCATGAGTCATGACAATACCACTGGGGAAGTTGATCAAGCATATGTTTTTGGTGATAGATAAAGAGGGGGTTGCTAATGATGAATGATACAAAAAAGGTTTTAAGGTATCCCGAAACCCTTCATCTTTCATAGGACGAGCAAAACCTGTAGTTGCTGATTGACTTGGTATTCTTAACAAATCCTATATATATATATATACCCACATAAAGTGGAGAGACCTCTTCAAGCAACAAGTGATTATGGTATGTATGGTGTAATTGTTCCTGTAAGTAGCAGCTGAATTCTTGACTATGAAACAAGACCCTTCTTTGCGTAAGGATTCTTATTCTTTTAGGTGCAAAAGTTTCAAACAGTAGAGTGTTAGGGAGATGAACCTGCATTACAATATTAATCTTTGGACATAAGCTCATATATTAAATTTACCCCTCAAAAAGAAAAAAAAAACTCAAAACCGAAACGAACTACGGAAACCGACCGGGTGAGGGAATGATGTAGGCGGTCGGTGTTCGGTTCTTGAAAAATAAAAACCAAATGGAGTTTGGTCGGAGAGGGAGGTAAGTGTAAACTGACCGAACCGATTCATGCATTTTTTTTATAAAAATAATAACATATAAATAAGGTTTTTTTTGTTTCCTTCTAAGTTTCTAACCCTTGCCGTCCGGTGTCTCTCCGCCCAGTTCGTCGTCGTCAAAAGTCTGGTGACCCTTGGCCAGCTTCGCGTTTTTATATTTATAAATTTAAGACCCCTTTGTGTAACAACTTTCAAGTTTTACTCGACTTTCTTTGCTTCTTCTAAATTAGAGATAATGGTAAAGAAGAACAAGAAAAAATGTCCAAAATGGTTTTGAAGCTCTAACCGGTTGTTCGTTACAAATAAGTTTGTAATGTAATTTAAAATTTCCATTAATTTGATTACATTCATAATGAAAGTATAATCAGTGTAATCAACATGTCCTCCAGTACTAAAAATTGATTCAGACACTACGATAGAAATTGAAATAGCTAAAATATCTCTAGCCATATGACCAATAACCTCAAATCGATCACGGTTCATCTTTCACGACGGTAATATGTCAAAATCACCTTCGGTTCTAACATTGAATTTCAACAAATAAATATCAATATCCGATGACCTCTCTTTGAAAGATGTAGTAGTGGCATCACCTTCAAATTCCTCAACCATCGTATGGTAGACAAAATTTTTACCCACATTTTCATTTGAATCAAATTCAATATTAGCCTCCAAGCCTATAAGGAGTATGTGTACTAGTTGTACTACTCCATCCTACTCCACTTCCACTTCCAGTACTCGTGAAAAAGACGACTACAACATTGTTTTGCTACATTTCTTATGGATTCAACAACCTCGGTATCAAAAAAAAAAAAAAAAAAAAAAATAAATAATACAAATCTTATACAATTCTGTACCATTGTAATATAATGGAAAACCAAGTTCGAAGTAGTATAAGAACCCAAAATCTTCAATGTCACATCATAAAAGACGGTTAAAAATCGTATTATTATTCGGTGACATATCATGTCTATAAGAGGCATCTTCATCTTCTAATCTATCCAAAGCCTTTTCAAACTTGACAACAGCTTCAAGATACACATAACTCTTACAAGGTATTTTTTTAATTTCAATGCACTTTTAAATTTCAAACAACGTGCAGGAGAAGACCTTATAACTCGCACACCATATAGACCAATTAATACAATCATTATGTTCCTTAAAAGCAACCGTTAGTATAAAATTCAATTTATGGACACAACAACAAACATGCATAAATTCTCTACCAAACAATAATCCCTTAGTGAGTCTCTTTAAAAGATAAGCAACAACAATATTATTTGAACTTGCATTATCAACTGTCAAAACCATTAGCCTCTCAATGCCCCAATCCTTCAAATTGTTTTCAATGGTTTTACCTCTAGTATCGTCTTTATGATTCTCGATTGGACAGAAACTAAAAATTCTTTAATGTAATTTTCAATCATAAGCAATGAAATGGGCAATTGGACCATGTAGTTTATATTTTGTCCCATTGTCCACCAATTGGTGGTGAGAGAAACTCTATACTTATTTTTTACAAACACGTCTCTCAAGCGATTTTTCTTATTAACATACAACTTAAGCACATCTCTAGCCACAGTAAATCGAGACGGAACAACAAATCTAGTTTGATTTTCACATGTTAATTTATCCACAAATTTCTTAAACCTCTTACCATCCACAAACTTAAAGGGCAATTAATCTACTATTATCATTTCAGCCAAAGCTTCCCCAACTTTGTCTTTAGGTTTGGAAGCTAATGTCATCTGTGTTTGTTCTCTTTTTTTTTGTAAGGGTACTTGTAACACTACGTTTAGAATGACATGCATAAACAACTCCACAATATTTACATTTAGCACGAGGGTCATTAGGATCACCTTTAGACTCAGTGGTTCCAAAACCATTGATTGTTTGACATTCTTTCTTCTTTTTTTTTCCGTATCTTCGTCTCGTACGATTTTTGAAGTTTCACTCCCATCAAACTTCATATCCATTGAATCCATTTGATTTAAATGTCTAAGAAGCAAAGCATCAATGATCAGAATTTTACAGGTTTAAGAATTCTAGTGTTTAAGCAAAACAACTAGTTAGATGGGAAGTTACGGAATTAAGAGAGCTTTGTTTGATAATATTTATGGAGTAAAAACATATTCATGGTAACACTGCTAGATTCATCAACAAGTTGATTAGTTTCTATGTGTACACAGAAAGATATTACATATTTGTTTTGCTACACTATAAGATGCCTGTAAGCTGTGCAGGAGACATGCTTTTCTGCATAAGAGAAAACCATCCAAATTTAATGGCCTTCCTAAACAAAATGGAAATATTTAGAGGTTAAAGGCCAGCTTTTAATATGGTGGAAGGGAGACATAGCAGAAACATTGCTGATACGGTGTTGCAGATCCATATTGCAATCATATAACTTGAGGATTTTATTTTATTTCTTCAGCATTTCAATAATGGAGTTGAAGGTTCCTTCTGTCCCTTTGGCCTTGGTTATATAAATTTGCACTTATGCTAGAAATTGATCATAAACTGAAAATATTCTCTGCTTTGTAATTCAAAAGCTAGGCCTTCGTCTTTTCAAGATTTCAATCAAGAAAGAAAGATGGATGCCTCTGCTTTGAACCCAAAAAACTCTCATCATGTTCGCTCGAACAGCTTGCCCTCAAAGCCACACCCATTCATTGATCAAGTTGATGAGCAGTTATGCAGATTGAAGGAGGTTTCAAAAGCTACATCTTCTTCATCTGAACTATGCCATAAACTAAATGACCTTCAGGATTTGCATGATTCCATTGATAGGATGCTTCTGTTGTCTCACACCCAACATATTCTTGTTGAAGAGAGCGATAAGAAATCTTTCAATGATTTACTTGAAGGATCTATCAAACTATTGGATTTGTGTGACATAGCTAAGGATGCATTATTGCAATCAAAAGAATGTGTGCACGAACTAGAATCCGTTTTGCGCAGAAGACGGGGAGGTGAAATGTTCATAGCAAGTGAGGTTCAGAAAGGCTTAAGTTCTAGGAAGTTGATAAAGAAAACAATCAATAAAGCCTTGAAGGCAATTGAAACCAAAAGTTGTGAGAAAAGTCAAGCCTCTTCAGCCATTGTTAGCTCGTTGAAACAGGCCGAAGTAGTTGGCTACAACGTTGTCAAATCCTTATTATCTTACCTAGCAGGCCCCAAGTTTTCATCAAATTCGAGCCATTGGTCTCTTGTTTCCAAGCTTGTGCAATCCAAAAGGGTAGCTTGTGAAGTTGAAGAAACAAATAGAAATGAAGTGGCACTGGTTGATGCTGCATTACATTCAATTGCCTCTCAAAAAACAAAGAAATCTGATTTCCGTGTTCAAGTTGACAACTTACAGAACGCATTGAAGATATTTGGTTCAAACATTGAAGACCTTGAAGGCGATCTCGAGGCTCTATACAGGCATCTTATTAAAACTAGAGTTTCACTTCTCAATATCTACAACTACTAAGCTTGAAATTTCAGATAGAAGTATGATGGCCAATCTCATGAGAATCCATTTTTGTAGATTGTAAAAAACAGTAAATATACAAACACTATTCTCAATTTGTGGCTTCAGCAATTTCTTGATCTCTAATTTTTCTATCAATCAGCAATAACTTAACTATTCCAATAATCAGTCCCGATGAACTGATGAAGGATGTAGAAAATAGTAAAAGTAAATCATAAAAGTAGTAATCAACTAAAGTTTTCCTATGGCTAAAGTTCTAGTGAAATCATAGTTTCATTGATCAACTAATGATGAAAATTAAGTTCCTTGAATCTACATCACTGCCAACTATTAAGATTCTAAATGTCTCAACATTAGAAAAAAAACGCAAATGGTAGACTGACTTCGTAAGCCTCAAGCTATAATGATGGGAACATTGTCTCTCACCTTCATGGCAGTTTGATGTAATAATTTGTAAAATAATAAGAGGCTAAAACAGTTCTAAATAATGAAGTTTTGGAGGTTAATCATTTTAAATGATTGATTAAATAAATCAAATTTATTTTCTGAGGGATACACACAAAGAGCCAATGCATCATATGTAGTTTTAAATACAAATATAATCACGCAAGTGATTTGATTTCATAAAATATGTTCACAAAATCAGAGTTATGAACTGCAGCATCCACAATTGAGCCATTACGCTGAATAGATTAATAAGAAATGAATTTTAGGCCTTTCTAAAACCAAACAACTATGCTACTTTGATCTAATTCCTGCTTAAAATACATAAAAAAACTGGTGTATGTGCATGTGGGCATGGCCTTAAGACCCTTAACTAATAATGCAAAGGCGATGATCTTTTACACATGAAAAGTTTTGTCAAGATAACTCGTGGGGATTCTTATTTTATGAATTGGGTTTGACATTATAATAGCCAGGAAGGTGCATGTGAAAAACAAGGACTAGATTGCTGAGCATTCAAGTGAATAATTTATGAGGTAAATACCTGGTGTGGGAGGCATGGCATGAAAATGGATACAATATCATGTGGTTGTGAAGATAGAAAGTTCCTGGAACTTTTCACACGTGTGTGTTTGGGGAGGAACCTTTTTGTCTGAATTAAAACATGTTAAACTAGTTTATTTCTGAGTTGGAATGTTGGTGGACACTGGAGATCATGAAATATTGCTGAAACATTGCAATGGTTTTACAATCCAAATCGAGCTGGACTTGTACCACTGGACAAAGAAGGATACGATTTCTTAAGCTTTAAAGTTCAAGGTGAGGTTCGAATGAGTAAAGGCTTGTGCTGGATACTTAGGCACCCAGTGAAAAGGAAGGTTGCCGGAAGCTGATAGAATGTTTTAGAAAATTGAAAATAAGTGTAGATCTAGGGATTCTTGATGTCGTAATACCAGAACTAACCACCACGAGTCAACATAATGGCATTGGATCAAGTAAAAAGAAAAAATGAAACTTCATAGAGTGGGATAATTAAGTTGTACAAGTTTTTTTGGAAACCAATATTGTAGGGTTAAATAGTTGTCTTATGAAGATAATTGATGTATGCACAAGACATACGTAGTATATTTTATTGAAGGCAAAAACTGAGGAGTAGATTAAACATATGTTCAACAAATCACATTGTTTATTGATTTGGTTATGATAGATACAAAGAACATGCAAATAATTCAATAAAAAAATCGACACACAAATTTATATGGTTTACTAACAATGTGTTAGCTATATCCAAAGGCAAAAAGAGAAACTGATTTATTATCTTAAGGAGCAAAATGTACAAAATATAGATATGTATGTAGCTAACGGTTAAGAAGTTTACATATAGACATTGTGCTTGATCATTCGAAGTGCCGGAATGGAATTTCAAGAAAAAATGAATACAGAAGCCTAAAGTAGCCAGGACTCATGGAGCATAATGGAAATTATAAGGAAGAAAAGTGATGAGTTGAAGTACCAGTTTCAAGTCAGGCAAGAAAGACCTGTGTTTTTATCAACATTTTCTCTTTGAAAGTAAATAATTTGAACCGTACAAATAAAATTGCACTCGTGCACTTGGGTGTGTTTATGACTTTCATGAATAAGACAAGGCTGTCACTTGCAAAAACCAACAACTGATGGATCTTTCAAACAATATCAAATTTAAAAAGGCATATGATTGAATAAGATGCATTCGTGTGGTTTTAAAAAAAATACAATGAATGCCGGTGAGTAAGGACCTGGTTGGAGGGAGACATTGCTTGGACATATCTTAGACGGTGATGAAGCATCCATATCTCAATTATACTGCAACATACTTTTTTAATGAGGTTGAGACTCCTCTTGTTTCTTCAACCCTTGTTATATATACTACCATCATTGCCAAACCATGAAGCCAAATTGAAATAGCTTGACTGTTTGATAATTCAATACTTTGGCATTTGTCTTTTCTAATCACAGAAGGAAGATGGATGCCTCGACTTTGAACCAAAGAAACTCTCAGCATGTTCGTTCAAAGAGCGTGCCTTCAAATCCACACCCAATCATCAGCCAAGTTGATGAGCAATTGAGCAGATTAAGGGATTCTGAAGCCATATCTTCTTCATCTTCTTCGCTATGCCACAAACTCAGTGCTCTTCAAGATTTGCACGATTCTGTAGATAAGCTGCTTATCTTGCCGCTTTCCCAACAAGCTCTGGTACAAGTGAGTGACAAGGAAGAGTTGGATAACTTACTAGAAGGATCTCTCAGGCTGCTAGATTTGTGTGACACAGCTAAGAAGGCGTTGATGCAAACACGAGAATGTACACATGAATTCGAGTCGGTTTTGCGTCGAAGGAGAAGTGATATTGGTACTTCTAGTTCACTTAAAAAATGTTTAAGTTCCAGGAAGTTGATAAAGAAAGCAATTCACAAAGTCTTGAAGGGAATGGAAAGCAAACAAACCAACAAAGATAGTGAAAGTTTTACCTTTGTCAACCAGATAAAAGAGGTTGAAGCAGTCACTTACCAAAGCATAGTATCCTTATTGTTCTTTATAGCAGGTCCAAAGTTGCCAGCAAAATGGAACTGCTGGTCTTCAGTTTCCAAGCTCGTGCAATCCAAAAAAGTAGCCTGCATAAGCGAAGAAACGAGCATAAGCATTGTGGAAAGATTGGATTTGGCATTAAGTTCAATTACCAATCACCAAAGTGACAAGGACTTCCAAATTCATGTTGGGGACATGCAGAACTTGCTGAGGGATTGTGGAGCAAGCATCAAGAAAGTTGAAGAAGAACTTGAGGGTCTTTATAGGTTCATAATTAAAATCAGAGTATCCCTTCTCAACATTTTCAACTACTAAATGTCAAACCACGAATGGTGGTTAAAATTTTTCAAAAGAGTTAAACAACTTGAGGATGTTTTTGCTCGAATGAATATCCATAAATGTATATAAAATACTCGATTTTTAGTGTAATTAAAAGTCTTTCGCAACACTGCTAAAATCTGACTTTTGTCCATTCTTCTTCCATAATATAAAAAAGCAGCAATAATCCCATCAATTTTTTTTGCATTTGAAACTGAAATTATTTTCATATTCAACTCCACCTGGGAGGAGAAATATACTAATCTAGGGGCAAAAACAAGCATAATAAAAGAAATAGAGCTAACCATGATTCGTTTGTTGTATGATATTTTAGAATCACTCATCAATGAATTCAAGTCCAATTCACTTGCAGAATTTAATCTCTCTTATTATTGTCCTAGTTTGAAGTTTTTAAAAATCAACTTTGAAAATATTCAAAGTCCATACAACTTCCAAATCAGTAAAACCTTCACAATCTTCAGGATCTATATCATCTTCAAAGATTTTAGTCTCTAATCCTATTTATTAGCAAAATTAGCAATTGGACCGTAAATAATGTCAACAGAGAATGATAATAAGATCTTAGTGTATTGGCCTCTGTTCGTAGATCAAACTATGAAAATTTACAAAAGCTAAGAAAACTAGTTAGAGCTGAAACTTTTTTAAGACTGAAAAAAGTTCAAGGATATAATACAGATTAAGTGAATAAGAAACCAAATAGTCAAAGGTTTCTTGCCTGCGTCTTCTCCTTATTTAAGTGTTGTCATTATACATCTTTTCTACATTGATCGAGTTCAGGACAAGTCTTGAATCTGAGAGGAGGTTGCTGCTATATATTCAAATGTGGGAAACAATTTCTTCTTTAGGTAACTAATGCAGGTCATAAAAGAAGGCATGAACATGAATAATCTTTTGATTCTATAGTTTGATTATGAAGCTAGAATCTTTGGATAACTGTCCTCTTCGTTCCAATTTTTTTACGAAGATTTGAATTAGTCAGGCTGTTAGTTCACATCAATTGCAAAAACAAATTATAACCTCATCTCTTGACTTAGCTTTTACAATTAGAACACCCTTTTGATACCAATATATAGTAGCATAGGTGGTAGTTTTGTTGAAAAGAAAATTATTTGGAAAGATTTTATAAGTCAAGGGAAAGCTTCGCTGCTTCCGCTAGTTATGAAGAACAATGAAAAACTTGTCAGTAAGTTCATTTTAAAGCATTTGTATAATGTGAAACAATGAGGAAACCACAAGATATTATATAGTTCATTTACAACCTAACATTGATGTCTGAAAGTTGTAGAAGACAAGCGTGGTGTTCAGAAGAGATGCCTTGCCAGTAAACTAATGGACCTTCTAAACCAATAGATATATAATAAATTTCATTATAAAGTCAGATACACGCATGAGTTTACAAAGAATATGATAAAAGGTAGCCAGCCTTGAACTTGGTGAAAGGGAGACATAACAGGAACATTGCTGAGATGGTGTTTCAGATCCAAATTACAATCATATGGCTTCTGGATCTATATAATTTCTTGAGCATTTTAAAAATGAGGTACAGGTTTCAACTGTCCCCTTGGCCTTAGTTATATAAGGATCCCTGAATGCCAGAAAATGATCATAAACTTAACTTATTCAACTGCTTTGCAATTCAAAAGCTAGGCCTTTTGTCTTCTTACAAATTTTAATCAAGAAAGAAAGATGGATTCCTCGGCTTTGAACTCAAGAAACTCTCATCATATCCGCTCAAACAGCTTGCCCTCAAAGCCACACCCAGTCATCGAGCAAGTTGGTGAGCATTTGTGTAGATTGAAGGAGGCCTCAGAAGCTACATCATCTTCTTCATTTGAATTATGCCATAAACTGAATGGCCTTCAAGATTTACATGATTGTGTTGATAGGCTGCTTCTGCTACCACTCACCCAACATGTTCTTGCTGACGAGTGTGATAAGAAATGGTTCAATGATTTACTCGAAGGATCTGTAAGACTCTTGGATTTGTGTGACATAGCTAAAGATGCATTGTTGCAGACAAAAGAATGTGTCCATGAACTAGAGTCCGTTTTGCGCAGAGGAAGGGGAGGAAAAATGTTCATAGAAAGTGAACTTCAGAAATGCTTAAGTTCTAGGAAGTTGATAAAGAAAACAATCTATAAAGCCTTGAAGATAGTTGAAACCAAAAGCTGTGAGAAAAATCAATCCACTCCAGCTACTATTAGCTTGTTGAAACAAGTAGAAGCCATCAGCTACAACATTATCAAGTCATTGTTGTCTTTCCTAGCAGGAACCAAGTTTCCATCAAATTCAAGCCGCTGGTCTTTAGTTACAAAGCTTGTGCAACCCAGAAGAGTAGCCTGTGAAGTTGAAGAAACAAATAGAAATGAAGTGGCACTGGTTGATGCTGCATTACATTCGATTGCCAGTCAGAAAACAAAGAAATCCAATTTCCTTGTTCAAGATGACAATTTGCAGAACTCACTGAAGATATTTAGTTCAAACATTCAAGAAGTTGAGGGTGATCTTGAGGCTCTACATAGACGCATTATTAAGTCTAGAGTCTCACTTCTTAACAACTACTAAGCCTAAAATTTCAGATAGTAGTATCATGGCTAATCCCATGAGAATCATTTTTGTAGACTGTAAAGAAAGCAGTAAATATACAAACTTTATTCAATGACTTCTGGCATAATCTTCTTGGTTATTGGTTTTTTAATTTCGCACAACAATACTATCAATTGCAATAGCATCTTTCTGCTCATCGAACCGTAATGATTTTAATCATTTCATTAACCAGGCACAATGAACTGATGACAGAAAAATAACGATGAGATAAATCATAAAAATAGTGAACATCAAATAACTTTTATCTATGGTTTAAGTTCTAGTGTAATCATAGTTCGAACGGTCAACTAAGGTTGGAAATTAAGTACCTTCAATTTGCAATATTGCCAGCTAATAAGATTCTAATTGTCTCAACCGTGGCATGAAAGATTTATTTACATAGTAGTTGACTTCATATCCTCAAGCAATAATGCTATGCAGACTGTCTCTAACCTTCATGACAATTTTATCTGATAATTGTATAATAATAAAGCTAAAACAGTTTTATAATTAGTGGAAGTTCTGGAGAGCAATCACTTTTGGATATCGCCACATCTTGAAGAATAAAACATCCAAAAAAAGTAGATTATCAAGTCAAGTTTTATTTTTTATGAGTACCCAACAAAAAACAATGCAGTATATGTAGTTTTAAATACAAATATGATCAAGCAAGTGATTTGATTTCAAGAGCTTTTCTATTTATGGGATCTTTTACGCATTTCAAACTCACAGGTAAAGAAGAGTGTTAAATGACAATATTAAACTTACTTTGACCCTAAACTTAAGCTATTGGGTCAATCGGTGATTTAACTTTTCGAATAAGGAGTTTGAGTTATATTTCTATTTGGCGGACAATAAGTGAATATGGAGGCGAATCACTTGCTTTCTTTTAAAGTACCAAATCTTAGAGAAAGGTAAGCAAGCTTTTGCCCCGGGGAAGGCGAGGGTTCGGTTTCCACCTCTTAGTCTTCCTTCCGGCCGGCTTCCCTTTCAAGCTACCCGTATACCTTGTATAGTCCCAACCCCGTATACCATGCCTTGTATAAAGGCTCCGGAAACCTGAAATAAGGAGTTTACTCAGAGTATGTACAATGTTGTCATAGTGTTGATTAGATTAACCAGAATGAAGTTAGGTCCTTCTGATATCAAACACGTCTCCTGTATTGATCATAAAATATAAAGAAAAATGATGTATGAGCATGTAGGTATGACCTTCATGTTATTAATGTAGAGGTGGTAATCTTTTAATTATAAAGCTACTTTTATTTATCAAGACAACTCGTGGGCTTCATATTTTAATGAAGAGGTTGGACAAAATGTAGCAAGAAGATCCATGAGAAAAATAAGGATATGATTATTGACCTTAGAAGTAAATAATTTATAAGGTAAAGACCTGGTGTGGGAGGCAGGGCATAAAAAGAGCTAAAATATGATGTGATAATGAAGAAAAAAGATTCCTCAAGCTTCTCATGTGTGCAGGTTCTGAGGAACCTTCTTATCTGAACCATAAGATTTTAAACTAGTTTATATATGAGTTGGGATGTTGGGTGGAGACTGAGGATTATGAAACATTGCTTGGACAAAATGAACTTTGTTTTTATTAATATTTGCCTCTTGAAAAGCTTATAATCTCTAAGTGTAGAAAAATTTGAATGCATCCTTTGTTTGTTACTAAATGGTCTAAATAGCATAAGTGAATTTATATTCCATATGGTAACCATTTGGTTTTTATGTATCCTCCAAATTTTTTGGTTTGTTATCTACTTTTACCCATGTTTTAAAAAATCAAGTCAAATTTTAAAACTAGGAAAAGTAGTTTTTAAAAACTTGTTTTTGTTTTTGAAATTTGGCTAAGAATTCAACTCTTTTACTCCAAGAAAAAAATCAAGAGAAAAATACTAAATTTAGCTTAATTTCCAAAAAACACACAAATGATTAAGTTGATGGGTGAAAGTAAATTTGATATTATATCAACACTCTAATAGTTTCTCTCACTTGTGGGCTTGAAATATGTATAAGACTCAACAAGTGGAAGTAACTATTAATTGAGGAGGAAATAACATTGTAGGATCTGACACAGCTTTCTTTTTGTTAAATTCTTGATTGACTTGAAAGTTTAAGCTAATAGATGAATGTAAATTTAATATTATATCAACCGTCTAACAATTCATCCTAATGTGAAGAAATGAAACCTAAAAAGATTACAAGATAAGTAAGATGCGTCGAGAGATACTCAATCCCAAAAAAATGAAAAAAAGAATACATCAAAGAAAACTTTGTTTTGTTCATATATATGTGTGTATGGTTTACGTGTGCATAGTTATCCGTGTGTTTGTTTCTTTCATGCACAAGACAGACTGTCTTGATTGCATTGCTTTTTTGCAATTTCCAACAAACTGATGGAGCTATCAAACAGTACCAATCAAATTAAGAAAATTAAATAATTAAATAAGATGCATTCGTGTGGTTATAGAGGAAAAAACAAAGGATGCCAGTGAGTAAGGACCTGTTGGAGGGAGACATTGTTTGGACAATAGCTGAGACGGTGATGAAGATCCATATCTCAATTATAATGAGGTTAAGATTCCCCTTGTTTCTTCGACACTGTTATATATATTACCATCACAGCCAAAACATGAAGCCAAACTCAAATTGCTTAGATTGATTGGTAATTCAATTTTTTGGCATTTGTCTTCTCTAATCAAAGAAGGAAGATGGATGCCTCTACTTTGAACCCAAGAAACTCTCAGCATGTTCGTTCGAAGAGTGAGAACTCAAATCCACACCCAATTATCAGCCAAGTTAATGAGCAATTGAGAAGATTAAGGCCGGACTCTGAAGCCACATCTTCTTCTCTTTGCCATAGACTTGGCGCCCTTCAAGATTTGTATGATGGTGTTGATAAGTTGCTTGTTTTGCCAAACTCCCAAAATGCTTTGGTTCAACAGAGTAATGAGGAAGTGTTCGATGACTTACTAGAAGGATCACTCATGCTGCTGGATTTGTGTGATACAGCTAAGAATGGCTTGCTGCAAACTAGAGAATGCATACATGAACTAGAGTCGATTTTGCGTAGAAAGAGAGGTGAAATTTGTACTTCTAGTTCACTTCATAAGTCAAGGAAGATGATAAAGAAAACAATCCAAAAAGCCTTGAAAGGAATGGAAGGCGAACCTTTCCACAAAGTTCATGGGAGCTTGACCATTGTCAACTTGATAAAAGAGGTTGAAGCAATCACATACCACAGTTTGGAATCCTTGTTGTCCTTTATAGCAGGACCGAAGTTGCCATCAAAATGGAGCTGCTGGTCTTCGGTTTCCATGTTGGTGCAACCAAAAAGAGTAGCCTGCATAAGCGAAGAAACAGATATAAGTGTAGTAGAAAGATTGGACTTGGCATTAAGTTCATTTACCAATCATCAAAGTAACAAAGAATTCCAAATTCAAGATGAAGACATGCAGAACTTGCTGAGAGAGTGTGGGGCAAGCATTAAGGAAGTTGAAGAAGAGCTTGATGGTCTTTATAGGTTTATAATCAAAACAAGAGTATCTCTTCTTAACATCTTCAACAACTAAACAAATCCATGTAGTTGATGCTCTATTTTTTGTTTATTGAAGAGCTTGATGGTCTTTATAGTATTTTTGTTCTTCAATGAATTCACATATATTTACACACATATGATTGATGCTCTATTTTTTGTTTATTGAAGAGCCTTTTACAAGAATCCAACTTTTGTCTATTCTTTTTCCATAATATAAAGAACCAACAATTGTCTATAACAGTTTTCTAGCACTTGATACTCCATTTATTTTCATATACAACGTTCCATTTGAGGGGAGAGGTTTTATAATCCAGGGGCAACAGAAAAAAATGATCATCTCTTGATACCATGGCGTGGTTAAGGAAAATTTTGTTCATGGGTCTGGTTATTTCAAGCGTCATTTGGAAAAACTTATTGGAAAAATTCTTATTTAGGCTATAAGGACACTCATTGGGTAGTCCTTACATGTCAAAGTTCGGTGACAATATATTTATGGGCATATACTTGTAAAAGGAAGCCAAAAAACACTTGTGTTATGTTACAAAGTGCTTCTACATAATGTCATAAATACCACATACACATGCAAATGAATACTCAAGTAGATGTGCAAGATCCCCATGCATGCTTTCCATCATAAGAAGAAACCATATCGGTTAGATGTGTTTGAATAAACTAGTAAACCCTCCAATTCTCTGTAAACAGGCAACATGGTTTGCAAATATATTTAGAGCATGTTTGGATTTAAGTGCTTAAACACTTCTTAAGCAATTACTTTTGTTACATAATCAGCTTTACCACCTGCCACTGGTCTAAGGGGGCTGGAGGCAATCGACACATAAGATCAGAATAACCCATAAGGTATAAAATTAATCCCCTTCTAACCATAAAGTTAATATAAAGCAAGTAGTTCTAAAAAAATCAACCATTCGTGTGCAAGAAGTTGTGATTAAAAATATCAAGGAGTCATCCTTATTATATATGACACAAGATTATGTCAACAGCCCTCGTGGGCTTTAAATTTAAGAATCCCCAGAGAAAAATTGCAGATTATATGTATATAGTACGGAAATAAGTAAATAAAAAATGAGCTAAGAGCCTGGTTATTGGGTGACATTGGACAAACATTGGCTGAGATGTCAAAAGAC
This sequence comes from Cucumis sativus, assembly GCF_000004075.3. NCBI lineage: Eukaryota > Viridiplantae > Streptophyta > Magnoliopsida > Cucurbitales > Cucurbitaceae > Cucumis > Cucumis sativus. Next base: position 1,401,134 of record NC_026661.2, on the reverse strand, counting down.
AGATGACTTAATGTATATGGGAAGAAATTAATCAAAGCTTCCCCCAAGATTGCATGTGTGGAGCAACAATCTTGCATAGTTTATAGAAAGAAACTCCAGTAAAGAATTAAAGCTCAAAGTTTTATTAGTTTATGAGTTGAAATGATGGTGGAGAAGAGACATCATCAAAACATTACAGCTAAGGAGTTTAGATCCAGACACGAAGCAGCTTACAACATAATTGATCCTAATTTATGAATTTTTCATGTGTGAGATTCATGCATGTGAGTGTGAAGAATTTGGCATAAATAATGATGATGATCTGGAAACAAGTGGGAGGGAGACAAGGCATGAAAATTGCTGAATTGGTTTTATAAATTAATAACTTGAATTATATTGCAGATGAGCATGAGATTCCTCATGTATGCCTAACCCAAGTTATATACATATATATATATGCTTCCTTGAATGCCAAAAGATGAAGGCAGATTGAAATTTCTCAACCTTTTTTAGATCATTAGCTAAAATTTTGGCTTCTTTAAGTGAGAAATAAAATGGATTCCTTAGATATGAACTCAAAGAAATCACTCCACATTCGCTCGAATAGCTTACCCTCAAGGCCACATCCAATTGTTGTCGAAGTTGAAGAAAATTTGTGCAGATTGAAGTCCTCTGAGGCCGCTTCTTCAACTTTTTCTTTATGCTACAGACTCAACAGCCTTCAAGCTTTGCACGATTCAATTGATAAATTACTTCTTCTACCAAGCACCCAGCAAACTCTTGTTCATGAGAGTGGTAAAAAATGGGCTGATGACTTGCTAGAAGGATCTCTAAGGCTAATAGATTTGTGTGATATTGCTAAGGATGCATTGTTACAGACACGGGAATGTATACACGAACTTGAATCAGATTTGCGCAGAAGAAGTAGTGAAAGAATTATCACAAGTGATGTTCAGAAATGCTTGAAATCTAGAAAAATGATAAAGAGGACAGTTCAGAAGGCCCTGAAGGGAATCAAAATCAGTTCTCAAAAGAGTGAAGAAAGCTTAGCAACCGTTAGCTTGTTAAAGGAAGTAGAAGCAATCACATATAGCACTGTTGAATCGGTAATGTCCAACGTAGTAGGACCAAAGTTGCCATCAAAGTTCAGTCCATGGTCTTTGGTTTCGAAGCTGGTACAATCCAAAAGAGTTGCCAGCCATGATGAAGATGCAAATGCAAATGAGGTAGAAATGGTGGGTGCCACACTAAATTCAATCGCCAGCCACACAACAGATAAATCCTTCAACTTGCAGGACTTGCTGAGGAAATCTGAGTCAAGTATTCAAGATTTCGAAGAAGATCTCGAGAGCCTATATAGACACCTTATAAAAAATAGAGTCTCCCTTCTCAACATCCTAAACAACTAGGATGAAATTTTTATAACAATACCATGGTCTATGTCAATGCCATGAAGGTTCATTTTTGCTAAACGTAAACAACGAAGTGTATATCTTTTTGACCATTAGAATTAACACTTTTGAAATCAAAATCCAGATTGTGAGTTTCACATAATCTTCTTTGCAAGCCAATTATTTTGCTATGTTTGCATTGATGACTCGTGATATATTTGAAGGTGAAAAAACACACTACATTGAAGGTAAAAAGACACACTACACTGCCCAATACCCATTGTCCATATCACCATTTTGGTATTTCCACTGTGGCTAGTTCTTCAACTTCTTTATGACATAAATTCAGTGGCCTTTGGCCCTTCAAGATTTGCAATATCATCGTTGTTACTATAAAGTGAGTCTTCTTCACCTCATTTTCTAAAACTTGTCTTCTCTTGGTTTCTTTTGCGCACAACTCAATTCTCTCAAAATTCATTTTTTTGATTTAAATAATGGTAGATAAGGACATCTTTTTTGTTCCTTCATCTCCAGAGTTTCATCTAGCAAATTCTATTTTGTATTATTGATAGCGACAAAGGCAAAAAATTATTGAGGATTTTCGTTGCACTCTAAGAGTTTTTAATAATTATGTAGCTCTTCCCACTCATGCTAGAAAATGTTTGTGGAATGATTTTGGCTAGAAGATCATTCTTGGGTCTTTGAGACTATCTATATGAATGTTTTTATGATATTTTCATTATTGACTTGATTCTCTTTTTTTTTTTTTACTAAAAAAGATAAGCATGCTATGGAGACTTAATTATTTGATAACTGCAAATATGTTTTTCATTTTCTTTAAATTGATATACTCTTGTTCTTACTACAATAATAATAAATATTGTGAAGTAGTCATTTATTTTAAACTACTTTTAAACAAAAATATTTGTTATAATTTAAAAAATTTTATACTAATTACAACCCCTCTTTTCTTAAATATTTTGTTTTACATAACTTATTAAACTTGAATATCTTAGTTTTCAAATACCAAAAATCTCACCATTCTCACATTTCTCCTTTTTCCTTTTAGGTAATTTTTTTATTTATAGAATATTCCTATTATGCTATTTATACAAATCTCACTCTTTTTATGTACTAAAACAAAGATGACAAATTATACTAAAATAAAATGACAAATTTCAGGTGTACGTATGACTAACTAGTAATTAAAAAAGGAGAAAAAAAAGCAGGCAGGAAAACAGAGGGACCTTTTTTTCATGGGAAACAAAGCTTGCGTATTTGATCGAGGAACAAAAGAGAACACCCTAATGACCAAGGACTGAGACAACCACAAAACAATATTGAATAAGAGCTTTCCAATCGTTAAAAATCATGGAAAGACTATAATTACAAGAGATTTGGTATAATTTGTACACCACCAAAAGGATTTATGTTGCACAACCACCTAAAAAGAATCAAGAGTCGCATACTTATCTTCAAAAGTTTCTTCTTTTCCTTTTTAATAAATGGTCATGAATCTGGGGAGACTATGAAACCTAAAACTGAACCGCATAAAACCAAAAAATGTGGTTTTGTTCAGTTTTGACCAAACATGTGGCATGGTCTAGTTTTAGACTTTTTTAAACTGCTAAGCCAAAAGTAATGAGAAAACAAACATTTTTACCCTACCAAGCACTAGTACTATTTTACCTACCACTTAATCTATGTTTTATAAACCAGAGATCAATTTTTTAATAACCAAAGAAAGCAAGTATTTAAATTGTTCTGTCAAGAAATCATCCTTGGTGTATGGTACTAGCTATGTCAACAGCACTCGTGCACTTCCTAATTTATGAATTTCCCAACAAAAAAATTGCAGATTATGTTAAATGTGTTTTCTAAAACAATAAAGAAATAAATAATGAGCTAAGAACCTGGTGATGGGGTGACATATCACAAACATGGCCTTGCATATAGTTGAAACAGATATATAATTTGATACACGTGTGAAGAAACAATCTTGTCTTTATCAAGAGAGGGCCCAGTAACCTTTCTCTCGATAAGAAAATAATCTTGATGCCAATGGCTTGTATAAGGAGAGATTCCCATGCAATTAGAACAAATTAATTTAATTAGTTGACGAGCTGTAAACTTGATGGAGAAGAGACATTGCCAAAACATTAATGCAAAGTTGTTTAGATCTAGATCACGAGAAGCTCATAATAGAATAGAGAACAATTAGGAGGCATGCATAATCCCGTATCATTTCTCCATTAAAATAAAACTACGTCTTTTGAAAATGAGTTATATTCAAGATACATGCATGTGATTATAAAGATAATTAAGATTAATAATGGAGATATGAAACAAGTTGGAAGGAGACATGGCATGAACATAGCTGAGTTGGTTTTGTAGATCTATAACTTAAACTATATTTTGAATGAATATGAGATTCCTCATGTCTCCCTAACCTTTGTTGTATATATACTCCTCTGATTACCAAAGGATGAAAGGCAGATTGAAATTGCTCAACTTTTTTGTAAGTCAGCAAGACTTTTGGCTTCTCCAATTGAGAAAGAAAAATGGATTCCTTTGCTATAAACTCAAAGAAAACACTCCATGTTCGCTCAAATAGCTTGCCCTCAAAGCCACATCCAATTGTTAACCAAGTTGATGAACATTTGTGCAGATTGAAGTCCTCTGAAGCCACTTCTTCAACTTCCTCTTTGTGTCACAGGCTTAACAGCCTCCAAGATTTGCATGATTGCATTGATAAGTTACTTCTTCTACCATTCACCCAACAAACTCTTGTTAATGAGAGTGATAACAAATGGACTGATGACTTTCTAGAAGGATCTTTGAAGGTCTTAGAGTTGTGTGATATTGCTAAGGATGCATTGTTGCAAACAAAAGAATGTGTGCGTGAACTTGAATCGGTTTTGCGTAGAAGAAGAGATGAAGCTGTTATTTCACGTGATCTTCAGAAATGCTTGAGTTCTAGGAAGATGATAAAGAAGGCAGTCCAAAAGGCTTTGAAAGGAATCAAAAGCAACTGTTCTCAGCAAAGTGAAGAAACTTCTGCAACTGTTAGCTTGTTAAAAGAAGTAGAGGCGATCACATTCAGTACCATTGAATCAGTATTGTCTTTCATAGCAGGACCAAAATTGCCATCAAGATGGTCTTTTGTATCCAAGCTGGTACAATCCAAAAGAGTTGCCAACAAAGATGAAGATGCATATGAAAATGAAGTAGAAATGGTGGATGCCACTCTGTCTGCAATTGCCAGCCACACGACCGATAAATCCGTCAACTTGCAGGACCAGCTGAGGAAAATCGAGTCTAGTATTCGAGATCTTGAAGAAGATCTTGAGAGTCTACAAAGGCACCTAATAAAAAATAGAGTCTCCCTTCTCAATATCCTAAATCACTAAGGATGAAGTTTTGATAATAGTATCGTGGTCAATGCCATGAGAATTCATTTTGCTAAATGTAAACCCCAAAGTGTATATATATACATTTTTATTGTTACGAGAATCAACTCTTTGAAGTAAAATCAGATTTTGAGTTTAGTATAATCATCTTCCCCAGGCAATTATTTTCCAATATTTATATTGATCAGTGCGCTATGTGGTACATTACAAAGGGGGAAAAAATAATACACAAACACAACCTATATCATATCACAATTTTGCTAATCAAAATTTGGAGACCTGAATTTCTCATTTGAAGTTGAAGGAGATTAAACTGCTAAGGAAGGAAAAGAAAAGAGTTTATTCTTTCTAGTGTTGTTTTTCATGTCACTTATCTATTTTAATGTAACTAGGATCAATTACCCAACCATGATTACATGATGAAGCTAAATATCAAGATTAGCATTGCTGTCCAAGATTCCAATTGCCCCAATAATGGCGATAAGCACTAGAATCACATGGTAAGTTGTCTTTCATCTAAGAAACAATTTGCTAAATTATCTAAAAGAAGGCTGACCAGTTTCCTGCTAAAGAAGGCTATCTTGAATGATCATGGCAGATCTTGCCGCCTCCACCACAATAATCAGCATTTTAACTGATTGATCAAAGAATTGCATGAATGAAATAGACAATTATTTGTTCAATTTTATTGATAAAATCATGAAAGTGAGCAGATGGAAGCAAATAGGTGGCTTGGAATTTTAAGAACTCAAAGAATTAAAAAAATATGACATATAAATAGAAGCAACATGAAACAACCAAGGAAGAAGAATCTGGATGAGAACTAAACGAACATAAAGTTCACCTCTCTTAAGAAATTGGGTAAGTCAGCATTTCTGATCTTACACAATAGGAAGAAGAAGAAGAAGAATCCATCAAAGTAAATGTCAAAAAGCCTGTACTTTCCTCATGGTGCCATAAAAAGTTCAAGAAGGATTCAACAATTATGGAGGGCTGTCTTGAAGCAATTTTATCAAATGCAATAAGCTAGCCCCATGACTTTCTGAATGGTGTCAACAATGTCAACAGCAATCGTGTGCATTCATAATTTACAAATTGCTTTACAATCTATTGGAAAACATAAAGCATATAATAAAGACACTGAGCACACGGGGAAATACCTGGATATGGGGAAACACATCAAAGACGTTGCCATGATATCTCTCAAAATAGATATTTAATTCAACGCGTTGGGAAGAAGAAGGTTCCCACACGGTTGCATGTGTAAAGCGACAATCTTGTTCTTTGCAGAAGGAAACCCAGTTCAGCATTTTCAAGATCAGCCAACAAAACTGAAACCTAATGCCACTGCCTCATTGGTTTGATTAAAATACAGCTATGACTTTTAAAGAAATCTGGTTATCTGTCAGATACACCCATATGATTATTGAGAAATCAGTACTAATAATGGAGTAGATAAAACAAAGGTGGGAAGGAGGCATGCCATGAACATTGCTGAATTATTGGTTTCTGCACATCAATTTCTTAATTATAATAAGATGAGCTAGAGATTCCTCATGCCTCCCTCAGCCAAGTTATATAAATAGGACCCTAAAGGCCAAAAGATGAAGTCAAACTGAAACTGCTCTGCGTATTTTGCAATCCATTAGATAAGGCTTTTTGCAAAATAAAATGGATTCCTTTTCTGTAAACTCGAAGAAATCTTTCCACGTTCGTTCGAACAGTTTGCCTTCAAAGCCACATCCAGTTGTGGATGAAGTTAGTGAACATCTCTGCAGATTGAAGGCCTCTGAAGAAGCCACTTCTTCATCCTCTTCTCTGTGCCAAAAACTTGATGGTCTCCAAGATTTACATGATTGCATTGATAAGTTGCTTCTTTTGCCACTCACTCATCAAGCTCTTATTGACAACAAGTCTGTTGATGACTTGCTTGAAGGATCTCTCAAGATCTTGGATGTGTGTGCTTTGGCTAAGGATGTTTTGTCACAAATGAAAGAATCTGCACACGAACTTGAGTCCGCTTTGCGCAGAAGAAAAGATGGCATGGTTGATATTCAAAAGTATTTGAACTCAAGGAAGATGATGAAAAAGGCAATCCACAAGGCCTTGAAGGGAATGGAAAAGGCAAGTTCCCAAAAAAGTGATGAAAGTTCAGAAATTGTTAGGTTGCTAAAGGAGGCAGAAACCGTTACATATAACAGCATTGAATCCTTGTTGTCGTTTGTAGCAGGACCAAAGTTGCCATCAAAGATGAGCAAATGGTCTTTGGTTTCTGTGTTGAAGCAACCTAAGAGAGTAGCTTGCAAAGATGATTCCACAGATGGAAATGAAGTAGAGATGGTGGATGCTGCACTAAATTCAATCACCAATCACAAATCTGATTTCCTTGCACAAGGTGAAGATGTCCAAAGCTCACTGAGGAAATTGGAGTTGTGTATTCATGACATTGAAGAAGATCTTGAGAGTCTACATCGCCATCTTATCAAAAACAGAGTCTCATTTCTTAACATCCTAAATCACTAAGGATGAAATTTTCAAATTTTTGTCAAATGTAAACACCACAGTACATATATACACAAATATATATTATAACAATTTTACAAAGCAAACCTTCTTCTCTAGCCAACTTTTGTGCAATACTGTTATTGTTGATATTGTTGAAAAATGCAAACATAATCCTATATAAAATAAAAGTGAGGAAGTTCTTTATTATACAAGTTTATATATAATCTACAAGATTTTCAAGTTGAATCCAAAAAGTAAAATCATGTCTACACAGTCCAAAGTGAAGAATATAATCAGGGTGATATGACAAAAGAAAAATCTATCCACTGAGCACATCGTTTTTGTTTGCTAACTACGTATACTTTCTTTGTTTTAACCATTGGGACTGCAAATAGTTGTATAAAAAAGAAAAATTGTGTTTTTGTCTTGCAAAGTGATTGTCCCACTAAATCTTAAACTATGGTATGTGAACTAGAGGTTAATTAGTTAACCAAGGTCACCCAATGAAGCCAAGTATTCAAATTGGCCATGCTGTCAAAGATTCCAATTGCCTCTGGTGATGAGCACAAGAATCACATGGAAGCTTGAGTTTTAACTTTTCATGCAATGTTATGCATGTGCAAGTTGTCTTGCATCTGAGAGACAATTTGATTAAATTATATGCATAACAATAAATCTAATCAAGCTTATATCTCATCATTTAAGAGTTAAATAATAAAAAATGACTGAAGTCGATGGTAGGAGATTCATCAACTTCTCTACCCGTGTGCATGTGTTAAACAAGTTTAATGTCTTTACAATGGCCAGCATACTTCATTCTTTATAATGTAAACAGATATGAATCGTTTATTTAATATAGATGAGTTGGAGACTTGGTAGAGAGGAAACATTGCCACCGAAATGTCTAGAACCAAATGGAAGATGATGCCTAAAAACGTGCTGATTCTTGAAAGGTCAAAGCAGAAATGGTTCCCATTGTTTCCCTTGCTTGATATATATTGAGCATATGAGGAGGGGAGAAAAACACAGGGATAACTCATAAAGCTAGCAGTTGGTTGACGCGGCTATGGAATGAAGGAATGTCTATATAAACTTCGATTGGCTGGCCTCATTAAAGACCAAGGGTTCAAATCGGCCAGCAAATTGAGATTGTGAATTGTTTTTCCACCTGCAAATGTGTGGAATCCACAAGGTAATGGATGGATTCAAAGTTTTCAATAGCAGAAAGCAGAGGCAACCAGCTGACTACGACAAGGATATGGCACTGCAGCGATGGTTAAGCGTATTGATGGTTGTGGAATACTGCAATGATGGTTATATTATATCAGTTTGAAAGGAAGAACAGTTCAGTTTGTTTGAATCAAATTATATAATTCTTACTTTTTGGTAGGTGACGTAGTCCAGATATGCTAGTAGGTATTGGTGCTCAAGAGTGACGCAAACCAAATCACTAGTATCTCAAAAATGGCTGAGATTGCAGATAGGGCCTTGGATTGATTAGAAGTTGGAAGATAGTCTCCATTGGTTTGTTTTAACGTGGAATCTATTTCATATCATATCATTGAAGGGGCATGCATTAGTTATCTTAATAAGCAAATTTATGGCCATCGTGGTGATTAACATCAACGACAGACCAAAAGAAGTAGATGCATGCAACAAATATCTAGAGAGATACATATTCATAAGGAGTGAAGCAGATGGAAACACAGTGGGAGGTGAGAAGTTTAAGAACTCGAAAGGATATACAAAACAACATAGAAATAGAAGAAAGCTCTCCTCAGGAGAGAGAAGCTCAACATGCAGTAGAAAAGAGAGCAAAATCATGATGTGAATAAATTGAATATGAAGTCATCATATAGAACGTCCTCCTGTGGTTCCATCCGGTGGTCAAAATGGCAGCAGATTTACCATTATTTCATTCATGAATCAGTTAAAAAAATTTACGATAATAGAACTGATGTCACCACATTTTCTAAATTGATAAATTGCAAAAGTGGCCAAGTTAAAAGTTGACTACCCTCTAATAGCACGATACTTCTAATAGTCCTCCAATAACTCTCAAATAATCATTTGATATTACTAATTAGTTTTTTTTCTAAACTTTTTTTGTTATCTAATGCAATTTTTCTATTTTCATCGAATATGCTAAGATTAGTTGAAATGTAAGTAGATTACTCGAATCACAAAAAAGAAAAGAGTTTTGCTTTCCCTTTCTCTTCATATGGCACAAGAAAAGCCCTTCCCTGAATCAAGGAAGGTTCCAAGGATTATGGAAGGTTGTCCTAATGAAATTTTGTCAAATATGGAGGTTGAAAAATGAGAAAGTGAACTGTATGGTTCTACATCAACACATTCTAATGGTTCATAATCGACAAATTGTAATAGAGGCGCATTGAGCAAGCAAGTAAAGAGGAAAAAACCTGGAGGTGGGAAACACAGCACGAGCATCCTTAGATATCTCTGAAACAGAAAACTCAATGACTGCATTGGGAAGAAGAAGATTCTCACACGGTTGCATGTATAAAGGGACAAGCTTGTCCTACGCAGAAGAAGATCAGGTTCACCATTTTCGAGATCAGCAAACAAAACGGATGCTACTGCCTCGATTATACAAAGATGCTTGCTTTGCATCGTGGTTTGGCTAGACCGTCCGGTTTAAAGCATAATCTTACTTTCATTTTCAAAGTAGAATCCAATCAATTATGATTGAGGAAAGTTAACATTAATAATTAAACAATAAGTTCATGCCTTGGAAGAAACGTACACAGGCCATAGAAACCATTTTAAGTTGTGACTTGTAAATGTTCGTTAACTTTTAAATTTTTTTTATTAGCGTTTGGTTTATGCATTTTTTTAAAGGGAAATTGTAAAAAAATGATAAGTTTTACAAAATATTTATAAAATGTAACCGCATTACATTCTATTAAGGAAACACATTGATATGCTTCTATCAATCAAAATTTTGCTATATGTCGTAAATATTTTAGTTTAATTTGTTATTTTTAAAAATATCTATTTTTTGAAGTTTTGATTCTACCCATAAGTCTTAAAAACTACTCCAGTAACCAACCTATCTATTCAATTTTACTATTGTTATTATTTAAATAAAAACAAAACACAATAATAATGTAGATGTTCTATATGGTATACACAATTACAATAGAAAAGAGTAACAAACTAGTATTGAAGCAAATTTCAAAAAAACATTTATTTTCCTATATTTAAGAGTTTAAAATTTTGAAAATGATTTAAAAAGTAGTGTGTATGAGCAAAGTTGCAAAGTTGGAGTTGCATACTTAACTTTTAAAAATAAAATACTTATCAAACCGATATATTTTGGTTGTATTTTTTATTTTATATATAAAATTACAAATATGGAAAAGAAAAATAGTATGAAATACATTGGAAGGTATACAAAAATAAAACAAAACTTGTATGTAGATGGAAAATTTGTATATTGCATGTCTTTGCAATATATTGATTTTGTTCTGTCTTGTTCATGTCCTATATTCATGTCCATAACTGCACTTCTTGCACAATACCCCACAGAAAACAAGACAATTGGGCAGGGGGCAGTTTTCTATTTTATGCAGCTAAATTTGTTTTAAAACCATACGAGCCATTTTTTTTTTTTTTTTTGTAGCTTTACATTTCTCTATGATATAATACAGCCATAAATTATAAAACAAATACAATTTCTGTCATATAGAAATTGGCATCAATTATGGTGGAGAGAAGAAAGAGGTGGGAGGGAGACAAAGTAAGGACATTGCTGAATTATTTTCTTATACATATCACTAATTGATTATGATTAGATGAGCTTGAGATTCCTCATGTCTCCCTAAGCCAAAGTGATATAAATAAGCTCCTGAAAGCCAAAAGAAGAACTCAACTTGAAGTTGCTTTGGCTTTTTACAATCCATCAGCTTAGGCTTTTGTAAAAAAGATGGATTCCTTTTCTGTAAACTCGAAGAAATCTTTCCACATTCGTTCAAACAGTTTGCCTTCAAAGCCACATCCAGTTGTGGATGAAGTTAATGAACATCTCTGCAGATTGAAGGCCTCTGAAGAAGCCACTTCTTCATCCTCTTCTCTGTGCCAAAAACTTGATGGTCTCCAAGATTTACATGATTGCATTGATAAGTTGCTTCTTTTGCCACTCACTCATCAAGCTCTTATTGACAACAAGTCTGCTGATGACTTGCTTGAAGGATCTCTCAAGATCTTGGATGTGTGTGCTTTGGCTAAGGATGTTTTGTCACAAATGAAAGAATCTGCACACAAACTTGAGTCCGCTTTGCGCAGAAGAAAAGATGGCATGGTTGATATTCAAAAGTATTTGAACTCAAGGAAGATGATGAAAAAGGCAATCCACAAGGCCTTGAAGGGAATGGAAAAGGCAAGTTCCCAAAAAAGTGATGAAAGTTCAGAAATTGTTAGGTTGCTAAAGGAGGCAGAAACCGTTACATGTAACAGCATTGAATCATTGTTGTCGTTTGTAGCAGGACCAAAGTTGCCATCAAAGATGAGCAAATGGTCTTTGGTTTCCATGTTGAAGCAACCTAAGAGAGTAGCCTGCAAAGATGATTCCACAGATGGAAATGAAGTAGAGATGGTGGATGCTGCATTAAATTCAATCACCAATCACAAATCTGATTTCCTTGCACAAGGTGAAGATGTCCAAAACTCACTGAGGAAATTGGAGTTGTGTATTCATGACATCGAAGAAGATCTCGAGAGTCTACATCGCCATCTTATCAAAAACAGAGTGTCATTTCTTAACATCCTAAATCACTAGGGATGAAATTTCAAATTTTTGCCAAATGTAAACACCACAGTACATAGATACAAGAATATATATTATAACAATTTTACAAAGCAAACCTTCTTCTCTCGTCAACTTTTATGCAATAGTGTTATTGTTGATATTGTTGAAAAATGCAAACATAGTCCTATATAAAATAGAAGTGAGGGTTACAGAGATTTTCAAGTTGAATCCAAAAAGTAAAATCATGTCTACACAGTCCAAATTTAAGAATATAATCAGGGTGATATGACAAAAAAAAAAAATCTATCCACTGAGCACATCGTTTTTGTTTGCTAACTACGTATACTTTCTTTGTTCTAACCAATAGGGACTGCAAATAGTTGTATAAAAAAGAAAAATTGTGATTTTGTCTTGCAAATTGATTTTCCCACTAAATCTAAACTATAGTATGTGAACTATAGGTTAATTAGTTAACCAAGGTCACCCAATGAAGCCAAGTATTCAAATTGGCTGTCAAAGATTCCAATTGCCTCTGGTGATGAGCACAAGAATCATATGGAAGCTTGAGTTTTAACTTTTCATGCAATGTTATGCATGTGCAAGTTGTCTTGCATCTGAGAGACAATTTCATTAAATTATATGCATAACAATAAATCTAATCAAGCTTATATCTCATCATTTGAGAGTAAAATAATAAAAAATGACTGGAGTCAATGGTAGGAGATTCATCAACTTCTCCACCCGTGTGCATGTGTTAAACAAGTTTAATGTCTTCACAATGGCTAGCATACTTCATTCTTTATAATGTAAACAGATCTGAATCGTTTACTTTAATATTGATGAGTTGGAGGCTTGGTAGAGAGGAAACATTGCCACCGCAATGTCTAGAACCAAATGAAAGAAGATGCCTAAAGACATGCTGATTCTTGAAAGGTCAAAGTAGACATGGTTCCATATGTCTCCCTTGTTTGCTATATATTGAGCATATAAGGAGGGGAGAAAAACACAGGGATAACTCATAAAGCTAGCAGTTGGTTGACGTGGCTAAAAAATGAAGGAATTTCTATATAAACTTCGATTGGCTGGCCTCAATAAAGACCAAGGGTTCAAAGCGGCCAGCAAATTGAGATTATGTAGTATTTGGTCATCTGCAAAAGTGTGGAATCCACAAGGTAATGGATGGATTCAAAGCTTTCAATAGCTGAAAGCAGAGGCAACCAGCTGACTACGACAAGGATATGGCACTGCAATCATGGTTAAGCGTATTGATGATTGTGGAATATTGCAACGATGGTTATATTGTATCAGTTTGAAAGGAAAAACAGTTCAGTTTGTTTGAATCAAATTATATAATTCTTGTACTTTAGATAAGATGATGCCTTTTCCGGGAGAACCTTTGATGTTAAGTAGGTGATTGGCTGAATTCATGTGGGTTAATGTTGGTTTGGCCATGAACTGGCTTAGTTTGTGTACAGCAAAGGTTATTTACGGTCTTGATATAGTTAGATAGAGTAATCTGCCAATGAGGCGTCGGTATGGAGTGGCAACATGGAGAATGTCTTTGTCAGAGGGATTCAATTTGGTTGTAGGATCCATAGGGACTGAAGTAGGTTTTGCACCGAGAAGGCCCGCATCTTCAATAAGCTGAATGGCATAAAATTTCTGTGATAGGAAGAAACCGGATGAGTTCTTTGCCAATTCAAGGCCAAGGAAAAATTTTAAATGTCCCAGATTCTTTAAGAGAAACTTCTGGTTTAAGGCTACTTTTAGTTTCTGTATGTGAAGGGGATTTGCACTAGTGATGATGATATGAAGGAATCATTTTGACCTTTGACGAATAGTGAGTAGTCAGCCTTGGATTGTCGGAATTCCAAGGAGATAATAAAGGCTGAAAATTTAGCAAACCATTGTCTTGATGGTTGCTTTAATCCGTTGATGGATTTATGGAGTTTGATACTAGTTTCTCCCCTTGAATTTCAGGTAGTGGCTAAAGACAAATCCATGTAAATTTCTTCAAACAGTTCGATTTACATCAAGTTGAACAAGTGGCCATTCTTTAGAGACGACAATGATTAGTAAGCTTTTAACATTGACCATCTTGGCAACAGGGGAGAGGGTTTCGAAGTAGTCAAGACCGTCTTGTTGAGTATATCCTTTTGCCACAAGACATGCTTTATATCATTCAATGGATCCTTTTGCTTTATGCTTGATTTTGTAGACCCAACGGCAACCAATGATGTTTTTGCCTTTTGGCAAGGGAATAATACTCCATGTTTGGTTAGTTTCCGTAGCATATAGTTCTGCTTTCATGGCTCTGGACCATTCTTCAGATGTAACTGCTTCATGGTAAAAGTTGGGGTTTTTTGGGTGGATACTTGAAAGATAGTGTTTATAAGTGGGGGATAAGGCTTGGTATGTTAAGTACGAGCTTATAGGGAATTTGGTGGATTTTTTTAGTAGGGGGTTGCATGGCTGCAATAGTAGGCTTGTAGATAAGATGGAGGTTTGGTTGTTCGTGTAGATCTTCTAACAGTAATTGCTTCATTGGTACTAGACAGTATGAGGCTGACTGTCTTGTTGATGTGCAACTATTTCACTAATGTCATTGTATTTATACACAACTGAGAAAGACTAATAATTAGTTACAATGAGAAAACTAATTAACTATTAACAAACTAACTCTTTAATAAACACCAAATTAAATAAACACAAAGGAGAAAAGTTATAGTTACATACTTAACTTTTCAAATTAAAATATTTATCAAATGAGTCCTAATATGTTGAGATATTTTCTTATATATGGAAAAACAATAGAGTAAAATACCTTGGAGGGTATACAAAAATAAAACAAAACTTGTATTTACACGAAAAATTTGTATATTGCATGTCCTTGCCATATATTGATTTTCATCTGTCTTGTTCATATCATATATTCTTGTCCATAATTGTGCTTCTTGCTCAATACCCCACAGAAAATAAGACAATTGGGCAGGGGGCAGTTTTCTACTTTATGCAGCTAAATTTATAAAACCATAGGAGCCTTTTTTTTTTTTTGTAGCATTACATTTCTCTATGATATAATACAGCCATGAGTTATAAAACAAATGCAATTTCTGTCATTTATAAATTGGCATCAATTATGGTGGAGAGAAGAAAGAGGTGGGAGGGAGACAAAGTAAGGACATTGCTGAATTATTTTCTTATACATATCACTAATTGATTATTATTAGATGAGCTTGAGATTCCTCATGTCTCCCTAAGCCCAAGTGATATAAATAAGCTCCTGAAAGCCAAAAGAAGAACTCAACTTGAAGTTGCTTTGCCTTTTTACAATCCATCAACTTAGGCTTTTGTAAAAAAGATGGATTCCTTTTCTGTAAACTCGAAGAAATCTTTCCACATTCGTTCAAACAGTTTGCCTTCAAAGCCACATCCAGTTGTGGATGAAGTTAATGAACATCTCTGCAGATTGAAGGCCTCTGAAGAAGCCACTTCTTCATCCTCTTCTCTGTGCCAAAAACTTGATGGTCTCCAAGATTTACATGATTGCATTGATAAGTTGCTTCTTTTGCCACTCACTCATCAAGCTCTTATTGACAACAAGTCTGTTGATGACTTGCTTGAAGGATCTCTCAAGATCTTGGATGTGTGTGCTTTGGCTAAGGATGTTTTGTCACAAATGAAAGAATCTGCACACGAACTTGAGTCCGCTTTGCGCAGAAGAAAAGATGGCATGGTTGATATTCAAAAGTATTTGAACTCAAGGAAGATGATGAAAAAGGCAATCCACAAGGCCTTGAAGGGAATGGAAAAAACAAGTTCCCAAAAAAGTGATGAAAGTTTAGAAATTGTTAAGTTGCTAAAGGAGGCAGAAACTGTTACATATAACAGCATTGAATCCTTGTTGTCGTTCGTAGCAGGACCAAAGTTGCCATCAAAGATGAGCAAATGGTCTTTGGTTTCCATGTTGATGCAACCTAAGAGAGTAGCTTGCAAAGATGATTCCACAGATGCAAATGAAGTGGAGATGGTGGATGCTGCATTAAATTCGATCACCAATCGCAAATCTGATTGTTTTGCACAAGGTGAAGATGTCCAAAACTCACTGAGGAAATTGGAATTGTGTATTCATGACATCGAAGAAGATCTCGAGAGTCTACATCGCCTTCTTATCAAAAACAGAGTCTCATTTCTTAACATCCTAAATCACTAAGGATGAAATTTCAAATTTTTGTCAAATGTAAACACCACAGTACATATATACACACAAATATATATTATAACAATTTTACAAAGCAAACCTTCTTCTCTAGCCAACTTTTGTGCAATATTTTTATTGTTGAAATTGGTGAAAAATGCGAACATAGATATAATCTACGAAAATTTTCAAGTTGAATCAAAAAGTAAAATATGTCTTCACAGTCCAGATTGAAGAATATAATCAGGGTGATATGACAAAGAAAATCTATTGTATTTTCCTCTTGCAAAGTGATTTTCACACTAAATCTTAAACGGTGGTATGTTACCTAGAGGTTAATTAGTTAACCATGGTCACCTAATGAAGCTAAGTATTCAAATTGGCCATGCTGTCAAGGATTCGAATTGCCTCTGGTGATGAGAACAAGAATCACATGGTAGCTTGAGGTTTTAACTTTTTATGCAATGTTATCCATGTGCAAGTTGTCTTGCATCTGAGAGACAATTCGATTCATTAATAATAATGGTAATCAAGCTATATCTCATCATTTAAGAGATAAATAATGAACAATGAGCTGAGTTGATGTTAAGAGATTCATCAACCTCTGCACCCGTGTGCATGTGTTAAACAAGTTTAATGTCTTCACATTGGCAAGCATACTTCATTCTTTTTAAATTAAACAGATCTGAATCTTTTAATTTAATAGAGATATGAGTTGGTGACTTGGTAGAGAGGAAACATTGCCACAGCAGTCTAGAATCAAATGGAAGACGATGCCTAAGAACGTGCCGATTCTTGAAATGTCAAAGCAGATATAGTTCCAATTCCCGTTGTCTCCCTTGCTTGATATATATTAAGCAGATGAGGAAGGGGAAAACACAGGGACAACTTATAGAGCTAGCAGTTGGTTGAGCGCCTAAGCAATGAAGGAATGTCTATATAAGATTATGAAGCATTTGTCTTCAACAAATGTGAGAAATACAAAAGGTAATGGATGGATCCGAAGTTTTCAATAGATGGAAAGCAAAGGCAACCTGCTGACTACAACAAAGATATGGCACTGCAGCCATGGTTAAGCCTATTGATGGTTGTGGAATAATACTGCAGACATGGTTCTATTGTGTCAGTTTGAAAGGGAAAACAGTTCAGTTTGTTTGAATCAAATAATATTTCTTACTTTTTGGCAGGCGCAGTCCAGAGATGCTAGTAGGTCTTAGTGCTCAAGAGTGATGCAAACTAAAGAACTAGTATCTCTAGAAGTGTGGAAGGTAGTCTCCATCGGTTTAGAGCTTTCTAGGTAGCATTTAGAAATAAATTCAAGGTGGACAATATCATATCATTGAAACAACAAAAAATTGGTTGTCCTAATCGAAAACAGTAAGTTATAATGAATTTGTTGGTGTGAGCGCTTCATTAAACAGAATTATTTATCGTGATAATCAAATTTATGGTTCATAATGATTAACATCAAGAACCAGCCAAAAGAAGTGGATCGGAATGTTGCTTTTAGACCATCCTTTCAAAGATTAGGAGGCAGTTATTTGGACCAACATCATTAGTGCAGTTTTGTCAAAGTTTTGGGAGGAGATGAATGCTCGGATCTTCTTGCACTCCACACATCTAAGAACATTCTTGAACCATCTATATTTTGTATCCTCTTTTTTTTGGCTTAGAAATCCACAGCCCATTAAAGATCACAGCTTAAATTATCTTGTTGCAAATTGGAACCATCTTTTCATACTCTCTTTGATAAAGCTCTTTTGTACTTCTTTTAGATTATTTCATTAACCCATAAAATTATTTCTTATCAATTAGATTTTTTTTCCTAGTCTATGTAAATTGGCTTCACGCTAAAAAAGAATGTTTTGCTTTCCTTTTCTTCATAGTTTCCAAAGATTATGGAAGGTTATCCAAATGAAAATTTCTCAAATACAAAGGTTGAAAATGAGAAAATGAAACGTATGGTTCTTACTCGACACACTCTAGAGATTCATCATTTACAAATTTTAATAGAAGCGCATTGAGCAAGCAAGTGATGAGAGGAAACCTGGAGATGGGGAACACAGCACGAGCATTCATAGATATCTCTGAAAATAAAAAATTAATGGAACGCATTGGGAGGAAGAAGATTCTCACACGGTTGCATGTGTAAAGGGACAAGCTTGTCCTATGCAGTACGATACCCAGTTCACCATTTTCGAGATCAGCCAACAAAATGGATGCCACTGCCTTGATTGTAAGATGCTTGGTTTGCAACCGTAATGCATGTGATTTGAAATGGTGTTTTTTTTAGTACAATCCAACCTTCAAACTTTTAAAGAGGTAGTTCTTATCAATTATGGTTGAGTTAAATTGACAATAAGTTGAAATCATAAAAAAGAAGAGATAGTACATATTGGTCATGGCAATCATTTTGAAGACGAACTTGTAAATGTTTTCTTAAGCTTTTTGTAAGTTTCGATTATGCGTTTTCTAGAGTTTCACTTCCACCTACAATATTGAAAATTGTTTCAATAACCAACATCAACTTTATTGTTATTTTTATTAAAATGAAAACGAAAAGCAATAGTGGTGTTGCTGTTCATATATAGCTACATGGTTAAAATTTAAAGCAACACTAACTAACAGGAGCAAAGTTTTTAAAACATTTCCTTGTTTGGTCTTCTAATATTTTGCTTAGATTTTGAAAATGTTTTAAAAAGTAGGCAATAAATCAAATAAACACAAGGGGCACAGTATTACTTATATACTTAACTTTCTTACAAGATCTAACTTATTGAGATCTTTCAATACTTTTATTTTCGTATAAAATTCTCAAATATGAAAAAAGAATGGTGTGAACCACGTTGAAACATATAGAAAATAAAATAAAATGTGTTTGTACATGTAACATTTGTACATTGCATGTCCATTGCAGATATTGATCTTGTTCTGTCTTGTTCATCTCCTATATTATTGTCCATAACTGTGCTTCTTGTCCAATACCCCACAGAAGATAAGACAATTGGGTGAGGTCCAATTTCTTACTTTATGCAGCTAAATTGGCCCTAAAACTATAGGAGTCATTGTTTTGTAGCATTACATTTATTTATTCTACAATACGGTTATCATGAATTATAAACAAATAGCATTTGTATCATATAGATATTAGCAACAATAATGGTGGAGATAAGAAAGAGGTGGGAGGGAGACAAAGCGAGGACATTGCTGAATTATTTTCTTAATGCATATCACTAATTAATTATAATTAGATGAGCTGGAGATTCCACATGTCTCCCTAAGCCAAAGTGATATAAATAAGCTCTAGAAGGCCAAAAGGTGAAATCAACTTGAAACTGCTTTTGCTGTTCAACAATTCATAAGCTTAGGCTTTTGTAGAAAGAGATGGATTCCTTTGCTGCAAACTCGAAGAAATCATTCCACATTCGTTCCAACAGTTTGCCCTCGAAGCCACATCCAGTTGTGGATGAAGTTAATGAAAATCTCTGCAGACTAAGAGCATCTGAAGAAGCCACTTCATCTTCTTCTTTGTGCCAAAAACTCGACGGTCTTCAAGATTTACATAATTCCATTGATAAGTTGCTTCTTTTGCCACTCACACGTCAAGCTCTTGTTGACAACAAATCAGTTGATGACTTGTTAGAAGGATCTCTGAAGACCCTTGATGTGAGTGCTTTGGCTAAGGATGTTTTATCACAAATGAAAGAATCTGCACACGAACTTGAGTCGGCATTGCGCAGAAGAAAAGATGACATGATTGATGTTCAGAAGTATTTGAACTCAAGGAAGATGGTAAAGAAGGCAATCCACAAGGCCTTGAAGGGAATGGAAAAAACAAGTTCCCAAAAAAGTGATGAAAGTTCAGAAATTGTTAGCTTGCTAAAGGAGGCAGAAACTGTTACATATAACAGCATTGGATCCTTATTGTTATTTGTAGCAGGACCAAAGTCTCCATCAAAGATGAGCAGATGGTCTCTAGTTTCCAAGCTGATGCAACCTAAGAGAGTAGCCAACAAGGAAGATGGTGCATATGGAAATGAAGTAGAGATGGTAGATGCTTCATTGTATTCAATCACCAGTCACAAATCTGATTTCTTTGTGCAAGTTGAAGAAGTGCAGAACTTGCTGAGAAAATTGGAGTCGTGCATTCGTGACCTTGAAGAAGATCTCGAAAATCTATATCGTTGTCTTATAAAGAACAGAGTCTCAATTCTTAACATCCTAAATCACTAAGGATGAAAACTTAGATAGTCATATTCGATTCCATTGGAATCCATTTTTGTCAAGTGTAAAGACCACAGTACATAGATAATAGATACAAATACATTTCACAACTTTTTTGTAATGTGAATCAAGATTATGAATCCAAAATCTTCTTACATATTGAACATTTGAAGCTATTAAAATTGTTGATATTGTGGTGAATGCAAATATAATACCATGAATTCAGAAGTAGATGTGTAGAAGATCTACGCTTTTTTAATCCAAAAGTTGAATCATGTCACATAGTGAACAATATAATATCATGGTGATAAAAACCATTATCCTAACACATCCCAGTGATCTCTTTGAATGGAGGAGAAAAAATTAAAACTACCCATCATCCAACTCACCAATTTGGTTTTTTACTTCTGTAAAGTTTCATTATTTTTTAAATATGAGGATTGAAAACAGAAAGGAAAAAAATTATATTTTTCCCTTCCAAAGTGACATTCCCTTAAGGCTTAAACTATGGTATGTTAACTAGAGGTCAACTAGTTAACTAAGGTTACCTTAAGGAAGCCAAGTATTCAAATTGGGATTGCTGTCAAAGATTCCAATTGTCCTTACAATGGTGATGAGCGCAATAATCACATGGAAGCCTGAGATTAACTTAATGCAATGTTATGCAGTTTGTCTTTCACCGAAGAGACAATTTGATGAAGTTTAATGTATACTAATAAAGCAGATCAGGTTGTATCTTATCATGTGGGACTTAAAATTTTAACAATGAGGAGAGTTGATGGTAGGAGTATCTGCATGAACAATTTGAAATTCAGACAATTTGATGAAGTTTTATGTATAATTTAATTTAGATTTGAGTTGGAGACTTTGTAGAGAGGAAACAATGCAACAGCAGAGTCCAAATCCAAATGGATGATGCCTAACCGTGCGGCAATTACTGAAAAGGTCAAAACAGAAAAACCTCAACATGTGTCCACATATAAGAAGAAGAAAGTTCTGCCTCGGGATAGACAGGTACAACCTACAACACCAAAGAAAATTGGTCAGACAGGTTTCACTACCCAAACCCGTGTCAAATAATAAACAGAATCACACACCAAGAATTAGTCTTAGTGGTAAGTCCAAGTCGATCACATGAAGCACACGGATCCTCAAACAAATTAATTTCCAACCACCAGGTAACCAGGAGGGGGTTGAGTGAAATTTGTAGCAAGAAAACAAATTGCAAGAAAAGAATAAATTTGTGAACATTGTATGTTAAAAGAATCTACCTTGAGTTGTGATTTCTCCCTCGTCTAAAGAACTCATTCATTGAACTATCATTGATTTTTTTACTCACCCATTTCTAAAAACCTTACTATCATTGATTTTTTGAAGACCATTCCCTTCTTCTCAGCCCTTTGGCTTCTTCTCATTATCTCTCTCTCATCGTGTGATCGCCCTCTTCTTATATCTTGTATTTCTTCAATCTTGGTTTGAGAGCTTGGGGAAGAAGAGACATTTACTGTACATTGCCATAGACCATGGCAGTCATTTTTAGTAAGAATTTAAATATTTCTTTAAGAATGTGAAAACATGGCAAGGAAATTGAGAGAAAACAAGCATATATTAAAAGAAAATAAAATGTTATCAAATGATCCCTTAGTTTTGGTTTTTGGTTTATGAAAATTAAGCTTTTATACTCTACTTCCACTTAAAAGTTTAAAAACTTGTTCACTGTCTATCATTGTTTTAAAAAGCCAAGGCAAGTTTCAGAAAATGAAATCCTAATCAATGTTTCTTTAAAAAAGAAAAAACCACAGTATGAAAATTAAAAGAAACAAAAATAAGTTTGAAAACAATCAAGGAATTGTATTTTCTGAAAAAAGCGAGTCACTATACATTATTCATGTCTTGCTCATGTCCTATCTTTGTGTCCATATCCATGCTTCTTGTTTAATAATCCACAAAAATATGTCAATTAAATGAGGACCAATTAGATATTTTCATACAACTAAATCTGCCTTGAAACAATAGGAGACAGTGCTTTATCCCATTACATTTCTTTATTTCAATACAGCTATGAGTTATGAACATATGAGTTTTGTATCAGAAATACATCCATTTGATAATAAAGAGATTAGCATCAATAATGGTGGAGATAATAAAGAGGTGGGAGGGAGACAAAGCGTGAACATTGCTGAATTATTTGCTTAAACATATCACTAATTAATTGCAATTAGATGAGCTTCAGATTCCTCGTGTCTCCCCCTAAGCCAGAGTTATATAAATAAGCTCTTGAAGGCCAAAAGATGGAAGTCAACTTGAAACTGCTTTGGCTGTTCTTCAATTCATTAGCTTAGAATTTTGTAAAAAAGATGGATTCCTTTGCTGCAAACTCAAAAAAATCGTTCCACATTCGTTCAAACAGTTTGCCCTCAAAGCCACATCCAGTTGTGGATGAAGTTAATGAAAATCTTTGCAAATTGAGAGCATCTGAAGAAGCCACTTCTTCATCTTCTTCTTTGTGCCAAAAACTTGATGGACTTCAAGATTTGCAAGATTCTATTGATAAGTTACTTCTCTTGCCACTCAGCCATCAAGCTCCTGTTGACAACAAATCAGTTGATGACTTGCTAGAAGGATCTCTCAAGATCTTGGATGTGTGTGCTTTGGCTAAGGATGTTTTATCTCAAATGAAAGAATCTGCACACGAACTTGAGTCAGCGTTGCGAAGAAGAAAAGATGACAAGATTGATGTTCAAAAGTATTTGAACTCAAGGAAAATGGTAAAGAAGGCAATCCACATGACCTTGAAGGGAATGAAAAAAACAAATTTCCAGAAAAGTGATGAAAGTTCAGAAATTGTTAGCTTGCTAAAGGAGGCAGAAACTGTTACATATAACAGCATTGAATCCTTATTGTTATTTGTAGCAGGACCAAAGTTTCCATCAAAGATGAGCAGATGGTCCTTGGTTTCTAAGTTCATTCAACCCAAGAAAGTGGTGAGCAAAGATGAAGACACAAATGAAAATGAAGTAGAGATGGTGGATGTTGCTTTATGCTCAATCACCAATCACAAATCTGATTTCCTTGTGCAAGTTGAAGATGTGCAAAAGTCTCTAAGGAAATTGGAGTCATGCATTTGTGACTTTGAAGAAGATCTCGAGAGTCTATATCGACGTCTTGTAAAAAACAGAGTCTCTTTTCTTAACATCCTAAATCACTAAGGATGAAAACTTAGATAGTAGTATCGTAGTTGATTCCAACGGAATCCATTTTTGGCAAATGTAAACACCACACTACGTATATAATAGATACAAATACATTACACAACATTTTTGCAATGTGAACCAAGATTATGAATTCAATATCATCATCTTCTTCTCTATTGAACATTTTGAGTTGTTTAAATTGTTGATATTGTTACGAATCCAAATATAGTCTTCTATGAAATAGATGTGCAGAAAATCTTTGGAATTCAAGTAAGAACAGGCTTTTTGAATCCAAAACTAAAACCATGCCATTTAGTCCGAAGTGAACAATATAATATCATGGAGATAAAAGACCATTATCCAAACACATCCCCATTCTCTCTTTGAATAGATGGGGAAAAAAAAATTACCCATCACCCAACTCACCAATTTGGTCTTTTACTTCTGTGACCTTTCTTTATTTTAACCATCAGGATTTCAAACTATTGGAGAAAATAAAAAGGGAAAAGATTACATTTTTCCCTTCCAAAGTGACATTCCCTCAGCGTAATCTGTGGTATGCTAACTAGAGGCTAATAGTTAACCATGGTTACCTATTGGTGCCAAGTATTCAAATTGGCATTGCTGTCAATGATTCCAATTGTCCTTACAATGGTGATGAGCGCAATAATCACATGGAAGTCTGAGATTAACTTAATGCAACTTTATACAGTTTGTCTTTCATCTAAGAGACAATTTGATTAAGTTCTATGTTTAATAATAAATCAAATCAGATTGTATCTTATCATGCAGGACTTGAAATTTTAACAATGAGGAGAGTTGATGGTAGAACAATCTGCATGAACAATGCCAAGATGCCATGGAAGATTGATAAACAATTTTATATTCAGGATTGAAAAATATTCATCATGACTACACAGTGGCAGACATACATCTTTTTAACAATGTAAAGAGATCTTAATGTGTTTAATTTAATTTAGATATGAGTTGGAGGCTTGGTAGAGAGGAAACAATGTAACAACAGTGTCTAGATCCAAATGGAAGATGCCCAAACGTGCAGCAATTCACGGAAAAGTTGAAGCAGATAAGCCTCTAAATGCCTCCCTTGCTAACTGGTATATATTGAGCAAATAAAGAGGGGGAAAGATCACAGATATGACTTATAAGAGCTAGAGGTTGGTTGGATCGTTCAGGGTGATGGATATTTGCATTTAAGCTATGAAGGAATGTTTATATGAACTTTGGTTAGCCATTCATCAAAGATCAGAGGCTGAAAGCAAAGGAAGTTTGCTTACGGCAACAAAGATACGATGCTGCAGCTATGGTTTAGCTTGTTGAAGGTTGGGGAATATTGCAGATATGGCTATGTTATAACAGTTTGAAGGGGGTAACAAACTTACTTCGTTTGAATCATTATTGATTCCTTATTTCTAAGGCAACAAAGTCCATGGATGTTAGTTAGTAGTTAGTGCTCAAGGTGATCCGATCCAGATGACTATTAGCAATTAGTATCAAAGCCATGGTCTAAAAGACTAAACGTAGTTGTGTATATGAGAAATTCTCAAATTCTGAACAAATAGGATCAGTGAGTCCTGCTCGTGCTCTACCAGGTTGGAGAAAAAAATAAACTCACGTTCTTGCTTGGTGTGATCCGTCCTTTTACTCTACATGGCTGCTGCCTTGAGAAGGAATTTCTGTCGAGAGTGGATGGAGTTCTTCAAGAAGACGCTAACTGTGGTACTTTATTTAAATTTTGAAGGAAGGATTGTTGCAATTGAAGTTTCACATTGGCCAATAAAGGGAGATATCAATGGTATACAAGTGAAGACAAATATTTTTCATTGATACAAAACTTTTTGGGTGAAACCAAAAGCAAAGTCATTAGGGCTTAGGCTGAAAGTAGACAGTCTCATACCATTGTAGAAATATGTGAAGGGTATCTCCTACCATTGTAGAAATATGTAAAGGGTATCTCCTACCATTGAAGAAATATGTAAAGGGTATGTAGTATTTGACAGTACCATTGTGTAATACAGGGAGTCCCCTATTTATCCTAACAGAAAACAATAGCAAGCCTAAATGAATTTTCTGGTGTGGATACTCAATCAAATCCACATTACTTATCTTGACAAGAAAATTCATTGACATCATGATGATTGAGAACATCCTGAACGAGCCAAAGGAAGTAGACGTAAGACATAATCTTGAGTAGTGAGCATAGAAGGAAGCACATTGGGAGCTGACAACCTTAAGAAGATTTAATACAAACCACATATAAGAAGAAAGTCCTGCCTCAGGACAGATCAGTTGAGAAAGCAGCAGCAAAGAAAATACAGTCAGAATGAGAACCCATTGTGATTGGAATACATTTCAAGTGTTTAATTTAGAAAATAAGATTGTTCTAAAAAAATGGAGTGTTTGGTAGCCACTCAAAATAGCTTTAAAATAAAAATGAGGTTTTCCAAAAAAAGAAAAAAATCTTAAGGTGTCAATGCAAATAAACCTGAAGTTTCCCTTTCCTAACAAATTAACTCAGTTGGCATTTCTGATCCTTGCCCTTTTTGTTATCAGAAATGAGAAAGCAAAAGGGAAAACTGTATTGAAGTCATTGGTAAAGGCCCTTTTCTATCATTATGGTACCATAAAATATTCTTCATTGAATCAAGTAAGAACCCAAAATTATGGAATTGAGACTGACCTAATGTAATTCTAATGTAAAAAGCTGAAAATGATAAAAATGAATATGGCAATACCGTTCCTTTCTATAAGATGCCAACTCTGTCAACAGCACTCTTGTGCTGCATAATGTACAAATTATCCGACATATATTGTTATGACATAAATGAAATCGACTAGCAAAAAGATAGAGATTTATGTGATTTACCGACAGTGTGGTAGCTACATCCTGATAGCACCGAAAATGTGCTATCTTAGCGCCTCTAATCTTATTCATTTATAAAATTTAAGTACAAGCATTACGAAGCGTTACGGGTTGTTTGAGGTTAATTTAGAGCAATTAGAAGCTAAAAGGACATCCAAGGCATAGGCAGCTGTGGGGTTTATCTCTCTTCACAGACTGCTGAAAAATGGTGTAGCACTGCAGCTGTGTTACACCTCGCTTGGTTATAAATTCGCAACTTTGTTCTTAGGTTATATCTTTGGATCCAGATGACTATTCTTGACAAGTGACCACTTGTTTTCTTCTTTTCTCCTTTCTCTATTCATCTACAACATTAGTTTTTAGGTTTACTTTCGTCTATCTTTGTAATCAAGCAAAATGTGGATCTCTATCTTTTCCACGGTTATGGGAAGGTAAGTCCTTTGTTTTTCCTAATTTAGAGGATTTTGGAGAAACTCATTATATTTTTTGGAGTATTTAGATAATATGATTGAGATTTCTTGTCTATAGATTTTACTATTGATTCATTGATTATTATGAATTACGTTATTTTGTTATTGATTGACAACCAATGCTTGATTGTGCAATTCCTTGCTTTTGATTAAT
This sequence comes from Cucumis sativus, assembly GCF_000004075.3. NCBI lineage: Eukaryota > Viridiplantae > Streptophyta > Magnoliopsida > Cucurbitales > Cucurbitaceae > Cucumis > Cucumis sativus. The sequence goes on along the minus strand of NC_026661.2, from coordinate 1,373,960 downwards.
GTATAATATGTGATATATAATTATATGTTAATCTCCAAGAAGAAATAGGTTAGATAGGCTTTGATTTGTGGTCGAGAACAAACAGCATTGTTCTATTAACTTAGGAAAAAATATATTAAATTTCTAATCACGCTTTTCCTATTAGAAATTTATCCTAGCATTAAATTGATTAGGTTGCTTCTAAACTAATTAAATTGGCAAATTTGATATCTAGGACCATTGGTTAGCTTTTCTAATCAATTGGGCTATGCATAGTTAAGGAGTTAAAGTCAAGCTCTGATCCTTCGATGATCAAAATTTCTTTAAGTATAATCTCATTCTAGAATGTTTTGATTGATTGTATTTCTATGTTTTATTTTTCTTGCACTTTCATGCATATTTGAATCTGAAATCACACGAACCCCATTTATCAACTTAACTAAATAATTAACTTTGAGGAACTAATCTCCGTTCTTTTTTAAGGATCAAATCAGTCTTTCCACTTGTACTACTTAGTAATATAGGTAAGTATAATATAAATTTTATTTTATTGGCCATTCAAAGGTGACAGTAAAAGGCTACATCACATCTACCACCAGGAGAGAACGTTTTAATCATTAAAGAAGAATATCAAAGTTTTAAATAACTTGTATGTCTATACTAATTTAGCTGGCGTTGCTCCCAAGCTTTCACCCGTGCATGTCGCCTCTAGACCCCAACTTGCTAACTGGCCACTATAATCTCATACTTAATCATTTGAAGCATCGGATAACAGATTCAAAATATTTCAATATAGACACTTGAGCAACGGAGCCATAAGGGAAGAAGCCCTTTGAAAATAGAAAATTAATCAGACATATTGGGAGGAAGAAGATTCTCAAGCATTTGCATGTGTAAAGCGACAATCTTTTCCTTCCAGATGGAGACACGGTTCTGTACTTTCAAGATTAGCCAAAAAAGTTGATGCTACTGCCTTGATTGTAGAAAATTCTTTCTCGTGCAATCCTAAAGCATTGGTTTAATTAAACAATGAGTTGAAAGCTTGGTCAAGAAGAGACATTTATTGTACATTGACATAGGCCATGTTGGTTTTACAACAAAGGATCTGTAAAATCTCACGCACTCTTCTTGAAGAAAGCAAAGATAAATACTTTGTAAGATATATTGCCAAAAGGGAGAGAAAATTAAATGGAACTTCTTACCTTTATTCAATTTGATGGACTAATATTTATAGTCTAAAAAAAATAAAAAATTAGTAACCCACTAACTTAGTGCTTGCTAAAACTTTGGACATGATTAAAAAACAAATAACCAAAAACAATAAATAGAAAAATAACTTAATTCTTCCACCTATTTAGGAAGATTATGGCAAATTAATAGCCCACACTACCCCCTAATTCTGACATGATTCTAAGTTACGAACACCAAGTAGTTGACGCATAGCAGCTAACTTTACTCCCGCCAATGCTTTAGTCAGAACATCAGCTCGTTGTTCTTTAGTGTTGACAAATTCAACGATAATTTGTCCATTCTCGACACACTCTCGAATGAAATGAAAACGTGTATCTATGTGCTTGCTGCGACCATGAAATACGGGATTCTTCATGAGAGCTATCGCGGATTTGTTGTCCACAAATAATGTTACCGGCCTTGGCTCCATTCCGACTATCTCGCTAACAAGGCATCTTAACCACAATGCTTGGCAAGCTGCGGTAGTGGCTGCAATGAACTCGGCTTCGCAAGATGAGAGTGCCACCGTCTTTTGCTTTTGCGAATTCCATGAAACCAAGCTTTCGTTTAAGTAGAATGTCATTCCACTTGTGCTTTTCCTCCCGTCGAGATCACCGGATAAATTACTGTCAGAATAACCGAATATATTGAATTCTCTGGGACCTTTCGTATAAGTGAGCCCAAAATGAATCGTCCCTCTCAAATACCTAAGTATTTGCTTGACCACCTTGTAATGCATGGTTGTAGGCCTTTCCATATACCTACTCGCCATCCCAACAACATATGAAAGATCTGGCCTTGTGTTCAGTAAGTATCTAAGACAACCAACGATGCTTCTGTACTCCGTAGCATCAATTGGTGCTCCTTCCGTGTCTTTGTGAAGTTGTGCCTTGGGTTCCATCGGGTACTTTGTGGCATTGCAATCAGCCATTCCAAACTGGGACAAAATTCTTTTGGCATAAGTTGGTTGTTTGAGCATGATTCGACCCTTCTGTTGTTCAACTTCAATTCCTAAGTAGTAAGAGAGAAGGCCTAAGTCGCTCATTTCAAATTTTGCCATTATTTGTTGCTTGAACTTATTGACCTTTTCAGTGTTACTTCCTGTTACAATGAGATCGTCAACATACACTCCAACAAGAACACATTCCTCTTCTTCTCTTCTTGTGTAGATTGCTTGCTCTTGAGTGCATTTTCTAAAACCAAGATCTTTGAGACTCCTATCAAGTCGAATGTTCCAAGCTCGTGGAGCTTGCCTCAATCCATAGAGAGCCTTTGACAATCTATACACCTTGTGTTTTTCATTTGGAACCTCAAAACCCTCCGGTTGAGTAACATATATCTTCCTCTTCCAATTCTCCATTGAGAAATGCCGACTTCATATCTAGATGGTGTACCTCCCAACTTTGGTTTGCAGCGAGTGCAAGAATGACTCGAATGGTGTCAAGTCCTGCAACCGGTGCAAAAACTTCTTCAAAGTCAATGCCTTGTCTTTGTACATAGCTTTTAGCAACCAATCTTGCTTTGTGCTTGACAACTTCTCCATTAGGGTCTTTCTTCAATTTGAACACCCATTTTAGACCAATGGGTTTTTGTCTTAGTGAAAGCTCGGTCAGACTCCATGTGTTGTTTTTCTCAATGGATTTTAATTCGTTCTTCATTGCTTCGTACCAGCGACCCTCTGTAACAGCTTCTTGGTAACAAGTCGGTTCTTCGGATACTACCATCATCACCTCATTCTCTTGTTCATCACCACCTACAACTTCCTCTGTGTTGGTGTAGATGTCACTGAGAGATCTTAGACGGACCGGTGTGTTAGTCGATGGAGGAGATGGACTAGTCTCTCCAATTGCAAGTATCTCAGTTGCATGTGGTAAGGCATTTTCAACCCCAGTTTCTGCATCCTCCAAGTTTTCGAACTCGTCAGAATAAAATTGGTCCATCACCTGAAACTCTGTAATCTCCTTACCATCACTAACAACTTCGTTCCAAGCCCATTCAAGATTCTCTTGAAAAAGAACATATCTACTCATTTGTAGTTTTCCACGACCTGGGTCATATAAGCGATGGGCTTTGCATCCTTCTTCGACACCAAAATATACCATTGGTGAGCTTCGATCGTCGAGTTTCTTGAGGTGAGGGGTTGTGTTCTTTACATATGCCACACAACTAAAGACTCTCAAGTGTGCAAGATGTGGTTTTCTCCACATCCAAGCTTCAAATGGTGTGCGTTCTCCAAGGGCCTTCGTTGGAAGACGGTTTAACAAATAAACCGCGTGTCTCACTGCCTCTCCCCAAATTTTTGCAGGCACATGCATGCTTTTGACGAGTGATCTCGTCATCGCCATTACGGTGCAGTTACGACGCTCTACAATGCCATTTTGTTGTGGTGAATATGGAGCGGTGAGGTGTCGTTTGATTCCTTATTTTTTGCAAAATTGAGTGAACTCTGCAGATAAGAACTCACCACCTCGATCCGTCCGAAGCGTTCTGATCTTGTACTCCGTCTTGTTCTCCATTAAGAGTTTGAATTTCTTGAATGCTTCAAATGCGTCACTTTTTGCCTCCAACATATACAGCCACATCCATCTTGTGGAATCGTCAACGATCAACAGAAAATACTTGTTTCCAGCAAGAGTACATGGTGAAATCGGTTCGCATATATCAGCATGGAGGAGTTCTAATGGCTTCTCTGCTCTATATGTTGATTGACAGGGGAAGGGCAATCTGGCTTGTTTGGTAATCACGCACGCTTCACATAACTTGTTCGGTTGAGTCACTAGTGGTACTCCAACTACCAATTTCTTCTCCCCCATGAGCTTCAAGTGATGAAAATTTACATGGCCAAGTCTCACGTGCCATAACCATGTTGGATCTTCTAGGCTTGTCAGAAGGCAGACTTGCTTGAGTGTCTTCAAAGTTATCTTGTACAAACGATTTTGAGTTCGCTTTACCGACATCAAAAGCTTTCCACTCCTGTCAGACACTTTCATGATATCTTCTATCATTTGCACCTTATTTCCGTTTTCTGTCATTTGTCCTAGGCTTATGATGTTACTACATAGTTTTGGAATGTAATACACCTCTTGGAGAGCCTTTTGATCACCTTTCTTGCACTCAAACATGACTGTTCCTTTTCCCATGATCTGAATGGTTGATCCATCGCCAAACTTCACCCTCCCAGTGAAGCTTTCATGTAATTCTTGGAACTTCTCACGATGGCCAGTCATGTGGTTACTAGCACCGTTGTCTAGATACCAAACATCATTATTTTCTCCATTCTTGTCGTTGCAATACATCTCTGGCAACAACCGCTCTTTGCTGAGTAGTATGGCATTCTCCTGATCACATCTAGTACGTGTCCCCTCCTGGGACATGGCCATCATCAAAGTCGGTTCTTCTTCGGCGGCACAAGTTAGATGAGCTTCCTCGTCACGATCTTTTCCACAACATTCCGACGCGTAATGTCCCATCTTGTTGCAAGTGAAACACTTAATGTGACTTTTATCACGAGTGCCATGCATTTCCAGTGCTGCTAGTGCCTCCCGCACTATTTTGACGCTCAGTGCCACAACCACGTCCTCGCCATCTTCCTCGATCAGTACCACCAAATCTGCGCCCTTTGTTCATCGAGGAGTTGTCACCACTATGTCCTTTTTGTCTAGCTTTCCATTCGGCATGGGTAAGTAGGAGTTGTCCATCGGCGTTGTTATTGTTTTCTCGAAGTCGTGTTGTTCGTTCCTCGTACGCCTTCATCCGTCCAATTGCTCCTTCAAATGGCATGGTTTCAAGATCTTGAAATTGTTCAATTCCGGCGACAATGGGAATATATTTGTCGGGGACGGAATCGAGGAGCTTCTTGACCAATGATGAATCCTCAAGTGCAACTCCGAGGGTGGTGAACTTACTTGCTAATCTGCTGATTTTTCCTACGAACTCATCGATCGTCTCGGTTTCCTTCATCCGAAGAACATTAAACTCACTCTTCAAAGTTTAAACTCTCGCCATCTTCACCCGCTCACTGCCCAAGTACCTTGTCTTGAGACTATCCCATATTTCCTTTGTGGTCTTCTTCTTAGCGATTTGTAGAAGCACATCTTCCGGGTTGCATTGGAGAATGTATGCATGCGCGTTCTTGTCTTTCTTCACATCCACTTCGGCTCCTCTCGCTGGCTCTATTGCTTTCCAAACTCCTTGGGCATCGAGGATTGCTTCTGCCTTTATCATCCACACCGTGTAGTTCCACCATTCTCCTTTGTTTGCTGCGAGGTGCTTGCCATCTTCGTTGGAATATGCGATGAGAAGACAACCTGCTCTGATACCAAATGTTGGTTTTACAACAAATGATCTGCAAAATCTCACGCACTCTTCTTGAAGAAAGCAAAGATAAATACTTTGTAAGATATATTGCCAAGAGGGAGAGAAAATTAAATGGAACTTCTTACCTTTATTCAATTTGATGGACTAATATTTATAGTCTAAAAAGAAGCAAAAATTAGTAACCCACTAACTTAGTGCTTGCTAAAACTTTGGACATGATTAAAAAACAAATAACCAAAAACAATAAATAGAAAAATAACTTAATTCTTCCACCTATTTAGGAAGATTATGGCAAATTAATAGCCCACAGGCTATGACAGTCATTTTTAGCATATGCCCAAGGAGAAACCTGATACTCAATTGGTAAATTCAACACCTGTTTTGATAACCATTACATTAGGCCTTTTTGGAAGTTATTCCATTTTTTGGTTTGGTTTTTGAAATTTTAATAAGAACTCAATAATAAAAAGAAGAAGAAGAGGAAGAAAAGGTGAAAAAAATAATTAAGAGATTGAGAGAAAACAAGCAAATTTCAAAGACAAAAATAAAAAATTGAAGTGTTATCAAGTGTACTCTTTTTTAGATTTTGATTTTTAAAAATTAAGTTTGTACAGACTATATTTGTCTTCTTGTTCACATACTATCGATGTTTTAAAAAATTAAGTCAAGTTTTAAAATAAATGCACCATTCGATAACCTTTTGGCTTTTGAAAATAAAATTTATAAATACTACTTGGACCAACAAGTTTTCATGACTTGTTACCATCATTTTTTAAAAAAACTTAGCCAAGTTTCGGGGACTAAGAAAGGCACTTTTCACATACTTGTTTTTGTTTTTAGAATTTGACAAGAAAACAAAGTGTTTCTTTAAGATAAATGAAAAATCATATATTAAAGTTTGGGTGGTAAAAGCATACATTTCAATAACAAAAATAAAGGAATGTATATAAATTAAAATAAATAAACAAAAATTTGAGAAACAAAAACCATTATCAAAAACTTTATCTTGACAAATCTTAGATTTTCTTTTTCAGCTAAGTCACTATATATTTTTCATGTCCTATATCTGTATCCATATCCATGCTTCTTGTTTAATAATCCACAAAAAATATGTCAATTAAATGAGGACCAATTAGATATTTTCATACAACTAAATCTGCCTTGAAACTATAGGAGACAGTGCTTTATCCCATTACATTTCTTTATTTCAATACAGCTATGAGTTATGAACATATGAGTTTTGTATCAGAAATACATCCATTTGATAATAAAGAGATTAGCATCAATAATAGTGGAGATAATAAAGAGGTGGGAGGGAGACAAAGCGTGAACATTGCTGAATTATTTGCTTAAACATATCACTAATTAATTGCAATTAGATGAGCTTCAGATTCCTCGTGTCTCCCCCTAAGCCAGAGTTATATAAATAAGCTCTTGAAGGCCAAAAGATGGAAGTCAACTTGAAACTGCTTTGGCTGTTCTTCAATTCATTAGCTTAGAATTTTGTAAAAAAGATGGATTCCTTTGCTGCAAACTCAAAGAAATCGTTCCACATTCGTTCAAACAGTTTGCCCTCAAAGCCACATCCAGTTGTGGATGAAGTTAATGAAAATCTTTGCAGATTGAGAGCATCTGAAGAAGCCACTTCTTCATCTTCTTCTTTGTGCCAAAAACTTGATGGACTTCAAGATTTGCAAGATTCTATTGATAAGTTGCTTCTCTTGCCACACACCCATCAAGCTCTTGTTGACAACAAATCAGTTGATGACTTGCTAGAAGGATCTCTCAAGATCTTGGATGTGTGTGCTTTGGCTAAGGATGTTTTATCTCAAATGAAAGAATCTGCACACGAACTTGAGTCAGCGTTACGAAGAAGAAAAGATGACAAGATTGATGTTCAAAAGTATTTGAACTCAAGGAAAATGGTAAAGAAGGCAATCCACATGACCTTGAAGGGAATGAAAAAAACAAATTTCCAGAAAAGTGATGAAAGTTCAGAAATTGTTAGCTTGCTAAAGGAGGCAGAAACTGTTACATATAACAGCATTGAATCCTTATTGTTATTTGTAGCAGGACCAAAGTTTCCATCAAAGATGAGCAGATGGTCCTTGGTTTCTAAGTTCATTCAACCCAAGAAAGTGGTGAGCAAAGATGAAGACACAAATGAAAATGAAGTAGAGATGGTGGATGTTGCTTTATGCTCAATCACCAATCACAAATCTGATTTCCTTGTGCAAGTTGAAGATGTGCAAAAGTCTCTAAGGAAATTGGAGTCATGCATTTGTGACTTTGAAGAAGATCTCGAGAGTCTATATCGACGTCTTGTAAAAAACAGAGTTTCTTTTCTTAACATCCTAAATTACTAAGGATGAAAGCTTAGATAGTAGCTGAATGGCCAATTCCTAACGGAATCCATTTTTGTCTAATGTGTAAACACCAAAATACAGGCATAGTATATACAAATACATTTCACAACTTTTTTTATAGCAAACACATATTGTGAGTTTAGTATCTTTTTTCTCCTTCTTTAGCTAGCTTTTTGCAATATTAGTATTGTTGAGATTGTTGGGAATGCAAACGTAGTTCCATGTGAAATAGAAGGGAGAATGATCCTTAAATACAGGATAATAAACTTTATCCTTACGAAACTTTTTGAGTCCTATCGTGGACTTAGTCCAAAGTTAACCAGATAAGAACATGGAGATAAGACCATTATCTAAACACATCCCCATGCTCTTTTAAAATGGAGAAGCAAAACGGTTCATCGTTTTATTCTTTTAATTCTCTCCACTTTCTTTGTAGATTGCATTCTACTAAAAAAAAAGTCTAACATGAGCACGGTTTAATAGCAATTGACATGCACTCCTTCACAAAAGATCAGCTATGGTAAGAAAAGGGAAAAGGATTATTTTTCTCTTCAAAAGTGATTTTCCCCTCAAAGCTAATTTCTGGTTTGTAAACTAGAGGTCAATTAGGTAACAAAGACTACCTAATGAAACTAAGCATCAAATTAGCATTGCTTTGCTGTGAAAGATTCCAGTTGTCTCAGCAATGTTTTAGGCACACAAGAATCACATGGGGAAGCTTGAAATTAACTTTCAAACAACTTCATGCTCATTGTCTTTCATCTAAGAGACAATTTAGTTCAATTATATGCATAATAGTAAAGCTAATTAGGTTGTATCTCATAATGATGTTAACTCCATCAACAACATGCGTGTGCCTCATAATTAAGAATTCTTCTATAGCAGAATACGAACATGAGATGATGAGAGAAAAACCTTGAGATGGGGAACACGATATTACTAATATAGCTAAGAATAATAAACAAATGACATTTGTATCATATACATCCATTTGATTATAAGAGAAATTAACATCAATAATGGTGGAGATAATAAAGAGTTAGGAGGGAGGCATGGCATGGACAATGCTAAATTATTTACTTCTGCAAATCCATTAATTAATACAAGTAGATGAGCTTGAGATTCCTCATGTCTCCCTCAACTTAAGTTATATAAATATCCCTCATGGATCTTCAAAAAATGAAAACAAATTGAAACTGATCTTTTGTAGTTCATTAGCTTTGGATTTTGAAAAAAAAAAAGATGGATTCCTTTGCTGCAAACAAAAAGAAATCATTCCACATTCGTTCGAACAGTTTGCCTTCCAAGCCACACCCAGTTGTGGATGAAGTTGATGAACATCTCTGCAGATTGAAGTCCTCTGAAGCCACTTCTACATCTTCTTCATTGTGCCAAAAATTTGATGGTCTTCAAGATTTACATGATTGTATTGACAAGTTGCTTCTTTTGCCACTCACCCGTCTAGCTCTTGTTGAAAACAAATCAATTGATGACCAATTAGAAGGATCTCTCAAACTCTTGGACTTGTGTGCTATGGCTAAGGATGCATTGTTTCAAACAAAAGAAAGCGCACATGAACTAGAGTCAACTTTGCGTAGAAGAAGAGGAGATGTCACCGTCGGTGATGTTCAAAAGTATTTGAACTCAAGGAAGATGATAAAGAAGGAAATCCACAAGACCTTGAAGGGAATGGAAAGATCAAGTTCTCAAAAAAGTGATGAAAGTTCAGAAATTGTTAGTATGTTAAAAGAGGCAGAAACTGTCACATATAACAACATTGAATCCTTGTTGTCATTTATAGCAGGATCAAAGTTGCCATCAAAGATCAGCAAATGGTCTTTCGTTTCTAAGTTCATGCAACCAAAGAAAGTGGTGAGCAAAGAAGATGACACAAGTGGAAATGAAGTAGAGATGGTGGATGCTGCATTATATTCAATCACCAGTCACAAATCTGATTGCATTGTGCAAATTGAAGATGTGCAAATCTTGCTGAGGAAATTAGAGTCAAGTATTCAAGACCTCGAAGAAGACCTTGAGAGTTTATATCGGCACCTTATCAAAAATAGGGTTGCCTTCCTTAACATTCTAAATCACTAATAGCCAATTCCACCAAAATTTCCATTTTTGTAGATGTAAAACATCACAATACATGTACAATACATAACATTTTTTAAATCAAGATTATGTATACAATATCATCTTCTTCTCTAGCTAATTTTTTGCAATATAACATATGTGATCTTGTTGGAGATTTGAACATAAATCACTTTGAAATCAAAATCTATGTAAATAATTAAGACAATAACTTCATTAGTACAAGGCTCTTTGAGTTGAAATTGAAAATAAAACTATGCCGGCTTTGTTCAAAGTGAACAATATCATATTATGGAGATATTACCACTGTTCAACCGAACTCGAGAGAAAATAAAATCTACCCATTACTCATAATTTTGGTATTTAACTATGGAAACTTTTGTATTCTTTAACCATCAAGATTGCAAACAGTTGAAGGAAAAATGTTAACTAGAGATCAATTAACTAACCAAGGTTATGTATTGAAACTAAATATTCAAATTTGCACTGCTGTCAAAGATTCCAATTGTCTCAACTCATAACAATGGTAATAAGCACAAGAACATGGAAGCCTGTGATTAACTTCAATGCAGCATTATGTAGATTTAATCAAGTTGTATCTTCATGTAGGACTTAAATAATCAACAATGAGCTGATCTGGAAAGGTTTAACTTAAACAAGTTGTATCTTCATGGTATTAAAATGTGTAGCAGATCTGAATAGGTTTTGATTTAATTTAGATATTTATGAGTTGAAGATTTGGCAGTGTCTAGATCCCAATGAGAAGAGCCTAAAAATGTACTAATTTGTGAAAAGTTGAAGTAGATGAAATTTCAAATGTCTCCTTTGCCTGATGGTATATATTAATAAGATAAAGAAGGGGAAAAAAAAAAGCACTGATAGAACCAAATGAGCTAGCAGTTAAATGGATTGCTCAGGTTTTGTTGGATATCCATATAGAAAAAAAACCACTATGGAACGCGCTCGTATGAACAACGATTTGCCATTCATCGAGAACCATATTGGTTGAAAGCACAGCAGCCTCATGATTGAGGTTTTACAGTAGTTTTCCTCTACAAAATATGTGAAGAAAAATTCAATAGGGTAAATATATGGATGTAAAAGTTGTAAATAGCTGAAAGCCAAGGCAGCCTGCTGAGTGAAACAAGGATCTGATCTAACACATTACAAAATCTTTGGCCTATCAAAGGTAGTGGAATCAGTCAGATTTGAGTGAGTTTGAATCATTTATGTTTTCTAGTAAAAGTGATAAATAGGGAGTTTGGTATGGTTTGAGATTCAAATGAATAAATTGCATGAAAATAAAGATAGATGTACAATCAAACAAAACGTTCTAGCTTATAAGAATGGAATCAACAAATGTAATTTTTATGCCTAAACTCAATTGATTAGAAAAGCTAACGCCAATAGTCCTAAATATCAACTTAGCTAATTTAATTAGATAAGAAGCATCATAATCAAGTTAACTAACCGCAATATGCTCTAGAGATTGTGATAGGATAAATTTCTAATATGAAAAACCTAATTACAAATTGAATATGGTTTTAATTCTCTAGGTCAATGGAAATAATGCTCTTTGTTGTCGACCACAAATCACAAACTTTTCTAATTTATTGGTTTTTGGAGATTAACATACAATCATATATGTCACCTATTATACATTAATTTGAGCATAGAATTGCACAATCAAGCTTTGATTGTCAATTAATAACAAGAAAATGTAATTCATAATAACCAATAAATCAAGAGTAAAGCCCACAAACAAGAAATATCAATCATTCTATCAAAAGACTCTAAAAAATATAATAGGTTCCTTCAAATTTTTTGGTTTTTTTGGCATACTTCGTTAAGGCTTCAAATTTGTCCATTTTAGCTCTGATCCATTTTGTTCGTAATATTTGATTGTACCTTTTCGATACTCAAAACCTAAAAAATAATAAAAATAAACACATAAAATATAAGAAGCTCAAATTAAGGGTGTTATCAAAGTGAGATACTAGTAACCCAAGCTAAGGAAGATATTTTTTTTATGTTTAATGCATGACTTATATTTTTATTTAATGTTCAATTGAGTTACATGTGAATAAAATAAATTTTAAAATAAATAAAACAAAAAATAAATTTTGAGAGAAGCAATAGAACAAACTATTAAACAAGAAATAAAAAAAAAAAACAGAGAATAAGAAACAGTTACCAAATAGATCCTTAATCTCTCATGATAAAAAATGTTTAGGAGACTAAAACCAATTGAAAAACCTCATAAAATAGAAAGAAAACTGATAGAATATGGCTGGTCTTGGAGATTCCATCACTAATAAGAATTTTGGTCTTTGTGGATATAGAGAAATGTGGACATATATTAAGAAAAAACGTGGATAAAGCTTCTGCACACATTTTTCTGCATGAATACGCTTCATGGCCAAAACTCCATCGTCTTTTCCATTGACCATTTTGTTAACGTTGGATTAGTATAATTATCCACGTGGACAAAAGTATATACGTATAAATATATGTATATGATTTGTCAAATATTTTTTCAAATAGAAATTCCATTATTGATCGCGGATAGTTCTTTTTTGCCCACATACAAAATTTTGCATTTTGGTTTCTGCAGACATGCATGGCCTACGATGAACTCTGTCTTATAAAATTGTCGTGGTGCTAGGGACAGTGCGTGGTGTGTGAGAGAAGTTCAAAGCTCTGGACACTGTTTTTCGCAGAATCTGACCCGTATTGCCTTCCAGTGCCGCTCATGGCGCCGTGGGGCACTGCAAGGAAGAAGCTGATGGCGTAAAACGTCTAAGAACGTAAGATCATGGAAATATTTTAAAGGAAGAGAAGTTAGATAGTACATTTATCGTGCTATCGACGAGCTAATTACCCTGAAGATGACAATCTTCACGTGTTTTCCCTTCCATTTAGATCACAAACACCTCTGTACACGATCAGTGAATCCTATCATGAAGCAAAGTTGTACAAACATATAAGACACCACCGCGTAGGCTACCTTGTATTCATAGGTAATGATAAAAAGGGGATGTGTGGGCTCCTTAGCGTTTTTGGGTGAAAGAGAAGAGGGTGGGTTCGGAGAATGCAAGATTTTTCTTGAGAGTAAAAAGAAAATCTTCTTCCAATGCTTTTTTTTCACGTCTCTCTACCTTCTGTATGACTGTATCCCACCAGAACTGAAGGAGAGAGGGAAGGAAGGAGTTAGTCAACACCCTGGCGTAAGACCAACCATAACTCCCTCTAGTGTGGAGTTATTGATGATATTATATTAAATATAATATATAAACATACATGGTCTAAAATAATATAACAATTACATGATAGACCTAAATTTCTAATAAATTTCACAAATGTTCTAAATATACCTATATATTATATAAAAGTTGGACCCAAATTATATATATATAATATATATATATACTCATTTTTATTATTAAATTGATTTTTTTAAAAATAAATGAAAAAAAACGTGCGTTATGGTTTTGGAAAGAAATCAATCACAATTCAAACTTTCCTTTTTCGAACGTGAGTTGTGGTGGTCTACTCCTTCAATTCTGTTCGCAAAAGCAGTCGTTTATAGTGAGAAATTTGTGAGACTTCGATGATAAAGAAAAAGTTCGACGACCGACAAAGACAGTAATTTTTTTATAGATTTTGGGTCTAAACTTTGAGGGTAATACTGTATATTTCGAATCGTAAGTAGATTAAGAATATATTAAGTAAATTTTAGATATTTGATATATATTTTACGTGGTGATGAAAATAAGGATATACGGTTATATTTAATTATTAAATTATTTCATATTAGAAAATATTTTATTTGATATTTATTAAGGAAAATTTTAAAAAATAGCAAATTCTACCCCTGATAGTCATTGATATATTATAATGATAGAAAATTATCATTCATATAATCCAAAATTTTGCTATAACTTATAAATATTTTAATTTATTTTTGTGTTTTAAAAATGTCCCACTAATTAATAAACTATTTCCAAATTTATTTTCATAATAAGGTTGTACATTAACTAATAACATAAATAAAAAAGTTATCATTTATGTAATAAATTGAATATAATAAAAGAATGAAATAATTTAAATTTAATTTAAAAAATTATATATAATTAATAATTATGATAAGATTACAATTCTTCTAAAAATATAAAAAGCCTAATCAACATAAAAAATTTTAATTTAAGATATTCATCAAATTTCGTAGTAAATTTAATTTAAGATATTAGTCAAATTTGGTAGTAAATTTAAGTTTTCTCTGAATATTTCATAAATTAGTTACCCACTTAATTAATCAACTATATATATATATATATTATGTAGATTTTAGCTATAATCATATTCTCTCTTATATAGTTGTTATATGAAACTTATTCATATAATACAAAATGTTGGCTACAAATCACATTTATAATTAGCTATATACTTTAATGTATCGCCCTATCAATACACTCTAAACTTAGTTAAACTCTTTTTACCATTCTCAAATTAGAGAATATAAAAGAGAAATTAATTTGAGTAAATACACAAAAGCTTAAATGTATTGAATTGGAATATTGGTATAAACAAATGAGGTGGACTCCTTTTACATGTTCGAAACTATCCTCGGGCAAAATAACCACGTAGGATCATCACACCCACCTCTTACCAAAGAACAAAAATTTGGGTGACATAGGTAGATTATCTACCCTAAATATACATTTAGTAATGTAATAGAAACAAGCTTTTATGACAAATTCCACTAGAGAAAAGAAAATATTGCATAGTGAAAAACTACAAAAATGTTTATGAAATTGAAAGTGAAAGAGAAACACTCACCAAAGAGTCCCTATCCACACCGAACCCCAGTTAAATTATAGTTAACCGGAGGTCAATTAGTAAACCGAGGTTACCTGATGAAAGGAAGTATTCAAATTAGTTTGCTGTCAAAGATTCCATTTGTCTCTGCAATGTTGATAGGCTCAAGAATCAGAAAGAAGTTTGTGTCTAACTTTCTTGTAATGTTATGAAGTCAGTCTTTCAACTAAGGGACAGTTCGCATATAATAATGAAGTAAATTAGGTTCTATTCAATCATCTGGGATTTAAATAATGAACAATGAGCTGAACTGATGGTGGAAGAGTGTACAGGAAGATCATCAAGATGTAATGAGAAACAGATTACTATTTTAATATGTAGGATGAAAGAAAAATCATCAAGCTTTCCACTGAAGTGCATGTGTGATGAAACCTTCTTGTATCCATAGTATCAGGCAAAACTAATCTTTTATAATATAAACAGATCTGAACAAGTTTATTTTAATTTAAACATGAGTTGTAAACTTGGTAGAGAGGAAACATTGCCACATCAGTGTTTGTATCCTAATGGAAAATGCCTAAACATGCACTGATTCCTAAAAGGTTGAAGTTCCAAATGTCTCCCTTTGCTTAATGATATATATTAAGGAGATCAGAGGGAAAACACAAGAACACAGATTGCTCATTGAGCTAGAAGTTGGGTGGATAGATGGCTTAGCCAAGGATAATTTCAGTGCAAATGAAGGAATGTTTCTGTATGAATTTGGGTTGGCCATGGAGATTGAGGCTATGGTCGTTGTTATTGTTTTTTCAGAAAGGTTCTAAAAGGAGCAATTCACAAGACTATGGACGGATCCAAAATTGTAAATAGCTGAAAGCAAAGGCAGCCTGCTGACTGCAATAAAGGTATGGCACTGCATGCAGTCATGGTTAGCCTACTGCAGTTTGTGAAAATCCGTGGTCTTGGTGTGTTTGAATCAGTATTATTCATTATTATGCCTTATTTCTGCAAAGTTGCTACTTGGTATTTAGTGTTCAAGATGACGCAAAGCAAATAAGCAGGTATTTCTAGAATTGGGGAAGATTCTAGTTTAATAGTAAAAATGATCCCATTGTTAGGTTCTTTTGGGTTGAATCTCAAGGCAAGAGCATGTTGTCTTAAAGCTGAAAATAGAGGATATCAAATCATCATGGAAATATACAGAGAACAGCTTGTTCAAACGAGATTTTTAGAAAAATTCAATTCGTGGAATGAACTGATTTTGTATAGATTTATGGGTGGATGAAGTATAGTCGTTAGTGTATGATCTTCTAATTCTTTTTCTTGCTTGTATACGCTTCACTTGAAGGATATAGAACAGTTATTCTTGAGGTTGAGGTTGCTTATCTTCAAAATTCTTAGGTGTTCAAAGAAAATTTTGGTCTCCAAAGCATATTTGGTCTTCAAAGAAGTATTTGATCTTCAAGAGGTTCAAAGAAGTATTCTGTAGCCTTGGGCTTTGATGACTTTTGGGCCTAGCCATAAAGGCTTGGACTTTGAATTTAAGCCTAACCATTTCAATTTGGGCTGGATCAAAGTAATCTTGGGCCCATTTCAGTATTACCCTAGTTGGACCAGATTGGGCTTACTTGATCCAATAATCATAATAAAGACATGCGACGTTATTTGATCTGTCATTTTTTCTGTTTGAATTTAGTTTGGGACACATGTGATTGATCTCAAGTTTAATGATATTTTAGGAGTAATGACAAGGTAATTTGTGATTGATTGGAATTTCTCACCACAATTCTCTTAACAAAGAAATAGAAGCATGTAGCAAAGAAAAGGATTTGCTAAGGTGGTCAATGACAACAGAGTATCTAGATCAAAGAATCAAAGATCATTGTTTAACTGCTTGAAAATATCATGAAAAACTGTGTATCTGCTACCAATTTTTCAGGAACACCAAAACATTCGCTCCTTTTGGTCATATACTGCTTTCTGTTATATTTTGGAAAACCTTCAGTTACATAGGTAAAAGTGAAAGTTGAACTGATGTTTGTAGCTGATTAAAAAGTCTAAATTTTGCCCCTAACCACCTCAGAAGAGTGGGAAAAAAGAAAGAAAAGAACAAACTGAGCATGTGCACTCACCTATGATTAAGATAAACGATGCAAACATGTCATGTTTTTCATTTGTTATTAAGAAAAGGCAACTCTTTCAACACCACTCGTGCGTCGCGGATTTTTCGGATTAATCAAGGATATGGAAGAGATAAGAAGCTAACAACAAAGTGGTAGGAGACATGGCACGAACAATGCTGAGATATCATTAATTGCACGTAACCATTTTGATAAAGAGAAAGAAGATGAATTCTCAATCTTCCCCCCATGTGTTCATGTGTGGAACAACCTTCTTGTCACCATGGAGACAGACCAAGCTGAATTAATTTATCTTTTCAAAAGAGAATCATATATATAATTAATGAAAATTGCAGTGGTTAGCTTGTTAATGAGTTGGAGACTTGGTGGAGAGGAGACATTGCTTAAACAATGTTGATCAGGTGGTTTAGATCCAAATCTCATTGAGATTTGAAGCAATGAAATCCCAAATATCTCCTTGACTTACTGATATATATTGATTCGGAACTGATTGAGGATCACAACTTGTCAATCTACATCTTCTTTTCATCTTCAAGCCTCTCTCTTTTTCTCTCTTTTCAGATAGAAACATGGTTGGCTTTCCTTCAACCAAGAGTACCAAATACCATACTCGCTCGAACAGCTTGCCATCCCGACCACACCCTCTCTTTTCACAGTGTGATGAGCACTTGACTAGACTAAGAGATTATGAATCAACTCCTGCCTCATCAGCATCCTCTATGAGCCAACAGCTAAGTGGCCTCGAGGATTTGCACGAATGTGTCGAAAAGTTACTTTTGGTACCCTCCATTCAAGAAGCTTTTGTTAGACATTGTGGAGAGAAATGGGTTGATGAGTTGTTGGATGGATCTCTTAGGCTGCTTGATATGTGCAGTTCAGCCAAGGATGCTTTGATTCACACAAAGGAATGTGTCCGTGAGCTTCGCTCGACCATTCGGCGAAGATCTGAGATGACAAATGAGATTAAGAAATACTTGGCCTCTAAAAAAGTTGTAAAGAGGGCAATCCAAAAGGCCCTTGATACTAATAAGAGCATCGAAAGAAAAAGCAACACAACAGTCGACGGTAACGACTACGACACTACAGCAATGGTTAGCTTGTTGAAGGAGGTGGAAGCAATTAGTCTTAGAATGTTTGAGTCCTTACTTTTCCTTATCTCAGGGAAGAAGACAAAGACAAAATCTAGCTGGTCAATTCTTAGTGTAATGAACAGCAAAAGAGAAGTCTGTCCTGAAGTAGATGCAGAACTCAATGAATTTTCCAATATGGATAATGCATTGAACTCTGTTGTATGCCAAAAGACAAACAAATGCAAAGATACAACTCAAGTGTCTGAGAATGTCCAAAAACATCTTGAAAAGTTGGATCTAGGCACTCAAGATTTGGAACAAACAACCGAGCGCTTGTTTCGACGTTTGATCAAAACTAGAGTCTCCATCCTCAACATCCTCAGCAACTAGATGAAAGCATTATATGATTACTGTAAATGATATCAATTCAGAAGATGTATATTTTTATTAAAGGAAAAGAATAGAATACACATGTGCTCTTGGCACAAATTTTGTACAATTTTGAGCTCATAATCATACTTTTCTTTGCAATTCCTCCAAATTTCTCTACAAGAATCTACTACTCTTTATCTCAAAATTGTCTTCATTCAACAAATCATGAAAGAAAAAGCACATTGAATCAGACATGTTATTGATCATTTTCAAAGTTGTTAAATAGTGTCCTCAAACCAAGTTATTTACCTCTAAATTAGGGTTGATGCAAAACTATCGACAAAAATGAATATTTTTAGTCGGAGTCGAGGATTTTCAATCTCTTATTTTTATATATATATTCTGCTGCTTCCCACTTTCTGAATGCCTCCTACATATCCGATTTCTAAAAATATCTATATTATTAACTTTAACTGTTTTTTCTTTTTTATATATATAAATATATTAAATATCTCCATTTTCAATTTTTTAGTTGAATTCTTTTCTAATTTAATTTAATTATTTCTTAATTAAAATTATACATATATTTTTTAAAATTTTTAATTTCTTTAAAAATATATATATATGAACAAAATATGTTATTAAAAAAATATATTGAACATATTAAAATAATAATAATAATAATTGATAGAAGTTGAAACTTACTTCAAAATAATAATAATAATAACAATTAAAGTCACCAATGCACATTGTTCTTGTGGATAATTGAATAAAAAAAATTAATGTTTATGGCAAAAAAAAACAAAATTGTGAACAATGGAAATTAAATTAAAAAAACTTAACTAATAATTTTTTTATCAAATTATTGTTGTTATTATTTTTAGGGTAAGCTTCAACTTATCTAAATTATTATTATTTTAATTTTAATTTTTCTAATATATATTTTTAATAACATATTCTGTTAATATATTTTTTAATTAAAAATTGAGAAAAATATGTTTAATTTTGATTAAAATAATTAAATTAAATTAGAAAAGATAAATTTAATAAAAAAATTGAAGATTGAGATATTTAATATATATATTACTCTTCGCCTACAATTTTTTCTTCTTTTTATTATTTATATATATTATAAGTGAGCACGTGTATATATATATATAAAGAATAAAAAAGAAAAGAAATAAATTAATTTAAAAAGAAAAAATACTTTTTAGAAATTTAATATTTAATATATATATATATATATATATTTATATTATTGAGAAAAAGAAGAATACGTGAGACTCGTTCATATTGTATATAAATAATGAAAAAAAAAAAGCGCACCATCCAGCAGATTATATATATAAAAATAAGAGAAAAATGGAATGGAAGTCATGTACGTCGTCTACGACTTCACCTTAAAAATACTTAGGGTTGTCAATAGTTTTGCATCTATCGTATCTTTTACCTATCTTTCAAAATTTACATTATTTTTATAAAAGGTTTTTTTTTTTTTTTATCTAGGATTGAAAGAAGTTGAAAGAAGCGTGGTGTCTAAACTTTTTAATGGTAGAGACTCCTCTTTCTTATATTATGCCTAATTCTCTATTAGAACTGTTTTCTCTCTGCCTCATCGACGTATAGTTTTATAAAAATCTGTAAGTTGATTATTTATTGTTTACGCTTTGCTATCTATCTTTGTCGGTTGATTTTGTAACAAAAAAAAGTGAAGATTTTATCAAGTCAGGTCTTTGGATCTTGCAAATAAAAACTGTGTTATTCTTTTCAAATGCAATAAGCGTAACAAAAGTTGGCTGAAACTTGATGTTTCATACCAACGATACATGGAGAAATCGCAAGGCAAGATTAAAAGCCAACAATTAGACTAAACAAACAAATTGAGGGAAGCATTTAAGATGAAAAGGGACAGAAAATTTACAGACAAGTCAGCTCAGAATGAGGGTGTACAAGAAGGAGATTATTGACCAAAATTTATCTACAGCCTATATCCTTGGGCCTATGGGGTATTAGAAATTGAGCATACTCGCAAATGGGGTCAAAGTTTGAAGCCATGGGCTGTTAAACTGGGTCCAAAATAAGTCTTGGGACCAGTCCATGTCCAATTTTGGAACTTGGAGCTCAGTAAGTTTCTCAAGCTCTGATGGGATTTGCAACGATGTGGAGGAAATTTGTGGCTCCACTGCTTTATCTTCCAGTATTTCATCCACCATGGTTGCCACTTCTACTTCTTTGTTAAGAACTTCATGGGTTGGTGGTGTTACAGAAGAAACCATAGTTTCTTGTTGGCTGCAAAATGAAATGGTCTCAAATGGAGATGCAGGTGGTGAATAGGAAGCTTGAAAAGGCTTAGCATCTTCCTCTTCCTTGGCTGCTCTTTGCTCTAGGACTTTCAAGGAAGTTGCTTTTCTATAGATCTTGCATAGTACCATCTCCTGCATTTCAAAAAAAATGTAAAACATGAATGAATGAAGGATTACAAAAAAACCTGTAGTCATAGCACTTGCAAAATGAGATGAGCGGGATGAAAATAAGGGCTCCTTTAGTAACGTCTATGTTTCATGTTTTCTTTACGGTGTGTTTATCTTAAATCATCGATTGGTCCAAAAATATAAACCGATAGTTGAAGATAGATTTAATGTTATATTATTTAATAATTCCTACACTTTTGAGCTTGAAATACGTTGAAGACTCATCAAACGGTGTTCACCTTTGGCAAGGGAGAGTTATCAGGAAAACGATACTCATTCATGATCCAATCAGTCTTGCTTCCTCTGGTTGCTCTTCCCAAGTAGAACACAAGTGTCTTTCTCAATCCAATGAGTCGTTTCGGATCCGATAAACTAACAATTTTTCGATCCGACCCCGTTGCTTTCCAGTAACCTCTTTTGGTTGTTCTGTTAGGCCTCCCACTCCCACCTAGCTTCCTGTCTCTTGGCACAAAAAAGTACCACTCTCTCTCTCCAATCCCTGCCAATCCTACACACAACAGAAAAAAAAAAAAAAAAACAATCACATTTCAACCCACTGAGTCAATCAACACAGTAAATTAACAGTTCAGAAAATACTGCAACAATACAAACCAGGCAAATCCCAAGGATCATGTTGGTAGAGATTAAGAATTCCAATATGATCAAACTGCAATCTCTTCCCAGAAACAACATTTTTAAGATAAAAATTAAGAAGTTCCTCTTCTGTAGGGTGGAATCTAAAGCCAGGAAGATCAGTTTCATGTGCCATTTCACTTATTGTAGAGCTTAAAAAACAACAGTTTGGTTAAGTATGAAGCAGCGTTTTTGGTTGCTTTATTAGAAAGGGTTGTGAAGATAATACTGGGCCATCAAGATAGTGAGGCTAATGAAAGACATTTATAAGCTAAGTTAAAGATTGGTAGAATCTAGAATCTCAGTGACATTTGTTAAAGCTTTTGGCTGTGTTTAAAGACGACTTGAGACTTAGTCAAGAAACTTTTAGGAAAAGAGAATGAGTTATTTATGTATGTGGCCACTGCCCACTTGGCAACAAAAAAGAAAAAAAAAGGAAGAAAAAGAAAAAGAGAGACAAATTTTAAAGTAGGCCCCACACGGCTTCTTCTCATTAATTCATCAAATTTGGGCTCTTTGGTCTTTTGCCAAACTTTTTTATTTTTTATTTTATATGCTTTTACATTACTTGGAAATTGTTGGTGGGAATTTTCAGTGTAAGTTTCCATTTCCCAACTATAGAGAGTTGGTGTGGTTCCAATTATAACAATCACTCTTCCAAGCATGAAATCAACAAATGAAAAGTACTAAAATAAAGGAAATAAAGATAGAAAATATATAAATAATTGTCAACATGAACTCAACTCAACTGGCATATATACGTAGTAGATTTAAGAGAAATTCTAACTACAAATATATATAACACAATGCAAAAATTTAAGTATGTCTAGCTTTTAAAGTTATCATTAATATGAGAGTATCAACCATCGAAACAATCGAGTCTATTAAGTATCTACTAATAGAATTTTGCAATCTTTACATTTTTTTTAAATCCATTACTATACACTTCACTATTGTTCCTAAAGGTAAACGAAACTAAAAGTTGATTTTGTTGATGAGAGGAATAGGAAGAACATAGGAGTTTCAAATTTCAAAGGGCAGAAAAATTAAAAGAGAGATCATTGTCATGAAGTCTTGAGTCTCTTCAATCTTCTTTTGAACCAGTCTTTTGAAATTTGGTCTTTGCTGGATTATGTTCTTGGAATCCCAACTCTTAGAGGAATGTCTATTATTTTCTCTCCTTGGAAAAACAAGCCTAGATAATTTCCCATATGATCTTTATTTTATGGTTGAACTGAAAATAGTTCGTTCATGTTGCTTGTTTTCTTATGGGGTCTAAATCGATCTTTTGAGTCGTTCTCCATTCCATGCTAAACATGAATTAATTCAACTAATATATAAAAGTGAACTTACTGTTACACTTTTGACTTCGAATTGAAAGCAATCTCAACACATATTGTGGAGATTCCACCAAATTGTGTCATGAAGCAAATATGATCAGCAGCTCATTAATTCCAACAAATGTTGGTTAAGTGTATAAATATGTTAATATAAAACCATATCTAAGTGGTAAATTAAAGCTCAAGCCTAAATGGTGTATTATTTTATATGGTTGAAATATTTCCCCCTGGTAAGCTGATAGGCAATATAAGAAGAATTTCTGTTGTATATGAGATGGAATTTTCTTCCCTTTTACATTGTAAATGGTTTTAAATTGATCACTAAGAAAAAAAGGGGTCTAATACCATATTACTTTTAAATTGATCATAATGAACTAGATGTCAGTTTGGTATTATAATAAAAGGCTGCTAAACAAAAGAAATTAGAAAATTATTGAATTCAATTTTGTTGTTACTGAAAAGAAGAAGAAGGAAGAAGAAGAAGAAGAAGAAGAAGAAAGCAACAGTTGTAGTCCAATTAATTAGTAGCTAGCCTGGAATTTTTTAATGAATTGGACCAAGTCTTGAAGAGAAAATGACTTCATATTAGGAAGAGAGGAAAAATTAAGAAAAAACAATAGAATAGCGAAGGAAAATTTTCAGGAATAATGCATCAGCTTTTGACCATAAAAAATTAGTATACTTCTCGAACAGTGCTTCAAATACTATTTTGTCTGTTTAGTGAGATTTAGTTTTTTTAAAAAAAATTGTTTTGGATCTTCTTGGTACATCAATCCTTTCATGCTACCATCGAGATTTGCTAATTTTTTTATGTAACCGTTGTGAATTTTATGCTAAATCTTATCTCTATCAAAATTTTATTTGAAAAATTACATGAATTTACAACATTTCAAGTGTGTTTTTCGATTATCAAAATAGATTTTTCAAATTGGTTCAACATTTTTGAAGTTTGGAAAAAATCAAATGTTGTGCAAAATTGGATAAGGTTTGAAATATATATCGAATTTTGGTGTTAATCTTGTTCGAGATTTCACCGAACAAGATCAAACATATGGAATTTTGGTGTTAAATATGCCCTAGATTCATCGAAAAAGTTCAAGATTAACATCTAGATTCACATAATTTTTTCGAACAAGTGAAATTGTGGTGACTTAGATGTCGTTTACAAAAACGATATGATTGAATTTAGATGTGTGAAATTTTGTAATATAGGAAAAATTTTGAGAAGATTAAAATTTTAGAATCTCATGTTAGTCTTCACCAATATAAACAAACCAAATTCTATTTCTTAATTCTAAATCAAATTTAGATGAGAAAGCCAAGTCAATCGATAACATTGAAAATGTTAAATTTTCAATAAATCTTTCAATCATACCAAGTTTTTCTAATGTTTTTAGATGAAAACTTCACTTTGATATTTCCGATAATTTTCCAATAGCAAAACAAACAAACGGCAATGGCTAAAAATAGTACACAATATATTTTATTTTCAAAATACCACGTTTTTAATTAATTTATTTTTATGCTTTCTGTGGCTATTCGAGCATGATCGAGATCACAAAAACACAAAATTGTATATGAAAATAAAGTTGTATTTCATGTTTTCAAATATGTGTTCGATAGTATATTCTAATAAATAACATCAGTTCTCTATAAACCATTACCAATTTAATTATGAACATGTTTTTTTGGTTAAAAATAGTATAATATTACATTATCTATATTTGAATTGTTTTTAATAAAATGAATTGAGTCAATAACTCGACATACTATATTTCTAAAATATTTTCATCACTATACATTTTTAAATAACATTGCTATTACATAAGTTACACTATTTAGAATCACAAAATTCAAAAACAACTTTTACGAATCGAACATATCTTTAAAAATGAAGTTTTATATAATTATGAAAACATGTGTTATTTCCGATAATTACTCGAGAATAATCCATCATATTATTTTATTAAGAAAAGAAAAAAGAGGAGAAGATGATAATAATAATAATAATAAATAAATAAAAGAAAGAAAGAAAGAAAGAAAGGAAAAATGAATGATTATTTGACTTGGAAGTCTTTTTGTAATAATACAACAAAGAGTCTTTCTTATCAATCAAAGTAAACGATACGGTTCACTTTTGCATTTTGTTTCCCATTTTATTTATGGGAAAATTACTTTTTGTATCCTCCTTATTTTGTTTTTAAATTGAAAGTTGTCGTTTTTACATGCATGTTTTCAAAAATATGAAAAACTATAAGCTAAAATATTTAAACAACTTCGAAAAATACAAAAAATCACACGCCAACAATGAAAAATACAAAAAAAAATGTTCAGTCATTAATTAACACTTAACAGCATTAATATATTTAATAAACAATTGTTAAGGTTCGACTAAAGGTCATTTAGATTTCGTTTTCAAGATTATATGGAACGGGATGATTTATATTTGGCTATTTCTGTTTTTAGATTTTATCGTTTAAATTTGGATAGCTAATCTAAACGATTTTTTTAAATATTTATTGATACTCGTGTTTAGATTTATTACAAGATTATTTAAATTTGGATAGCTAAATCTCAACGATTTTTTTAAAGATTATTTTGGTACACGATTGTTTAGGTTTGATGCACGATCATTTACATTTGATC
Organism: Cucumis sativus; assembly: GCF_000004075.3. Classification (NCBI taxonomy): domain Eukaryota; kingdom Viridiplantae; phylum Streptophyta; class Magnoliopsida; order Cucurbitales; family Cucurbitaceae; genus Cucumis; species Cucumis sativus. The sequence continues at coordinate 1,348,483 of NC_026661.2, read as the reverse complement.
GTCTGAATTTGACTACCCAAACCTAAACAATTTTTTAAAAAAATTTTAGTCCACTATATTTGACTATTTTTAGTATAGAATAGTTAATTTAGATTTGGCTATTCAATATCCAAATCATTTTTTTTCACGATTTTTATATTTGTAACAACCAAATAACAGTTTAAATAAATAGATATTTTATATTTGGTAACCAAATAACAATTGAAAAAAAATTAAAAGCAAATTTGCAGAAGAAAAAGGGAGAAAAACAATGGAAATAAAAAAAACATAAGAAGAGGAGAAGAAAGACGATGAAAATGAAAGGTAAACCTGAATTTTTTTTAAAAAAATAGTGAGTTTCATAAGCATTTTTATTTTGTTACATAAATATTTTACAAATTTGTTTTTATAAATTTGATTTTTTTATTCTTAAATTTCAAATTCTATTTTAATTTTCGTTTTTTCTGATCTAAAATATCATAGATTTAAGTTTTATGTCAATTTAATCATTAGATTTTAAATATATACTTCTTAATCTCCAATTTTCACATAATAATTAATCACTTTCTGAATTAAATTTAATATTAAAAGCCTATTAATTAATTTAAAGGATTTGTAAATAAATTTTACCTTCTTAAAAATAGATTTGAAAATTTTGAAAATATAATAAATTATACAATGACATAGTTGCAAATATAGCAATTGGATTTAAAATAATGATATGTAATATGTATAACAACATTTTTTAAAAATTGTAAATATAGCCAAATTTGTCCGAGTTTATCAATGATAAAGGTCTTAATTTTAAAAAATAAAAAGAATTTGCAAATTATTTACGATTTATCCTGAATTTTAATCCAAATCCAAAATAAATAACTAAAAATTTAATTAAAGTTCAACCTATCCATATATTTTTTACGTAAATTTTCATTAAATTATAAGGATAGTTGCAAATTTAGCAATTAAATTCATAATAATTAAGTATATAGCAATATGTTAAAAAAATTGCAAATATAACAAAATTTGTCAAAAATTCTATCAATGATAGTGTCTATCACTGATAGACCATGTTGTAAAAATTTGTATATCATTGATAGATCATACGAGTCTATCAGTGATACAAATCTATTAACAATAGTTTTGTTATATTTACAATTTTTTTTGAAAGGTTGCTATATTCTTAATTTTGTTTATGAAATTGTATCCATTCTAATTAACCTAAAGGATATGGTGGGATACCTACGGCTCAAAATTCACAATCTTGATACCAATTTTACTTGGGCCAGCCCAACTACTTAAGGCCTTTAGGGATGAATTATTTTGGATAACAATTTAGATGAGTAAATTTAATAGCAAAATTTTGAAAAATAGATCAATGAGTACTCATAATTAAATGCAAAACAAATCAACATTTTTTCTAATATATAGCTTGTTGAAATAAACCACGCAACTAATAAAATTTGAAAAATAAGATAGAAAAGAAAAACCCCAACAAATATAGGACGATTATTTTCAAATATAATAAAATGAAGTAAAATATTAATAAAAATAGTTAAATGTTATCGTCGATCTGTCTGTGATAGATCATGATAGATTACTTTTTGTGTTCATCAAAAATTAGATAGTAGCTGATAGGTATAGATAGGGTATATCGCAGATAAACTATGACATTTAGTTATATCTTTGTAGTAAATATTTTTTAGTAGTTTTGTCATTTAAAATAATTTTTCTTACGTCTAAAATCTCATTTTAGCTAAAATATAAAGGGTTGATGCCAAATTTTGGATAGGAGTAGACGCACACGTGATCCTTATGTAACACCAACAATGAGTTTATTTGAAAAGTGAGAAAGTATGTAAGCTAGAGAGAGTTTTAGAGTCAAATTAAAGTTTAATCTCATATGAAGTTATAATGTTGTATTTATAAAGAAAGTGTACTAGGGTTTCCAAGTTATTTGATAGCACCAAAAATATGTTATTAGTAACTATGTTGATTATAGATTCGCTTAGTTCAAACTTGTTCCATGCTTTTACAATCTTATTTGACTATGTTATAGGTTTTGAGCAAGTCGATGGTAAAAATCAACGTGTTGATGTCAATTTGGAGTTTAATTGCGCAAATAAAGAGTCAAACAATATCAATCGAGGTAAATAGATGATCAAAAGAAGCCAATTAGGCTCTTACCTTGCAGAGTTGTGGCAACATATACTCCGCACATGTCCCTCCTTCATCATCGCATCCCATTTTATAAATATACTATTTGTTGCCATCGGGTCAAAGTTTATCCAATTTCAGTCGATATATCTTCATAAGTTTTATCTATATTTTATGAGTTCTTTCGATCTATTATAATTCTTGTGTATATATCTTCATCATCTAGCGCATGTGTATGAGGCTAAGGTACTCTTATCTAGTTCAAGTTCTTAGGATTTTATTGTATTCTTGACTTTTGTGATGGTTTCAACTCATTTGTTTTATTATTGAGTTTTCAATTCTGAATATAACGTTTATAATTCATATTATATTGTGGGATTGGAACAGCATGATGTTGCTGTGAATTGTTATGTAATTCTCTAGGTTGCATGATATATTATATGAAGCTATAGGTTGGATTAGCTTGCTAGCAAAACTCCTTTTAAGTATTGTCCTAATCAACTAGTTAGAATTGAACTATCGAGTAACTAGTTACTTACCACTTGGACTAGCTCTATTGGTGCATAATTTAGTTAAATATTTGACATGGATTTAGGTGACGAAATCTTTAGATCAGTTACCTTGGGATAATTAGGTCATTCATCAGACTATATATATCTTGGGCTTAAAGTGTTACTTTAAGTTAGGCCATACGTAAAACATGCCTTGTCAAGGCTCAGCCTCGACATCAACGTTGGCCTATGCTGGTGGTTTGAGCTTAATTGACTCAAGTCAACTTCCTTTTCCTAGATTCACTTCGGCCTTTAGTTGTCATTTTCAATCTATATCATGTATCTTCTTAATTTTGTGATTTGTACGTGTCAATTATACCATTTGGTCCAAAATTACTCTTAAAATCAAAACTATATTTTTTTTCAAAATAAAGAGTAAAGAATTTTTCAAAAATTGAAAATCAAAATTAGTGAACTTTTATACACACAAAGAAAATGGCAAAATCAGTTTTCCATCATTAAATAAAACATTTACAATTATATATGATCAATTTAATAAATGTTCAAACGAATGGTGTATTTGTACTTCTTCATGATCAAGATCGATTTGAACATTTACTAAACTAAGCATATAGTTGATTCAGTGACAGTTTAATTGTAAACCAACTTCGGCCAACCAATGCTCATCCATATTTGCAAAAACTTTTGAAAGTTCATAACCACTCTGGGTAAAGTTCAATAACATTTTCTTAATATATAATTTAGCCTAAAATTAATTATTTGAGGTAACTGTTATGATTAACATGTGACTCGATCCTCAAGTTTTCTTAGTCTAGAATTAAAACCAAAATGGAAACCGTGTCAGCCTATACGTATATATACTATATAAACTAGTAATTATAAGACTAATAACCAACTCATAGCTCTATGCATTGATGTTTGTAAATTGAAAAAAAGGAACAAAAAGGTGATCATATTATTCAACTCGGTGACAATCTCTCTATGGAACATTTGGCTGGAAAGAAATAATAGAACGTTCAACGACAAGGAGAAGTGGCCAATTGATCTATGGGAAGATATTAAAGTTCTCACGGGATTTTGGACTAGTAGATCCAAACACTTCTCAAATTATCCCCCAAGTTCTATTGCGTTGAATTTAAACGCTTTCGACTAGTCTTTTGATTTGGATTTCTTGTTGGGTCTGTGGGCTTTTCTCTAGCCCTTTTTGTATGCTTCTTGCTTCTTGTAATCATATTCCTATTTTAATGAAGCGGGAATGAGGGTGCTCCAGGGGTATCCACGTTGTGGAGACATTCTGGGGCACCTGCTGACCCATTTATATCTCTTTTAAAAAAAATAACCAACTCATAACTATGATTATCTAGATCTCGAAAACCCCAATAAGTTTGTGGGAAATTCATAAAAAAAAATAACCAACTCATAACTATGATTATCTAGATCTCGAAAACTCCAATAAGTTTGTGGGAAATTGATCGATGTTTAGAAATTTCATAAGAACTGATTGCATTGTGTTTGTGTGTATACATATATCCCTATATGCACTACTGATAATTATAAATGAGCGGTGATTTCTTCATTACACAAAATAACTTTTGCAATTGTCATAAACAAATTTTTCAAAATAAATTATTTTTGACAACTATGACATTTTTAGATAATTTATTGAAACACCCTTTTGGATTAGATCAATCATCAAGATTCAAATGAAAAATACGCTCTTTTTTATTTTACATTCAAACTATCGATTTTTTAAGTTTAATTTCTTAGTGAAAATCTTGACCGATCAAGATGAACACCGATTATATAGTACATATTTTTCCAAATATTTTCTAATTTTCTCCAAATTTTGAAATCTTATACTCAACTTTTATTTCGATAATTATATAAACGTCCAAATAATTAAATTTATCGACTATGTTTCCAAATGGATGTAGGGTGATTGGATCGTTTCTACAAGTTAATTAAATTTTGGAAAATATTAGATATGATTTGAGAAAGATATAGGGTCTCCATCTTTGTCTTGTCGAGAATCCACTAAGAAACTCAAAAAAGAAAATAAAAACAATAGTTTAGATGTTAAGAAAAAGGTTAATTAATTTTTTATTCAAAACTCTCATGTTGATCTTGATCGGAAAGAGTCGAGAAAAACTATTTTAACGAGTTTTGAATAGGTGCACTCGTTGTGAAGGATGAAACTAAAAAGGAGGATTATTTGACAATTTCTCCACCATATATCCTCAAAAGCTTTCATCCATTGTTAAGTCATACAAATATATATATTTTTCTTGTAGGCATTTTCACCTAAAAAAGAAACTTTCCCTTGGATTCTTATGAATATTATGAGGAATATTCTAGATCTTATTGATTTGTTTTATAAAATAATGAATACAATGGTACATATACACTTAATTGGACAACCTATAAGGAAAGGATCAATATATTCTAATTACAATAATGTATTCCTAGATTATTTCTAAGTGACCTTAATTACGATGATAGATTATTGCTAAATGACCCTAATTACGGTGATACCCTCCCTCAAACTCAAGTTGGTAGAGTAGAAACCACCTTGAGTTTGTGAAGTAATAGAGTGAAACGAGGAGAATGGAGAGCTTTGGTGAAGATATCTGCAGGTTGATCAATGGTAGAGATAGATTGAAGATGGAGAGTGTTGCTTTGAAGACGATGACGGACAAAATGACAATCATTCTCTATGTGCTTTGTTCGTTCATGAAATACATCATTGTGTGCAATCTGAATGGCACTGCGGTTATCACAATGGAGAGTAGTAGATGATGTCTGTAGGGCTCCCATATCAGTAAGTAGCCAACGAAGCCATAATAATTCTAAAGTGGCATCAGCTAGAGCACAATATTCAAACTCAGTGCTAGACTAGGAAACAACAGATTGTTTCTTGCTGTGCCAGGAGATAAGAGCATCACCTAAATAAAAACAATAGTCAGTAGTGGATCTTCTATCAGAAGGATCTCCTGCCCAATCAGCATCAGAGAATCCAGAGAGAACCAGAGAAGACTGTGAGGAGAAGTGGAGACCATGACCCAAAGTGCCTTTAATGTAGCGAAGAATCCGCAGGACAGCAGTGAAATGAATAGTACGAGGAGCGGCCATGAATTGACTAACTATGTGAACTGCGAACGCAATATCAGGGCGAGTTACAGTTAAGTAAATAAAGCTACCAACAAGTTGCCGGTACAAAGTAGGATCGTCAAGGGGAACACCATCAAAAGGAGTAAGTCGAACATTTGGATCCAGAGGTGTTGAGGATGTTGTAGAATCAGTAATACCAGATCGACTGAGTAGGTCAGAAGCATATTTAGCTTGAGATAAGTAATAACCATCAGACACGGAGGTGATCTCAAGGCCAAAGAAATAACTGAGAGGTCCTAAATCCTTCATCTCAAAGTGCTTTCCCAGGTAGCATTGCAATTCAGATATAGCTTGAGGGTCATCGCCTGTAATAATCATGTCATCAACATATAAAAGAATGAGTACAATACCATTAGGTGTCTGGCGGGTGAACAAGGCTGAATCATGAGGGTTGGAAGTGAACCCAAGTTGAGTAATAGTTGAGCTAAAAGTTGCAAACCAGGCTCGAGGAGCCTGTTTGAGACCATAAAGAGCTCGTCGAAGAAGACATACTTTCCGATGTGGCGGAGTAGTACCAGGTGGTGGTTTCATATAGACTTCTTCAGATAGAGTTCCATTGAGAAATGCATTTTTAACATCCATTTGTAAGAGGGGCCACTGTTTTGCAGTTGCAATGGCTAAAACACTACGAACAGACCTCATTCGAGCTACTGGAGCAAACGTTTCTTCATAATCAATGCCATATTCTTGAGAGTAACATTTGGCTACAAGTCGTGCTTTGTATCGTTCAATAGAGCCATCAGAGTGCGTTTTGATTTTAAATATCCATTTACAGCCAATAGGTTTCTTTCCAAGAGGTAAGTCCACATACTCCCAAGTATGAGTCTTTTCTAAGGCTTGAAGTTCTTCATTCATTGCTTGCTGCCATAATGGGTTAGTGCTGGCTTCCTTATACGAGGAAGGTTCAACTAAAGACATGATAGTGGAGAAACAATGATAATCTTTAAGATGAGAGGGAATTTCTCTTATCCGTGTAGATCGTCGGATCAGTGCAGATTCAGGTTCCTCAAGAGGGGCAGATGGAAGATCCGGGAGTGCAGAAATATGGTCTGATTGAGTGGGCTCAGGTATAGGTAACAGGCAAGGTGTAGTGTCAGGTGTTGAGTCAAGTGAGGGAAAAAGGTCAATAGAAGGATCGGTGAAGAATGGGTGAGAACTTGAAAGAGATTCATGGAATGAAGAAAGACTAGAAAACATACGATGTTCCCAAAAGGTGACATGACGAGATATACGTAATCGTTGAGAGATGGGGTCCCAACAACGAAATCCTTTATGTTCAGTACCATAACCCAAGAAGCAACATAGACGTGCACGTGGTTCAAGTTTGGTATGTTCATGAGGATGTAATAATACGAAACATGCACAACCAAAAATTTTTAGATTGGAGTAAGAAGGGGAAGTACCGTATAGTCTTTCAAAGGGAGAAACATTTTTAGTGACTTTTTAAGGAAGACGATTGATGACATAGACAGAGGTGAGGGCAGCCTCGCTCCAGAATTTTTCTGGACAAGTAGCAGATAGAAGTTGAGCACGAACAGAGTCAAGAATGTGACAATGTTTGCGTTCAGCTCTTCCATTTTGCTGAGAGGTGTGAGGACAGGAGCGTTGAATCAGAGTGCCTTGCTGGGCAAGGAAGGAAAGAAGGTGAGAGTCCTTATATTCCATCGCATTATCAGTTCGAAAGATTTTAATTTTGCTGGAGAATTGTGTGTGAATCATATTTGCAAAATCAACATATATTTGATATAAGGAAGAGCGATGTTTAAGAAAGTAAATCCAAGTAAAACGAGAATAGTCATCAATAAATAAGACAAAGTATCGATAACCATTAACAGTAGTACAAGGAGCAGGACCCCAAATGTCAGAATGAATAAGGTCAAAAGGCTTATTACATAGAGAGGTGGAATTAGGAAATGATAAAGCAGGTTGTTTTGCAAGTTTGCAATTTAAGCAATCAAAATGACTGAATTTTGAGACATTATTCAAATTACCAGTAGAAACTAAATTACGAAGTTTATTAGAGGATGCATGACCTAGACGAAGGTGCCACTGATATATAGTGGTATCAGTGACTGGTGCAGAGATAGGTGGAAACACAGGAGATTGCTGAAGATATGTAAGCTCAAATAATCATCCCACCTTCCGTCCCGTATCAATCACTTGTCCCGTTTGAGAATCCTGAACCTGGCACCCATGAGAAGAAAAGATAACCGTTAGTCCGAGATGACAAAGTTGGCCAACAGAAGCTAGGTTGAATGTGAGTTTTGGAACATGATAGGTGTTTGACAGTTTTATGGTGGGTGTGTTAACAGTACCAACGTGAGAGATAGACATATGATTACCATCCACAGAGTGAATTGAGGGAAGAGATTGAACATGAATAGGTGAGGATAATAATGAAATGTCAGCAGTCATATGATTGCAACAAGCTGAATCAAGGAGCCAAGATGTACCTGGAGTGACGACAAGAGCAGTAGAGTTGGAAGAGATCACCTGTTTCAGTAAGTCATGAAGATCATTTAACTGAAAATTCTGAGGTGTGGTGATATCAGATGAGGTAGCAGCAGCAACAATAGGTGGAGAACCGTATTTAGTGGAGGACTTGGGTTTATATGGAGCACCAGGAGGGCGGGGTGGGCGAGTGGGACAGTTGTCCAAGATATGACCTCGTTTGTGGCAATACCTGCACTCAATAGTAGGACAATTAGCGAACTTATGACCATGAAGTTTGCAATTTTTGCAGAAAATAGACTCATTAGCCGATCGTGAATGGGTGGTTGCAAGAGCGACATCAAAGGTCAGAGAGGAAACAAGGCCAAGGCGTTTTTCCTCAAATAAGATTTCTTGAATGGCAGCATCAAGAGTCGGCAGAGGGTTACGATGTAACAATGCAGCACGGACTGATTCATACTCTGGGCGAAGACCCATAAGAACTTTGATGAGGCGAATATGATCCGGTTTGATTTTTGCCTGATCTAACTGAGTCCAGATTGGTTGAAGAGTTGCAAGATACTCGTTCACAGAATGTCCTCCCTTCTGATTTAGACTAACAAGTCGAGAGTGCAATTGTTAATAGTGAGCAAGTCCAATAGACTGAAAACGTGTGGACAGAAAATCCCCAAGTTCTTTTGCCGTATCAAATGCATCAAATTGTGTGTGCATTGCTGGAATAGAGGTGTTACCCAACCAAGTGATGATCTGATGGTTTTTGCTATCCCAATCCTCAAGACGTTCAATGTATTTGTCGGTTTCTACAGTCGTTTCTTGAACAGTGACATCAGATGAGTCTGTATCAATATTTTCAGTGGTGTCCATCGGAGGAGTAGGTTTGACTGGTTTAGTGATATCTCCAGTAACGATACGCCATAACTTTCGACCTATCAAAAAACTCCTCATTTGGTGGGCTCAAGTAATATAATTAGTTCCATCGAGAATGATGCTAATGGGACGAGCAACTTCATGTTTCTCCATCTAAAGATAATTAGCTGCTGCTGGTTCACAAAATATTGGTTGTTGACGAAGATTTGTTGCTGGTTCGTCGTTGTTTCTTTAGATCTGGGGTTCGAAGCTAGAGTTCGCGGCTGGGATTCGTCAAATATTTCGGCTGGGAGTCACGACTGGGATTTGTCAAATATTTCAGCTGGGAGTCGTCTTCACGACTGGGGTTTTACTGGAATTTTGTTACTTCACGGCAGGGGGTCGCCAACAGGTGAGCGTCTTCACGACAGGAGGTCTTCACGGCAGGAGGTTGTGGCAAGGAGTCGTGAAGCGTCTTCACGGCAAGGAGTTTGCTGGAGTTCGCGGCGCGGTTGTTTCTTCACGGCAGGGGGTTGCCAGGAGGTGAGCGACTTCACGGCGAGGTAATGTCTTCAAAGCAGGAGGCTGCGACAAGGAGTCGTGAAGCGTCTTCACGGCAGGAGGTTGCGGCAGGGAGATTGACCGAGGGGAGATCTGGCGTTCGTGGAAGCGTCTTCACGGCAGGAGGTTGCGGCAGGGAGATTGACCGAGGGGAGATCTGGCGTTCGCGGAAGCGTCTTCACGGCAGGAGGTTGCGGCAGGGAGATTGACTGAGGGGAGATCTGGTGTTCGCAGCTGGGTTGCGGTGTGTGAGCTTTACGGCAGAGTTTTTCCGGCGGCGGCGAGTACAGTAGATCTAGGGTTTTGGCTCTGATACCATGATGAATATTATGAGGAATATTCTAGATCTTATTGATTTGTTGTATAAAATAATGAATACAATGGTACATATACACTTAATTGGACAACCTATAAGGAAAGGATCAATATATTCTAATTACAATAATGTATTCCTAGATTATTGCTAAATGACCCTAATTACGATGATAGATTATTACTAAATGACCCTAATTACGGTGATAGATACAAATATGTTTTTAGGTTTGTGGGAATAGAGTTTGCGATCTCCACTCTACATCAATAAAAATTTGTCACGTAGTTTTTTAAAAATAAAATAACTTTTTTATTTTATATAGGAAAAAGAAGATGTCATGTTGCACCTAATGATTTTTCACCTAATCATGTCAACAATCTTGATCTCAATAACTTTTTTATATAGAAATCACTGCAAAATTGAAAAAATAAGTACTATATTGTCTTGCTAGTTATAGTTTTAAACCTAGAATTTAGAAGGACGATATTTAACCCTTTTTGTTGATCAATATGTGCGTATTCTTTCAATTTTATTAGATTCTCTCAAATAATAAAACTGCTCTCCATCTCTATATATTGATATAACGAAACTAACAAAATATTGATACCTATGTAAGTGTTTACTATTTACCGCTTTGATGTTCTCTTTGAATTCATTTTTCTACCACAATACCCATTTGATTTCAACCTTTAAGCCAAACATCCCCTTGTAAGAAAACTTGATACCAAAGCTTAAAAAGAAAAGAAAGGAAAAAAAGAAATATGTTTTCAGGTGGAAACTAGTTGAAAACACAAGAGTCAAAAGGAAGCTCCCAAAGGATTGATTTGAAGTGAGAGAAAGAGAGAGATGAATGGAAATGAGTGTGGAGGTTAAATTGGTCAGTTAGAAGGGAATGGAGGAGACAGACAAGAGGAAGAAGATGAGATTTGTCAGTGTGAGAACCTAAAAAGTATTTTTATGGTTTGGTGGGGAATGGAATTGAAATTGCCAGTTTCAGTGCAGTTGAGAGAGAGAAATAAGTAGAGAAGAAAAGGCTGTAATTTTTATTAGATTACACTGTGATACTTTGATATATAATTTGAAAATATTTTGGGCAGCTTGCTTTCTTCTCTCCTTGAATTTGTTTATTTCTTCTGTACTGATGTTCAAAGAGTTTCAGAGAAGGAATTTTGCATCATTTTCATCACCATTTCACATTGGCCACTGTTTCACCATCATTATCAAATCTCCTATTCCTCCTTCCCCCACTATATTTGTTGAGTGGTTGGGAACTTCCCTATTTCTCACCCTTTTCATTCCAAAATATCTCTCTTTCAATTTCTATCTTCTCAATTTTAATTCAAATTTGTCATATATTCCCCACACCTCAATATGTAATTCCTCAAATTGTTACGATATGGTTTTGTGAAATGGGTGAAATTCAGTAACCAAAACAAAATGTTGTTAATGAACTATCTAAGGTTGAAGAAACCCTCCTGACTTTTCTTTTGGAACCCATCCAAAAATTCTATAGAGAATAGAGATAAAATAATGTGTCCTCTTTTATGTATCATGAATCACATTTGTATAATCCTCCTAGCACACAATATCACGTGTCTACTATCGATCCTAAGTTCACTTGATTTGCTATTCTACTGCTTTAATTGCTTTGCCTTGCTACATATCTTCAAACCACTATTTGTCTAATCTCTAAAGAACTAATTTCAAAAATGATTGCAGCACAAACGAAAACCAAAATACCAACACATCAATTAATATAATGACACTAAAATCTTCAATTAAAGACGCTAAAGAGGAGGGCACTGCCACAGTGTCATAAATAGCATTACGTGGAATAATTAAGAGTAGGAAACCACACCACACACACACACACCCACACACACACACCCAAGTTGACAATAAGAGACAGGCAGAGAGAGGGAGGGAAGAAAAGGTCCCCACAGTTAAGGTCACATTGCCCCAAAAAACGAAGACCCTTCTGCCTGGACATATACTTTGTTAGGTTTTGTTCTCAACCCCATAGAAATAGAACTTTAGGAGTCTTTGCTTTCATGGACCCAAAATGCAAGAGAATAGTGTCACAACAAAAACAACCCCACACTTTCACTTCCCCTTTTCCCCTTTTTTTCCTCAAGGGCCGCCCCCATCATGATTATGCTTATTAGTAATCCCTACCCACATATTTTTTAGGACGTACCTTACCTATCAGATATTATCTTCTACTACTGATAAGAACAAAAAAAAAAAAATGAAGAATTAGAAAAATAGGGACAACAAAAACTTCAAACTCAACAAGTAAATAAAATTGAAAAATGTAAAACAATAAAAGAATCAACACAGAGATTTGCGTGTGATTTAGTTATCTACGTCCACAAATTGAAGAAAAACAATTTTATTATTGAAGAAAAATATAAAATGAAGGCATCTCTAGGGTATATAGCATACTTATTTAAACTCTAAAGTCAGAAGAAAAAAATGCAAAGATGACAAATACGTAAATAACTTCTTGGTTGTTAAAAGCGTATTGGAATTTGGATAACATATTTTAACACGTTTGTTATTGAAAAAAGACTATGACTTTGCTAGAAAGAAATTCACACAAGTTAATTCTCTCTTCAATCCCAATTACAAGAGCATTCTCTCAAAACTATAGAATTCGTATTTTAATCTCGCTCTCTCTCATATTATGAAGTTCTAAACGAAATTTAACTAGAATTAGCATACACAAGCTTAATGTGTTTCTAACCGAAACCATCTGAAACATAAGCTATAATCTTTCTCGTATAGTGCGCTCAAAACCCACTACTTTTCTTCAACATTTTAGAAGTGAAACACCAAAGCCTCTCTTATGATATTTTTGCCAAAAACCTTACCCAATTTACCAACAAATTTAAAGAAACTATATTGTTTTTCTTTCTTTTCATTTGCAAATTCAAAAAATGAGAATGTCAAGCCATAACTTTTGTGATAGTAATGGGTGTTCTTAAGAATAACCTATGTTCAAATTGACTATCAAAATTTAATTGAGTTTAGTTTTTGAACATGCAATGAAAAAAAGCATAGCAAATTGGGGAAATGCGACAAACAAAAAACCCAAAATAGGGCGATGAATGTTCATCTCTTATGAACATAAAAAGATTGAGTTGTTTTTTTGTGTCATTATTTTGAAAACAATTGTATTCTTACCTTATTCTTTTTTAATTATGGAAAATTGAAGAAAAAAAGACCCCTTTTCAGAAGGGCAGAGAAAGCAGCCATAAAGCTACAAATATCTCTGTCCCCTTTGATAAAGAAAGAAATAATAAATTGAAAATCTATTGCTTTGGTGGTACTCACTACTACATAAGATATTTATCATCAATCATCACCTCTCTCTCAATACCCACAACTTCCACATTCACATTTACTTAACCTAAAAACAATAACCCAATGTTTCAAGAACGAGTAATAGTTGAATACAATTATAACAAGTCGCTGTTAAGATTTATAGTATTGAAAGATTTACGAAATATAAGAGTAAAGACTGCAGCTCATTGAAAAACTAAAAAAAAAAAAAAGGCTAGAAAAAGATGATTCTATATTCATTGTCTATTACCATTCATCAAGGGAAGAAAAATGTAGAACAAACTTCGTTGATCATTTCATTACCATTCAATTTCAAAACTCATGAAAGAAATTTCGAAAACCATTCATACATTCAACATATTTACTAATCCAAAAGCACAAGCAACTAGTACTATCTCATTATTCCAACATCTAAAGTGAGCATATATAGTATCTTAAAAGAACACATTTAAATCCAAATAACTATTCTTGCAAATAGAACCAAAATGCAAAGTCACTATACAAGTAACTTTATAAATTATTCACGAAAAATAAACCGACCAAAATGCAAGAACTTGTTTTTCTGGACTCCTTATGTTATCGTTCATTCTATACATACAACATCTACACTATGTGGAGTACTTTTAACACTCTTTTATCATCTACCAAAAGATATATTACTAAACGCAAAAAAGAACAAAAAAGTCAAAACTAGAGATAAGTCAAATTAATATCAGCATCAATAATTACAACAAGCATGAATCTGAATAGTAATTTGAGACAAGTTGCAATCTTCAAAAAACTTGTTTTGTGAGATCAAACGCCCACCAATATGCAGATGTCCTCCCAAACGTTTGATGGATGGAGCAATTTTGAACATCCTTGAAGAGACATTAAAATGTTTACACAAATCCTCCCTAAACCCTATATATACAATATTTTTGTACATAGAGACATCAAAATACAAGCTGAGTAAGCCATAAATAAACACGACCAAACTACAAAATATAAGCCAAAAAGAAGAAGACGCGAAAATATATAGAAAAAGAGTAGGAGTTTCTTGTTTGGTCTGTTTCAAAATTTTCGAGCTTACCATATTGGTTAAGGAATGATTGATGTGAGACCCTAAAATCATATCAAAAGCAAAGAGTGTTATATAAACCCTTTTTTAATATATAATGTCTCATATATATTATATATTTAGAGGGCTATTTCAGTAGTCTTCATATTGGTATAGCACTGAGCCCCACTTGTGGCTGCTGTTGCTGTTGCCCAACTTCCCACTTTGCCTTTGCTATCACCCCATCATGAACAGGTACATATTCCTAACTCAACCAAGAATAGTGTTATTCTTCATATCCAAACATCACCTAGACATTCTATACAACCAATCCTTTGTTAAAATAACATTTCAATTATCTACAAACACTTCATGAAAATATTCTTATGTTCTCGAGTTTCAACACAATCTTTGATTTATGTGATGTTTCAAAATATATCATTTAAGTGATCAAATTAATTGTTTTTATTTATTACTTGATATATCATTTTAGATTTAAAAAGTCATGTCAACACAAAAGATAAATAATAATAAAAAAAGTTACTCAAAGACATCATTTTGAATTGTAGTAATCAAACTCATGGACTACAAAAGTTATCTGTTGAAAACAAAAATAAGAAAAGAGAAACTAAGATAAGTTACTAAATAATTAATAAACATCCAAGTTTAATTCCCACTGTTCATGTCTGTGAATCCAAGAAAATGGGATGTTGAGCATTTTCTTTTTCAAACTTTTAAAAGAAAAGTCAACCAGAATGTGCATTGTTTTTCCAAAATTGAACAAAAATCACAGATGGGGTATGATAGTTTCATCCACCAAACTAGCTATTCTTTTACTCTCAAACTAACAAACAATTAAAAAAAGAGAGGATATTGATAAGGAAAAAAGGGTGAAAGAGAAAATGATATAACCTCAAGCTTCTGAACAAGTTCTTTGGCATTTGGTGCTGAAACGATTATGCTTCTTTGTGATGACTTTATGAACCCATCATCCACAGCTTTGTCAATAAAAGTTAAAAGAGAGTTATAGTAACCATCAACATTCAACAAACCCACCTAAAAAAAATAATTAAATATTAATATCTAGTTAATTATTTAAAAAGAAGAAAAAAGAGAAGGAACTATGATTATTATTCTTTTGTTTTAGCTCTATTCTTAACTGGCTTATTGTGAATGCCAAGTTGAGCCCAAGTGATAACTTCCAATAACTCCTCTAAGGTTCCATAGCCTCCTGAAGAAAGAGTGTTAGATTCATTTATTGAAGATTATAATGACGGACATTATGGTACAGTAATTGTGTAAGAATAAAATTTTACTAGAAAAAATGACCTGGGAGGGCTATAAAACAGTCAGAATGGCGGGCCATTTCTGCTTTTCTTTGGTGCATGTCGGCCACTGGCTTTACCTCACCAACTGTTTCACCAGTTAACTGCAATGCAAACCCCCCATTCAAAGCTTCCTAACTTAAATCCAAATTAACTCATACAGTCATCAATAATCCAACCATTTCGGCCTTGTTTGGCAACAATTTTGTTTCTAGTTTCTCGCATTTAAATATACTTGTTTCCTCTCAATAGTATTGATATAGTTTTCACATTTTTGAAATCTATACACTAATTATGTGTCAAATTTCAAATCTTGAGTGAAAAATGAAGAATGTATACTAATAGGTAGAAGTAGTGTGAGGAACCACAAATGTTGGTAGGGATATCGATGGAAGGTAAATAATTTACCTCTTTGCTCATCAAGGTTCTTGGGATTATCCTACAAACAAAACCAACAGTCATATTATAAAATACTATGAGTTGAAAAATACATGACACTAAAAAAAGTTTTCTTTGAAAAATAGACAGTACAAAATTAGGGAGAAATTAAAGTAATTGAAGGGGTCGTTTATAGAATTACCCAATAACTTTTCTTCCACCTTTATGAACAGCTTGAGAAACCAAACCCATGAGTCCAATACTCCCACCACCATAAACAAGGTCCAAACCTCTCGAAACCTTCAAAAGAGAATTAAAAAAATGAACTTTTATAAAAACAAACAAAAAATATCACAGAAAAAATAACTTACAAGTTCTTGAGCTAATTCAATGGCAGCATCTCTATAACAAATCCTCTTGCCAGTACTACTCCCACAAAAAACACAAACCCTTCTGAATCTTGATTTCTCCAAATTATTTCTTGCTTCCATTTCTTTCGTACTCTTGATAATTTTTTTCTTTCTATATAGTAAGGTAGTGTAAAGAGAGTGATAGTGTTAAGTTTATATAAAGGATGAAGGGTTAGTGCAAAGATTCTAGTAGTGAATAAGGTGTTAAGGCATTTGGTTTGTAAGTGGGCAAAGGGAATGACAGAGAGTTGGAGAGAGAGAGAGAGAAATAAAAATAAAGAGAAGTAAATTATAATCCCATGTTCACACGTGTCACACCATCGTTAGAGAAAATAAGTGTTTCTTTGTTAAGAATGAATAGCGATTAACTCAAATTGGGTTGGGTTAGATTGTTATTTTTTTTAGAGGTCGGAGTTGAAAAATTCGAATTAACGTAACCAAACATGAATTAGTAATATATATGTCTATCTATTTATATTTATATTATTAATTTAATAAATAAAAAAAGAAGTAGGTCATGGACTCACGCCTCATCCTCACTTTGTTCAACTTCAACTTTCGTATTGCACCTCATCTCTCTAACTTATCACCCTCTCTCTTTCGTCTTAATCTCTCATCTCAATGATCACCATCTCCTTCTCAACCAGACAATTCAATCCAACCTAATATTTTAAGGGTTGGTTGGGTTGGAAATATTATTTGAATTATTCGAGTTGTCAATTCAACCAATACAAAAATATGGGTTGGGTTTGAAATGTCTTTCAACCCAACACAACTCATTTATACCCCTATATTTTATAACATAGATCATGTTATAGAGGTAGAAACGGTTCGATTCGGTTTGGTGGTCAAACCAAACCAATCGGTTTATTGGTTAAAAAAGAAAAAAGAAACGAATTTACGCGGTTCAGTTTCGTTTCAAATTTGGTTCTGGTAATCTTAAAACCTTTTAAAAATAATTTGGTTTGGTTCGGTTTTTAATTTGGTTTACTCTTTTTTATAAATATAAAAACAAATATATAGTAGTTAAAAATGATTTGGTTCGATTTCAATTTGGTTTTTAAAAAATTTAAACCAAATCGAATCGAATTTTCGATTTCATTGACTATTCGATTTAGTCTTAAAAGCGATTCGAGTTTTGAGGTTTGAATGGCTGCCCCTAGATTATATTTGTTCCGCCGGAAAAACGTATTGATTTATATATCTAGCAATATTTGGAATTCGTACCAACATTTACTCTTTATTATAAATTTTATTAATTAAACTCTCAAATTTAAATAAGTAAATCAATTTACACTCTCAGTCCATATCTATTTTTTAAAGTGTTCATGCATCCATTTAAATCACCTATCTTGTTAATTTGAGATAATTTGAAGAAATCCACCCATAGGTGTATTCAAAATTATTAAAATCACTCTAAAATTAAACATCCATGTAATCACTTAATTTTAATTTATTGTTTAATATTATATTTAAAATGATATACTGGCGTCATCAAATTAGTGTAAAAGAATTAAAATCATGTTTAAAGAGTAATTTTAAAAATAACAAAAAATTAATTTTTAACTATTTTAGATACGCCATCAAACATTATGATAAATCTATCCATGTACAATTTCAAAGATATATTCTTAAGAAACTGTGTCCAAATTGATTACCTATTAAAATTTAAGAGTAGTAGCGAAGGTAAAACTAGACAAATTAATATTTCACAAATCAAAACAAATAGTAGTATAATATTGTACAATTAGGAGTCAAATTGATATGTTTATTATGATGGTTATTGATGTAACAAAAAGTTAGGGTAAAAAATGAATAATAAGGTCTCGAAAATCACACCAAAGAGAAGAGAAATGTGTAGGGTGGGTCAGTTGAGGTGATAGAGTCTTCTTCTTCTTCATCTTCTCAGGGGCAGCCATTAATGCAAAGCAATCATAACTATGGTGAGCTTAGACACGTGCAGACCCTTTACTATTATTATTTTTTAATCTAAGAAGACTGGTTTTCTTTTTTTTTTTTTTTTTTTGTTTTCCTTCAATTAGGGTTATAGTTTTAGGGTTTAGGTTTTGAAAGAATGGTCTAATCAATGGGAATTACATGAAAAGGTGAAAAGGGAATGAAGAGGAAATGAAAGCTAGCGGCCTATTACTCAATTCCTTATACATTAAACTCTTTTTCTTTATGGGGTTTTGGAATTGGATTATATATATTTATTATTGATTTGATTTTTTCTATAAAAATAATAATGGATATAAGTGGTAAAAGTTAATATTACCATTTAAGGTTTGCATAATTTAAAATTGGTTGGTTCTTTAAGTTCGGCTTTCCTATCATTTATTTTGGTTTATAAATACAATTTAAAACATATTTTATTTTTTAATTTAAGAGTAACAAATAATTAGGGTAACCTATCATTTACGTCTTATCAGACTCTCAAGAACTAAAAGGGTTGTATTAATAAAAAAAATTATAATTTGAGTATAAAAGTATTACCCCTTGAAGCCAAAGAAAAAACATATATACAAAGACAGAAATTAAACTGTAACTTTAAAGCTATATAAAGACAAAAAAGAAGAAGAAAAGAGGTAGAGAAAGAAAAAGAAAACCTAAGCATTGAATAATCAAACATATAAATAGGCTTTTATATTTGAAAAGAGAAGTAATATATTTATGATTGTTTTGATGAAGAATATATACATAAATAGGAGAAACCGTAGGGTACATAAATGAAAGTGTGTTTTTAGGGTTTAGGGTGTTGGAGAAGAAAAAACAGCCTTTTTATTTATCCACATAGAAAAGCAACTTCCATAGCAGAAGCAAAGAAAGAAAAGCCAAAATGGGTTTTCTTTCTTTTGCCCAATTAATTTGCTGAACTAAACCAAAATCCAAAAAGAAAATACCCAATAATCAATTTTCCAAATCCACTTTAAGAAGAAAAAATCAGGTGATATCCTCAGATTGAGCTTTTCCATGCAATTCATTGAGAAGTAACAAAGATTAATGAATAAAAAAGAGAGTGCATGAAATTGGCAGCAATTTAAGTCTGCAAATGTTACATCATCTCTCCCTTTCTTACAATCATTAGCTATCATTACTAGACATCACCCTCTACCTTCTTTCTTCTTCTTTCAATTATACATATAATAATAATAATCTTAACATAGGTAATGATGATAAAACTATCCCTTTTCATCTTAGGTTAAATAAAAAAAAAAAAACTTTAAAACAAAAATGAAAAAGAGTTTCATCTCAAGTTTTGAAAGGAGAATTTCTAAAGATTTCAAGTAAATCATGAGGTAGAAGTATCATTAGTGTTCCGTTTATTGGACAGATGTGAGAATTTAGATTATCGGATCTCACTTCAAATAGTCATTTATTTATCTAACTAACTCTTATTTAGTAATTTATTTAATATATATAAAATAAAATGAAAAGTGATAGTGAACTATATATTTTGAGTAAATATTAATTAGAAGTATCAATCTCGAACGGGATCTCTATTCATGATAAATATCACTTGTAATTTATGATTAAACACTTAAGTTCCAAAAGAAAAAGAATTGATACAAGTCGTTGTAGGTTGAGGGAAAGCTTGAGTCAAGTCATTGATTAGACTCAAGATGGAAAGTTGAAGTTCAATAAAAGCTAGGGTGGCAGAAGTAGAATGAAATGGGGGTATGGTGTGTTTGATTTTGTTTGTGATTGATATAATGAAAATGATGGCAGTATATAGAGATCAAGAAAATCAGAAGGTTTTTCATATGGCCATTAACAATGGCAGCTTTCTCCTTTCCTAATTCTACACTTCTTTCCTTCTCCTCATCTTTTTCAAACTTCCATTCCTTTCTCCTTTCACTATGGCTTTCCTTTAATTTTCATTACTTTAACTATGACATGTTTAAAATGGATAAAACTAATGTTGATATTTTAAAATTTATAATTGTTCTTAAAGGTGGAGGAGTTAATAGATCCAAATTAATTTAAATATAATATAAAAATTGGATTTATAAAGGTAGAAGTTAAAAATGGAATTGACGTCTTGACGAACTGGACATGCTAAATATGAATATCTCCAGTTCAATACAAAAGTCACTAAATTTTTTTCAATCTCTTCTTCAATTTTCTTTGTTTTCTCACTACTTTTAACGTTGAAATCATAATCCTTCCTAGATTTTATTTTGAAACGAGATGGAACCTCATAATATTTAAAAAGAAAATGATCTATGATATATATAATATTTTTGAAAAGAGAAATGATATAACGTAATTAATGTTTGATTGGAGGGGAAGGTAGGATTTAGGGTGAGGAGTAGGCAGGCTTGTTGTCGTTTGGTCACCATACAACTTTATCAACTTTGGGAATGTTGATCATATTAATATATTAGTTTATTTATTCCTACACCATCTTTATTAACTCAAACTATATTCTTCATTTAATTTTTTTTTTTTTGATATACTTCCAATTTTCCATTTTAATTTATAATTAGCTTAAACACTACCATTTTCCCCTATCTTTTGAGTTTAGTCAAAAGCCAATAAATAGATAATTACTATATCTAACATTTATTTTGAAAAAAAAAAGTTACCTATTAGATTATTAGATTTTCTTAATTGAAAAGAAATACTTATTAGAATATAATTATCTCTTTCTTGTTTACGATGTGTCAATTTGAATGTCACATTGGTGTTTTTCTTGGTAAAATATTCTATTTTATATATATATATATATAAGAGGATTATTGAAGAGCAAAAGCCATTGTATATCCAATTTTGAAAAATAGGGTGGTAAGTCGTAAGGGCTTTGATTATGAAGATGAATGTTGATCCTCGGGAAGTTGCATAAAGAAATGAACAAAACACGCTCCCCATTAACTATACGTTTCTCCCTCTTTTCTTTTATTTACTCTTTTTTCCCTCTCCTTTCTTTTTTGTTTTTCTAAAGTGAAAAATATGATTGAGATAAAGATGGTTTAAATTTTATTATAAATAGTTGTTTTAGTCTCTGGATTTTTAAAAAGAAACTTAAGTTTTGAAGAAAAAGGGTAAAAGAGCCAGAAAGGGAACATGAGAAAGTTGAGTTTTGATCACGGAATTCTGTATTTTTCTTGGTGTTTCTCTTATTTTGAGGAAGAGTATAAAAACAAAAAACGTTTTTCAAATGTCCTCTGTTGAAGGTTAAGTATCGTGTCATGCCCTCAACTACTTGTGAAATTGTTTAGCTTCGTCGATTCTGCTTGTAGATATGGGTGTTTATTTTTGTCATCCATCTTACTTTGTTGTATTGTGATAGACATAGTACTTTTCATATACCACAAAAGCATATTGAAATTGATTGTCATGTCACTTGTTATCATCTTCAATTTGACACTATTTTATTGTTATTTGTTTCTTCTACCTTGCAAATTGTTGATACGTTTAATAAGGCACACTCCACTTTACACTTTTGTTTTTTGTCTGACATACTCTCAATGCTTACCATTGTAGCATCATCAGAGTTTTTCATTTGATCGTTGTGATCTTCATTATATTTGCTTGTGGCTTACCTTGTTGTTGCAAAGTTCTTCATCCATTGTTCGCAGTTCTAAAGATTATTTCTGTTTAGGTGGAGCTTAAATCTTTGCATGCCATCAAGAAGGAATTCTCGGTCTTAGGGGGAGTTTAAGACTTTGGCCCGAGAAACGATTCTCTATTTTAGAGGAGTCTAAGAACTTTCAGCAAAAGGAGTTTTTTTATATCATAAAGAAAAAATATCTACGTGATTAGGGAGTCTCACATTCATTAAAGCAATTATTATCTCTTTGGATTGTTTCAATGCCTCTAGATGTCAAATGGAACAAAGACATTCTTTTAGCTTCTCAAATGTGGTAAAAAGAGTAATAAATAAAAAGGAAAAAAAATGTATTTATTCTTAATTTTATTTATTATAAACTCAACTTTCGTTACTTGCATCTTTGTTCATCATCAAAGCACCAATGAGACTCCCAAACATCTCCTTTCTCCAACCTATAATAGTGTTTTTCTTAGTTTACACATTTTGAAATTTGAGCTAACCCTTTCTAATACCAATTGTAAGACTGCATGACAACAATAGAGAAGTGAACAGGGTTTTGCTTCAAACAAATTAAAAACTTTTTCAATAAACTTTAATATCAAGGCAATTGAAAAAAATAAATTGCATAAATTAAAAGAGCAATTAAAATCCCTAGTCCACCCCCAATAACTCATTCTCTTATGGATGAGAATCAAACCGATTTACCACATGTTGTAAGAGTCAAACCACTATCAATCCCTATTTGGAAAGGGCACCCACACCTATATACAAATTCGCATATGAAATATTGAAATTGAAAGAAAATCCACCAATAGAAAATATATTGATCTCAAAAGTGTACACAAATAATTGTAAGCACTCACACATCAAACTCCTTCTAAACTAAAATTCTCTAACAAAATAGTTGTAGAAGTACCAAACTTACCGGTTGGATCAACAATTTCATTGGAGAAAAATTTCTTTGTGCACAGACCAATGGAGATACGTGGCCCTCTCACATTATCGATTTTTTTATATTTTAATATTAATATAAAGTGTTAGATTAAAATATATATTAAATAGTGTTTTATTTTAAACCAAATACGGTTGTAATGCATTGGTTGTGTCCTCACTCCATAAACTAACAAGTTATCAATTTGAATCTTGTATTTGGTAAATAGTTTAATTTTGATTTCAAATCTCAATAATTATGATATTTACAATATTCTATAAAAAAATGTATTACTTTTTATTTTTTAAGATATTTTTTTACTCATTCATCGTTAGAATACACTTATCATATCAATTTACCATAAGTTCAAATTCTTCTTAATCTTTTTAGTTTTAATACTCTTCAATCTATGTGATAAATCATAATACTTATATTGTTTAATTAATACTAATTTTGCAGAGTACACATTTAAAAGAAAAACAACAATAATAGAAACTATAGAGTCATCATCTTAAAAAAAGAGACGTATACTTCATTTTGATAGATCATATATACATAAATGAATTTAGGATAACTTCGATTCTAGTCTAAAAACTATATTTTTTTAATATAATTATAATATTTAAAATCCAGTTCGTAGAGCATATTTACAAAAAGGTCATTGTCAACCTCTAGTTTAAAGAATATCCTAATTGGTTAGAATATAACATTTTAAAGAATGCTACACTTTTTTTTATATTGCTATTTGTTCAAACAAGAAGAATGAGAAGGATGGAAATGTTATTTAAACATTTATTAGTGTGCTTATCATATTGTGTTTTTGTATAAAATTTATGGATTTGCAACTGCTATCATCAGATATTTTACAATTAAATAATGATTAATTTGCAAATAAAATGATGGTCGGGAAGAGATTATTGGCCTAAAAGTATATTAAAAATAAGATTTACGAAGGATTTTTTTCAAAAATAGAAAAATGATGCACTATTTACCCTCATAAGACCACCCAAAGACAATTTATTACACTTTAGTAGTAATAAATTATATCTTCAACTAGTAAAAGAAAGAAATTATGTTTTAAAGATAATAATAATGAGATGCATTTTCAAATATGACAAAATAAATTAAAATATTTATAAAACATTGTAAAATAAGCCAAACATTTATAAAATATAATAAATTTAATATGAATTACTAATAGATTAAAAAGTTTATTATAGTTTGGAGATATTTTCTTATCTTCAACCCTTTTTTCTATTTACAATAGTTTTTTAATAATAACAAAAATAAAGTTTGGTTGAACACTTTTATTTTTTAAAATTTAATAAATTTTTAATTAAAATTAAAAAATTTCAATTAACAAAATATTTACCATTAATTTTTTTTTTATAATATAAGAAAACGGTTTGTTTTTATTCTTAATTAAAAAAAAAAGTATTTGAATACCACCACCTGTCTCAATATGAACCGTCCAATATGATTTGATTAATTCTGCCACATTATTGGTCCACTTTTGCCACGTCATTGCCACATACAATTTTCCTCCCAAATCTTCTTTTAGCCTCATCGTTCAATTTGAGTGAATCATAATTTCAGTATTTACACATATAATAATAATTATTATTCTTTTACTAATGTTCACTATAGTAATTTACATTAATTAATATTACTGAAAATTAAAGAGGGAATACTTAGGCAACTAATTTTTTGCACACATTATTGGGCAAGCATCTATAATTCATATATAGCCGTTGGAAAAGAAACATCAAACACTGGATAGTCAATACCGAAACGGTGCGTTCAGTTACTTATTTCCACATTTATTACTTTACTTCACTGTCAATGTTCATCAGATCCAGTTGGTGTGAAAACAGGACTAGACTTTAAAACAGAAAAAGACCATCCAATTGAAGCCCCGTAGCCACCCATGACAACTCTAAACTAAATATCATATCATTATTAATTCATATACTTTTTTTATTATTTACTTAAATGATTATGATACAATCATCACCCATACAACTCCATGCCATCCATCCATCCATCCATCTCCTTATTCTATTTTCCCTTTTTTCTTACACTGTTTATATGACAAATAGCAGCATATAACTTTATACATATAACATGTAAAATTTGATGGCCGAGTTGAGTCGATGATATATCTTATCGTCGTTTCCATTGCCCATCGCCACATTGTTCTGTTGGACAACCTTCTTTAGCAATGTCGTAGATTTGAACTCCAGTATCGTAAACTAGTCCAGGTCTCCAGTCAGCAGGGAGTACGTATTTAGCCCAAATGTATTTACCATCATATCCAGAAGTAACCACGAACCGTAGTTGCAATGGTCCTTTTGGGGCTGGTTTTTTAGTCTCCCACACAGCGCCGTAGTTCCTACCCATGTAATCCCAATTCGAGTAACCTACCTGTTCATACAATTCGAGTAACCAATTCAAATAGTTCGATAAAAGAAAACTACTTAGATGCAATTAAGTATTATTGTATTAATGAATCAAACCTGAGCTATATCGATGGCTACTATTTCGGTTTGGCCACCTTGGTTAAGCAATTTAATAGCTAAGTAATTGGGATATTGACTCCATTCTTCTACTCTAACCATCAAGTTTTTGTTATCGTATTCACAAGGAATCCTGCAAGAATAGGATGGAAAATCAACACCCAAATCATAAAATTTGGATAAGATCTCACTTTTTCTTTTTGAAAAAAAAAGTAAGAAATTTGTCAACATCAAAGTGGGTGATTAAATTATATCAATCAAAATATGGTAGGTCTAACAAAACAAAACCCCATCATTGAAAAAACTAAACAAACCTCTTGAATTCAACATCCACAACTCCATAACTCAAAAGCAATCCATCTTTTCCACTCATAGCCATTTCACCAAAAGCTTTCTGACTAAGAACCAATCCTGTATAAGTATTATCGTTTCGATCTGTTACAATGATTTTCGTCCCTTCTTTACTACAAATCTTCTCGTTCTTGCACCTTACCTGCAAAAAACAGGGCATTAACCCAATCACAGAAAACAGGGAAAATGAAAAGAAAAAAGAAAAAACAGAGGATTGTTTTGTTTTAAGAATGTTTAATTACTTGAAAACAGGCGCCACAGCCAGCGCCATACTTGTAAAGAGGAGGCATAATGGCGGAGAAGTAGCCATTTGAGAGCTGTAATGTAAGATCGCCATAGCCACAAGCGCCTCTATCTGCAAGAAATGAAACATACCCAATTCATTAATTGTGAAAATTTTATGTGGGGTTGGGTTTGGATCAGCCTTTTCAAGTGTAGGGATTGGAATCGTACATAGACCGGCGGCTTCGTCTTGGTAGAAGGCAGCTTTGGCTTGATGAATACAACGATCACAAGCAGTGGCTGAGGAGAAAAGGGAGAGGAAGAGAAGGAGGAGGAAGAAAGGCATTTTGTTTTTTTCTCCTTCTTGAGGATTTGGAGTGAGAGGGAAGTAAGAGGACAGAGAGGTTTATATAGAGGTGTTCTGATGGGCCATGGTGGAAAACAGGTGGGCATTTTTGTTGAAAGGGGAAAAGGGAAAGGGAAGATATTAAGACATTTTCTTTTGTGTGTCTTGTAATGATATGTTGATATCCACTTTGGAAATGTTGAGTTAAAAAGAATGTATGAAATTTAGTTTGGTTAATGAAAAAAAAAAAAAGAAGAAGAAGAAAAGAACTCACCGTTATCTGTATGTGCTCGATTTTTTCGACTTTGATTATACTAAAGCAAGTTGGATTTTGTCAAAATTAGTACATAATTGTATATCAATCATACTATGTGGTTCTTTGGTTTAACTAGACCATTCTCAATTCGAAATATGGTACTTTTGTTGTTGTGACAATTAATTAGTTAGGCAGGTGAAATATGTGCTTGGTTTAAAAGGTACTACTTACGAGTACTCTTCTTAAAAGAAATCTTGCATTAATATGGTATCAATATGGTGTCTCTTGTCTAACATGATTCGATGTTTATGTTAGTGTATGATAATAAAAGCTTAATTTTTTACTTTAAATTAGGTGATGACTCTTATATATATATTGCCATTTCTCGATATATTGATGTGAAGCTATATAATAGGTAGACTATGTTAGGGAGAAGAGTTCTTCAACATCTTGACTTGATCATTAGATATGTCGAGGTTGAGTTTCTCTTTTGTGTAGTCGGATACTCTCATTTATTTAATACCAAATTCTATCATTTTTCAAGTTTGATAGACCCAAACCCACGATTATGTTAGACATCAATTCATAACAATAAAAACTCTCCACTAATGGTAAAAGAAATGAAATCTTTTGTTACACTTTGGTTTTATATATCATGAAGCCTTCTATTTGGTTTTAACTCATTTTCAAATACTCAAATTTAAGTGATAAGGATTAGAGTAAAAAAAAATTAGAAAAAAAAGAAGATTTAAATGAAAAGAAGTGAAATGATGGGGGAATTTAGATTCAGATTGGAATAAAAGGAAAGGAAATGGAATCGTGGACCCAAGAAATGGATGAGAAGATTGGTGGGATTGAGTTGGAAACGGTTGTTTACTTAGAAGATGGCTTTTATGAGAAGCAAGAACACTAAAATGGTCTTTAAAGAATAACGCGGTAAGAGAAAGATAGGAAGCAAAGTGTAAAATGGGGATATTTTCAAAAGCTGCTTTAACATGTAGAGGCTCTCAATTTTGTAGAAATATTTTTAAAAAAAATATCCACATCTTTCTTATGGAGTTTTATTGTACTAAGTATTCAACAATTTCTTTAATGTTAGTATGAATCGGTGAAAATATTAGAAAATAGGAATACCTAATTTAGAGGGTCAAAATGATAGAGTTAGTGAGTGGAGAGTATATGGGTGGCGGCAGTGCCACACTCACACGCACCGACGCTGTTTGGGGCGCGCACTAAAAGCTGAGCGTGGCGCCTTTTGGTTGAGTTTACTTTTTATTATAAAAACCTTTTTGTCTTATTTTGTTGGGATGGGTGGACTCATTAACACATTAACTACTACTACACTTCCAACCTAAAACACCCCTTTTGTGGGGGGATGACGATCTACCAATATCTTCAAACTATTATTCCAATTCCAACCTTTTTTTAAAAAAAAAAATAATTCATACATATTCTAGCTCGATAGGAAGCTTCAAACACACACTTTAATTAATTAATAACTGAGGAAACAATCAAAAGAACAATAAACAGAAATAACAAATGATATTGTTAATCCAGTTCAATGACATATGATTTAGATTCGAGGTCTTTGACCCACGTTAAAAGATTATGTATTGTCTTTTGATATGATTCATTATTACAAACTCATGACTATCAATACAAAAATCTCGAACATATTTTCAACATTATTCGGTACTTAGTGACATATTCTTACTGACTAATAAAACAGTAAAAACATTCCCTGATGTATTTTATAGACATAACAAAGGAAGACTTCCTCCATAATCATATATCACTAGCAATCCTCGATCTTTTACAATCTTGAATCTACTTTCTAATTCATGATCGAAAAACTTTTTTCATCAAACTGTGACTCACCACATAGTCAATACACTTCCAGTTGTTCACCTTATCTGTTTTTTTTCTTTCTTCAGATCAAGAAAAAAACCTCAACTCGGCCACCCTACTCATCCACCAATCCATCATGAAAAACCACGCTAAAAACTCAACAAAACTACAAACCCGAACACAAACCACATCAATTAAAATAAATCTCTAACAACCCAACCAGATAAATAATATTTAACATAACCAAAATAAAAGGAAGTGAGACTACCAATCCAACACGTTTTAAACTGTAAACTAATGTTTGTATTGTTTTTTTCATACTCTTTTCTTTAATTTAATTTGAATATAGTGAATAACACATTGCTATTTCAATTAATTTTCTAAACTATATATCATAATTTATAGGGAATCAATTTTGAGAATGTATTAAATTTATATTTGAAAATTGTTGATGCATTCCTTTAAAACTTTGGAGTTGACTATATGTGTGTGTGTGTGTGATTATTTGTGGTTGGTTGGTAACCTTGTTAATTCGTTTTTATCTCACCAGATGATGGTTGTCATCTTGTTCCACTTTGAAAAGATAAAGTAGGTGATTTTTATTACAATAACTATATGGGATAGATTTGAAATATTAAAGACAAGATTGGGAAATACATAAATGATTGGGGGCTACTTTCATATATATATACACACACACACATAATCATGTACTTTTATGATGGGGTGGTGAAGTAGAACATTGGTGATTTAGTGTGGATTAATTTTGAAGGTGGGCAATATCATAAGTTTTGGTTCCATTGGAATGATGAATGATATTTGTAAAAAAGAAAAGAAGTAAAATGTAAGAAAAAGATTTACACGTTAATTAAAGATCTTAAAGAAACAATATGAGTGCAAAACAAAATTGCAATGAATTGAAAACACAAGTTATTGCATTCTTTTCTTGTACTATAATGAACTTTGGATCAGTCCTTGAAGAGTAAGTTTCCATTTAGAAGAGTTAGCCTTGAAAGGATGATTTGATGTACTTTAAAGAAAGTTAAAGAGCTCCAACACTTCTCTACTGTTTCTTTGTTCTTTGTCAATTTCAATATTATGTTTTGCCCTTTTTTGGTATTTTTTTTTCTATTTCTTTACATAAATGAGAGATTGTGTTTTATAATCAAGAGTTTCCAATTTCTTCTTTAGTAAAACAAGATGATATATAATTAAATTTGTGTTTTAATTTTACTAGTCAATTTAAACTTTTGGGTCAATTGATAATTTAAGATGAGTTTAAAAACATGTCGTTCAAAAAGATCATTTTTGTGGTTTTAATTAATTATGGAATGTTATTTATCCTCTAATTTAATGGGAATCAATTGATGATTTAAAAAAAAAAAAAAGAGTTTTATAACTTTATTATGATTATTTTATCATTCATTTTCATTATTTTGATGATCAGTTTTGAGTTCGAAACATATATTCATAGTCTCTAGTCAATCAACACTGATATAAATTATATCATGCAACATCAAATCGTGTTGATTATATTTTATTTAATAATTTTAACTATTACTGTGCTTCTCTCAACTCAAAATTGTATACCAAATTGTATACAAAGTCTACAATTTTTTTTATTAACTTTGCCTGCGTTGTAAGTTTAATTTGGTTTTCATTTTTTGAAAATGGAAATTTAGATCGGGGACCTTTTATCTACCTATACAAACAAATCCGAGTTTAGTTTGGCTATCGACCAGGAGTAACATTCACCATTTTTTTATAGGTTCTAAAGGGGGAATGATTAAAAGAAGATAACAAGTACTGTTTGCATTTAAATTTTATTGGATTATAGAATTCTATTGAATTCTTTTTATTAATCCATAGACGAGTATGTTATTTTGATTTTCTCACATTATCCTATATAGTTTAGAGAAAATAAAGTCACAATTATTGATATGAACTTTAATATTGTTATCATTTCCATGGTTTATCACCACATTGCCATGGAGGACAACTCTCTTTAGCAATGTCGTTGATCTGAACTCCAGTATCGTAAATGGCTCCACTTTTCCAATCAGCAGGAAGTACAGACTTTGCCCAAACCCATTTTCCATCATATCCAGAAGTCACAACCATTCTCAATTGTAATGAGCCTTCAGGTATGTTGTTAATTTCCCAAACAGCTCCATAACTTCTCTTCATATGGCTCCACTCTGAGGTACCTACTTGAGCTATATCCACAGCTACCATGTCTGTTTGGCCACCTTGGTACAAGAATTTAATTGCCAAGTAAAATGGATTGTAGCTTGATTCTTCCACTTGCACTAACAGATTCTTATGTTTGTATTCACAAGCCACCCTGCAAAAAAGACACAATAATTCTTTTTTTCTTCCATTCCATATTTTCTTCTTTAAGGGTGCAACAACAATGACCACTCAACTTAATTAGTACTACGTAATAAGAGGTATAATTTTTAAAACGAAGGATGAAGTCCTTGTAATGATTCAACTCATACAGGATTATATATATATATATATATATACGCAAGGAAATATTGTAAAATTGTACCTCTTGTATTCAACATCAACAACTCCAAGATTCAAGAGGTCTGCGCCTTTGCCATTTAGAGCCATTGTAAAGAAAGCTCTTTTACTAAGAACAAGATCTGTCACATTATCATTATTTTGATCCGTTAACACCACTTTAGTCCCTATGGTGTTACAAAGCCTTCTGTTTTTGCATCTCACCTAACAACAATAAATCAAATACTAAATTGATTTTGAGTGAAATAAACAACCCATAATTCGTAGCCACGAACTTTGCAAATTTTCACTATTTCTAAATCACTTTTAGAATTATATATAAAAAGGCCTCATTATATATAAAAAAGGAAAGAAAAAAAATAAAAGACCTGATAGCAAGCACCACAACCAACTCCTTGTCTATAAAGGGAAGGGACAGCAGCTGCAAAGAAGCCATTAGAGAACTGCAAGGCCACGTTGCCATAACCACATGCTCCTCCATCTGTTCCAAATGGATAAATATAAGAGAAACCAATATTAATCATATGACAAAATCCTTCATGCAGTTGTTATTATTCTAAAAAGAGGTAAAAGATATAATAGAAAAATAATAATATTCTTATTATTTTACATGTAGTAGGTGAATCATAAAGGTGGCTAGCTTTAGATTGATAAACACAACGATCGCAAGCATTAGCAGAAGAAATGAAATAGAGAAAAACAAAACCAAGAAACCAAGTCATTTTTCCCAAGGAAATTGTATAATGATCGAGTATGAGTGTGAGGAAGAAGGCATGAGGATGATCATACTTATATAGGGTGCCTCCAATTTGGGAATTGGCCTAATTATAAGATATAAAATATACATATGGGAGGACTTGCCTCTTTTTGTGTAAATGGGTTTTGAAGTGCTGATTTTTGGAAAAAAATTGAAATGGGTGAGAGGAAGAAGATGAACCATTGGCTAGATATTGTGCATGAAAAAAAAAAAGGAAAAATGACCTTCAATTGGTCCACCCTAAATGTATCCATCAATACCATCCATTATGTTTTGTTTGAAAAAATTTTCATAAGTGTAAAAATTATAATTATATCAGTTAAAACCCTAAGCCTTCCTAAATGAATTCGTTGAAATCTTAGACAAAATTTCATTTCAAAATTGTTCATGCAATTATTCAAATGGTCCCTTTTGTTAATATGGATGTTTTCACATAGTAATTAATCATAATAATTAAAGATCTTAATCGATTAGTTTTCAAAAATTAAAATGTTTTATTGACTTAAATGGATAGTTTTTCGCACATACATTTGCTTGAATGAAATTTATGGTAGAGCATAAATAGTTAATATTTACGAAGTTCGAAATTTAAATTGATTTAATAATTAGAAAATTATTTTAAATCACAACATTTTCAAATTATTAATAATTAACAATGAACCAATTAGAAAAAAAAAGTTAGATGGTTATGGTGTCACACCTAATCAGATTTGCTTGGGAGCTAGAAGTAAGAATCCATCATCTTGAGCCATCAGATTTACTAAAGTTCTGATGCTTAATGCACTTCCTCCTACCTTAATTTTAAATTGGCTATTAATTTTCTTTCTATGGTTGTATATATTTGTTTAATCATAAATTTATGATTAGAAATCATATATTTATCAAGTTATTTAGTTTATATGATTAATTTTAAAATTCAAAATTTAAAAACACTCAAAAGGAAAAGAAGAAAAGAAGAAGAAGAAGAAGAAGAAGAAAGAAGCTATTTTCAAGATTTAATTTTAAATATTTAGATCATAGAATAAAAAGGTAGTTGAGAAAATAAATGACCCAAAATAGATATTCCATTAAATCTGAAAATATATAAGACAAACTAATTTGACAAAAAACAAAAAGGTAATGTGAGAAAGAAAAGAGAGAATATAATAATTGATAATGGTATATGTTAGGCTGTCACATATGGTCGATCATAGTTTCACAATACCATGGTCTCATCAGTTTGATTGTTTATTATTATTACTACTTTTTGGTTTATCAAAACCATATAATATTCATATTTTAATTATCACATTCATTCATTTAATGTTGTTAAAGTATAACTTGGACAAATGGGTCAATTTGGATGGCCAATGACTTTTTTTTTTTTCAAGAAGTGATCATTTTTTTTAAAATTTTAACACTTGCCATAAACCTTACTTAAAATAAAAATACTTGTATTTGGTAACATTCTTTTAGGAGACCTTTTATAAGAGTTTTGTTAAGTGGAAATGTTTTGATGGGTGAGTACACTTCTTTTAAGATATCATACTAAGTGTGATTTTCTCTTATTGTTAAATGATTTCAAGAAGAGATTACATATTATCAAATATACTGTCAGAGCCCACAAAAGTCTAAACAGAGTAGTCAGTTTAATAAAAAGAAATACAAGTCTGAATCCGATATTGAAAAAACCAAGAGTGGACTCAAACTCTTTATAACATAGATAGGTTGCTCCCTCATTGTCAATTGGTTTTGAAATGAAATTCTATGTTGAAAATCTCGCATTTGAAAAAACTAGGGAACTCACACTTATAGGATATATGTGTCACTCATCTAATTGCCAATTGATTTTGATGAGATGGATGAAGCGATGAAGCGATGATACTATCAAAGGTTTGTCATTGGAGGTGGCTAGTGGTAGCCGTACCAATTGACGTGGAGGAGTAGTGAGGATCAATAGCTATGGTGTAATTGAGGTGGAGAAGTAGAGGGTATTTTGGTAATTTAATATATTATAAAATTTGTATTTGATATATGTATTTATTTAAGTGTATTTACGACTATGACCATAAAGTTGAGAGAAATATGCTATATGAACTTTCAAACCCTTAAAACACGGCAACTTTGTATTCTGTAATAATATTTTCTCTAATAAAATTGTTATTTTTTTGCTCTATAGTCATAGCTGTAACACATTGTTTGTCAACCACATAAATTTATTGTTTGTCAACCACATAAATTTATATGTCGATTTTTTTCTTTTGTATTATTTATATGTCGATCAATAATTTTTTACAAAAAAAACATGGAGCTCTACCTCAATATCATTGACAAAATGATTAGAGAAGTAAGACTCACGTTTATTTTATGGATTATCAAGATCTATTGACAAATGGAAGAGTAATCCATAATATATCTTACTTATAAAAGAAAGAATCGAACAACATCTGGTTGCTACTACCCTGTGGAATATCTAGAATAAAAGAAACAGAAGGACTTTCAAGGGAGAAGAAAAATCTGCTGATTCAGTATGGGAAGACATTCAAGCTATAACTGGTCTATGGACAAGTCGTTCTTCCCTTTTCAAAAATTACTCGCCCAGTTCTATTACATTAAATTTACATGCTTTCGTTTCGGAATAATCGGGCTGCCCTCTAGCCCATCTATTCCCCCGCTTCTTGTAATCACCTTTTATTATTAATGAAGTGGGGCTGACGTTGGTGCATTGATATGTCCCCATGTGGAGATATCCTTGCATCAGCTATCCCAAAGTATCCTTATCAAAAAAAAAATATAAAAGCAAGAATCAATTTAGATTAAACACTTTGCGTAAATAATAATACGTAGGGTTTACAAAGATCTATTATATTATTCACACAAAATAATGATATTTCATTCCATTTATTTCATAGTACAACAATTACACTAAAATTCCTCCAAACATCAATACACACAAATAAAAGGGAAATACACACACATGCATTATCATAATTTATTTGTAACTAAAACTTCAATTAATCATGAATCATATATATATATATATAGATTTGATCATCAATTAATTCCATGGTTGGTCACCACATCTCCAAGGATTGCAAGCTTCAGTAGCGATATCTTTGATTTGAATTCCAGTATCATAAATCTCTCCAGTTTTCCAATCAGCAGGAAGTGCATAATTTATCATTATCCCTCTTCCATTTTTGTAACCTGAAACTACAATCACCACTAGCTTTATCGCTCCTTCTGGAACTTTATTTGTATCCCAAATAGCTCCATAGTTTCTTCTCATGTATTGCCACCCTCCAGAACCATCCTATATATGTTTATATATACACCAAATTTATCATTATTGCATACAAAAGCTACTAGATTTTAGCTAAATATTCTTTTAAGTTACGTAAATTAACTAAAGTTCAAATTAAAATAAAATTTTACCCAACCTGAGTTGCTAGATCGACTGCGGTTATGTCTGTTTGGCCTCCTTGGTAAAGGAATTTAATAGCCAAATAATATGGCTTGTGGCTCCATTCTACTACTTGTATTAATAAGTTTTTATTGTATTCACAAGGTATCCTACAACATTAAAATTAGCAAGTCCCTTTCAATGGTATCATAATACCAATTATTACTTATACACACACACACACACTATATATATATATTATGATTTACCTTTTGTATTCAATATCAACAATTCCAGTTTTCAAAAGTTGTTGGCCTTTGCCATCTAAAGCCATAGCTGAAAAAGCTTTTCTACTAACAACAAAATCTGTTCTGTTATCAGAATTTTGATCTGTCAAAACTACTTTGGTCCCAACTGTGTTACATAATGTTGCATTCTTGCATCTTATCTGCAAAGAAAAGTAAATATATGCTCATAGTTAGAAGCAAAGCTAAAATAGAACAAAATTATTAAGAGAATCACGAACGTCTATTATATAGAAAAAAAGTTTTTTTTTTTTTAGTTTCAATAATAAAAAACACATTTTCTTTTAAAACATACACATATATATTTCTTCTGCTACACCTTTTGAAAGAATATCTACACAAGTACAAAATTTTACTATAAATAATGTATAATATAAAACTACAGAATTATAACGTTGGAAAGAAAACTAAATATACTAATAACATTTTAAAATTAGATGAATATCTTTTAGAAAAATTATCTAACAAATAAACCTTGCTCGCTTTTAAACAAGTTAACATATATTTATTACTTGCATATATTATAGTCATATTAGTAATATTTCATAGATTTTACCATATATAATGAAAATGGTGGATATCACATCTATAAAAGCATTGATAGATCAAATGTCAATATATATATGTATGAAATGTTACCTGGTAGCAAGCACCACAACCCATTCCTTCTCTATAGATAGAAGGGACAGCAGCTGCAAAATAACCTTTAGACATTTCCAAGGCCAAATTTCCATACCCACATGCACCTCCATCTATAATAATATTTTCATATAACTCAATCATACACATGATAAAATTCATCATTTCAATTACATTCATCTTAGGATTAAAATTCTATGATATCATATAAATGATTAGTTTTGGATTAGCATCATTCAAAATGAAAAAGCATAGAAGGTAAAAATAAAATTAAGGACACATTAATTTTTACATGAAGTAGGTGTATCCTCGTAGTAATGAGCTGCCTTAGATTGGAAAATACAACGATTACAAGCATTAGTGGAAGAGACAAGAAAGAAAAGAAGAAAGGTAAAAAGCCAAGCCATTTTCACTCTCCTTGGTAGAGGAACTGTGATAAGTTAAGTACTGATAAAGAAGTGTATGAAGATGATGGTTATATATAGATTTGTCAAATTAATAGGAAGAAGCATATGAATGGACAATTTGGATAACTACAAATTGGGTCAAATATATTTTCATGAAGGCAAATCAGATTTGAATTCATTATATAATATTTGGTACATGGGATTTGAATTGATTTATTTACTTTGGATGAGGGGGAAAAAGGACAAAATGCTAGACTAGTAAGTCATTAAGGTTCTATACTTTTAATTAATTTAAAAGGTTGATTTGAGCTCTAAAACTTTCTAGTTTGGTTTATTTTGAGGACTCTTAAAATATTTATATTTTAATGAGATTGGTATATTTTAGTTGATGAAATTTCAAATATTATAACCATTTTGATCTCTTTAAAAATGAAAATGAAGAAAAATATGATTGTTTTTAAGAAAAATATGATTGTTTTTTAAAATGAAAGAAGAAAATGAATATTTTATAAGTATAAAGAATAAAATGATTTAAATTAAACTAACTATAATAATTATAAGATCATAGATAACAAAAGGGTCACCCTTTTTCTTTTCTAAATCCATGTCCATTGATTAAAAGAGAGAATCCATGGGTTAGTATATGCATATGGTTTACAAATTTTTGATACACATGGCACGGCTTTTAAAAAATGAAAGATTCAAAAACTTCAACGAAACTTGGGCATGGGATTTTGAGCCAATTGGCATGAGATGATAAGCTTGAGAATGTGACATGTCATTATTATTTTAATACTTTTAGTTTTTTTTTTATATTATATAAATTTTAAATATGTTATATTTTTCTTTTATTAAAACAATTAGTTTTAGGGATAATGTTTTATTATACAAATAAATAGTCCAAAGATAATGTAATTGGAATAATATACCTTCCTTTAAAGTAATACATTTTTGTTCGAGAGAACATCACTTAAAAGTTTAAAGTTTTATTTAGTTTATAAGTTGAAGGTAAATAAACTAAGGTTTAGTTTGAATACAGTTCCTCTTAAATTTACCGTAATATTATATTTGTAAGTGATTGATCAACTAAAAGCTTAAGTTGGCGAATGAAAACATTTAAAATTATATCATTTAATAATTCTTCCTACCTATGGACTTCAAAGTCTGTAGAATACACTTAATTAATTGAGAAAAAATAATATTATTGCAAAGGTTTGTACTTATAAAATAGGTTAGCTTGAAGATGAGATAAAAACCATAGTAAAGAAATTGAAAAAAAAAAATCATAGTGGGTAATTTTTGAAGTGATGAAAATAATGGTTAGGTTATTCAATGTGAGTTTGGAATAACTTTTAGAAACAAAAGGAAGAAAGAAAGAGAAGACCATTAGAGGAGATGTCTGTCATCTTATCCAAAACAATGGTGTTCTGTACATTTTTAAACTTGAAAATGAGAGGGTTAGAGTATTGATATAACTAAATTTTAAAAAATATATACTAATTAATTAATTAAACTTTTCATAACCAAATTTCTTTTTAGTTGCATTTTTTTATGAGGAAACGAGGTAAGAGAGCATAAGCTCAGAAATATATAAATAATAGAGGGGTTGGAGAGAAGTCCATAGTACAAAAGGATTACAGAAAAGCATGGAAGTTCTGCGTCATGGAGTTGGTATTGTAATTTTTGAATAATCTTTGCCTACCACTCCACAAACCAATGAAATTACAACAATCTTTTCAGGCTTTTTTGTTTGTCATTGAAAATCCTGTTATTTCTCTCCATCCAGATGCTCCAAACAATAGCCATGGCTGTGCAAAGAAGAATGACATTTTTTGAGTTATTGCATTTGAATTACGTTTAAGTTTTAAAATCAACATAATTTGACTCACAAGGATTGCTTTTGGTAGCACTATTTAGTCCATTCATTAGTTCTTCCATTCATTACTGACAGAAAGTTAACATGACATGTTTTCTTAACTAATATGATAGTAGACATTAATAGGTTATTTAATTTTAAAATAATTATGACACATGGAAAATATATAAAATTTTTAGAAAAGGAGACAAAGTGCCTCGAGAGACTCGCAAGGTATACCTAAAGATTTACAAAACACCGATATTATTGATGAACAAAGTGATTACATAAAGGGATAGAAGCATCAAAGTGATTACATAAAGGGATAGAAGGAAGTCCAAGAGGAAGACGCTTAAGAGAGGAGCAGTGAAATTGAGAGCTAAAGAACTTGAAAGTGTAGTGTTTGAATAGGTGACGGTGGCTACACCAAATACCTATGTAATTATGACACATAAAAATGATTAGAAATAAAGAAAGATTAAAAGACGTATATCAACTTAAAACATTTTATTATTTATTTAATAAGAAGAGCGAATTCTACCGAATTCTTTTATTTTGATACAGACGAGTCTCGATTTCTTGTTCGTTAGTATTATTACACAAACACACAAATACAATTATAAAAACTTAATTAGTTTTTCATTTCCACGGGTTATCACCACATTGCCATGGAGGGCAACTCTCTTTAGCAATGTCGTTGATTTGAACTCCAGTATCATAAATGCCCCCAGCTCTCCAGGTAGCAGGAAGTACAGACTTTGCCCAAACCCATTTTCCATCATATCCAGAAGTCACAACCATCCTCAACTGTAATGCACCTTCAGGTACATTGTCTGTTTCCCAAACAGCTCCATAACTTCTCTTCATATGGCTCCAATCTGATGTCCCAACCTGAGCTATATCAACAGCAACCATCTCTGTTTGCCCACCTTGGTACAAATATTTTATTGCCAATTTGAATGGGTTGTAACTTGATTCTTCCACTCTCACCAACAAATTCCTATTTGGATATTCACATGGCACCCTACCAAAACAACAACATATACAGTACAATATTTGTTTTTATTTCTTCTTATTCATTAAATTTAATTGGAGTACTTAGTTAAAAATATTTGAAATTATATAATATATATAGCTCATTAATTCACCTCTTATATTCAACATCCACCACTCCAAGATTCAAAAGATCTGAACCTTTACCATTGAGAGCCATTGTAAAGAAAGCCTTTGGACTAAGAACAAGATCTGTTACATTGTCGTTATTTTGATCTGTTAATACCACCTTTGTTCCTACTGTATTGCAAAGCCTTCTATTTTTGCACCTTACCTACAAATATGGTATGTATATATATACATTAATTATTATAACATAATTATATATTACCCATATAATTCAACATGAAACTATATTTAATTAAAAGAACCAATTAACATAGATATATACTTGATAGCAAGCCCCACAACCAGCTCCTTGTTTATATAGAGAAGGCACAGCAGCTGCAAAGAAGCCATTAGAGAACTGCAATGCCAAGTTCCCATAACCACATGCTCCTCCATCTATGTAGACAAATAACAGTAGAAATATTATACATATATTTTCACATTTTAATTCAAGAACAATAAATGAATGGTGCAAAAAGTAGTTAATATTTGAATTATTCATCTTAGGCTACATCCATCGTTTTGTAACGCACCCCAACCACATACTCGCAGTAAAAAAAAAAACTTCAAAATACTAAAGAAAAAAAGTGAGATGTGGGTTTAGTCTATTTGCATGCATCCAACCTCAAATACTAATAAAAGAAAAAATTCATTCTTTTTTCTAAAATAAAATTTGTCAGGTGGTAAAGTTGCGAAACTAGGTGATCATACGCATGCAAGTAGTCAAATAAAAAAATATATTTTATTTACATGTAGTAGGGGATTCATAGAGATGACTAGCTTTAGATTGGAAAACACAACGATCACAAGC
This sequence comes from Cucumis sativus, assembly GCF_000004075.3. Classification (NCBI taxonomy): domain Eukaryota; kingdom Viridiplantae; phylum Streptophyta; class Magnoliopsida; order Cucurbitales; family Cucurbitaceae; genus Cucumis; species Cucumis sativus. The sequence goes on along the minus strand of NC_026661.2, from coordinate 1,308,135 downwards.
ATGGGCAGAAGAGATGAAAAAGAGAAAGAGAAAGCTAAGAAACCAAGCCATTTTCATTGATAAAGAAATTGTTTAGTAATGGTTTGTGTGAGGAAGAAGGAGATGGGGATGAAGATACTTATATAGGTGAATCAATAATGAGTGGATAACTACTAAGGAACTGCCTAACTTAAGACCAAATTGAGGGTTGCTTTTGCCTTTTTGTGTAAATGGATTTTGAAGTGTTGTTGATTTGGAGATTTAGATGAGAATTAATTAGGAAAGGACAAAGGATCATATAGTAATGTGATGAAGAAAAGGAACGTTACAAATATGGAAGTATATGCACCTTAACCTAACTTAGCTAGAGAGTTGTTTATTGTTTGAACTTTGGAGTAAGAATCCGTCTTCTTTGAGTAAGCAGATTTCAGCAAAGTTCTACGGCTAGTTGATTTCAACATCACAATTCACATTATATAAATAAATAACAAATTGAAAGTATTCTTTTTTTTCTTAACCTCCTTGTTTTGGTAAAAATTAGACTAAATTTTAAGGTTTATGGAAAGTACATAATCTAATTTGGATAATTGAAAATATTAAAATTAAACTAATACGAACAAACTTCAAAGTAAGAGATTGAAATAATATAGTCTAATCTATTCTTTTTAATAATAATAAAAAAATTTATCTCAAGTTTCCATTTCCCTAAATAATGACAGTGTTAATTACTAAAAGTTTCTATTAATTATTAACGCTCAAGACCATAAGTTCCTTAAATACTTCTTCAAACATAATAATGAATCGCTTCTTTGCAATAGTTTAATTTTGAAAAATTATAAAAAATAGAAAAATAAGTAATAAATTTTATTTTAGGAAGTAAATAGTTTATCAATTTTTTTATTTTTTTAATTTTTTAAGAAATTAAATATATTTCTTTACGTTCGTTACTACAAACACCAACAAAATCATAAATTTTGGTTTATTTTAGTTCATGTACGTTTAATCTTTGTTCATATTAATATTTTCTTGTACAACTTTCAAGTATCATTTTGGTCCTCGTACAACTATAGTAGTTTATTAAATTTTTCATTCTTATCTTATTTTTTTTACACCTCCATCAGACTTTTTATTTTGAAATGTAACCACAAAATGCTGCCAATTTTTTTTTTTTAAATGTAGCCACAAATTTGCATTCAATCAGTCACAAGCTTGAATCCCCCTAAGTTTACAAATTGGAAAAAAAAAATCAAATACAAATGAGGTATTTTATGTAAAAAGCAAGGGATTGAGAGGTTGGAATGTAATTAAAATGATGGGAAACTTAAGAATTATTGGGATGAGAGTAATTACGAAAATGAAATCGTAAAGTGTGAAAATGCTAGAATTTTTATTTTAAAGTTGAAAATGTGGGAACAAAGTAAGTTTTATTATACAAATGGAGGTGAAAACATTCCATCTAAACATAAAATTTAGATTACATTATAAATTCATTCCATTGTATCGTTTTCAAACCACGAGAAACATAGAATAATATAATAGTGACAACCGTGGATGGGTAATTGTGAATACCGTGGTCCATGATCACCTTTTTCTTTCTGTAATTGCTTTTCAATGGTAGTCTTATTTAATTAATTCTTTTGGGTTTAAGCTTTTAACTTTTTCTGAAATTATTATTATCTGTACCTTCATTTGTATTTAGTTTAAGGTTATATAATTATAATTTGTTCAAAAAGAGGCTATAATTTAAATATAATTGATTTGTACTAAACTATTGAAAGTAGGAGGATTCAAATTACCATGGATCTGGTTGGTTTTTAATATGTTTGCAATTTAATTAAGTTATACTTGATTTGACCTAATGATTTGAACTTAAAATTATAATTTCAATCAATATTTAAAGGGCATATGTTCTTTTATCATCGACTAAAAATTAGAGGTTCAACGGTTCAAATTCCACTAACTAGTTTGAAAAACCAAATAACACATCTATTTGAAAAAAACATGAATAGTTAAGTTATAATTATTTTTCTTTTTTAAAAAATAATTTTAGGGTAATATATCACTGTTTATTATAGATAGTGATAGAATACTATCATTATGTATCTATTATAGGTTAGTTCAAATATCAAATGATCAAGTGATGAATGTTGTTGATGAAAAGTCATGATCCAAAGTACACCTTCTAAGGCCCATCGATTGTGTGTAATTAATCTCACATTCCTTCCAAGAAATTGCAATCAACACACATTTTTTAACTTTTTTCAATAAACTTATTTTTGTTTTCAAATAATCGAATTTTAGGGTTTGTTTAGATTTGGATTGAATTAAGAAAAAAAATGTTTTTCAACAAACTTATTTTCATTTAATTAAATTTTATTTTCTAAAAATTATTTAAAATACACTTAAAACTTTATCTCGTGTGACTTCTAAATATTTTAGTTTTTTTGAAATAAATTATTTTCTAAACTAAACACTTAAAAATATAATTCAAATACGTCGTCGTTACTTGTGCCGTTCTTTATTTGAGAGACTTTAAGCATCAATCTATATATTTGATTTGAGTTTTCTGATATACTTCTTCTGTTTTCTGTTATAAATTTTATAAATTATAAATACAAGGATTAAAGGGCTAATATTTTGATAGGAAAATTGACTGATTATGCTTCAACTTAAAAGAACCATACAAATATGTATTAAATAATTTATTTATATAAATATTAGAATTCTTTAAACACTGAATATGTAAATAAAAATTAGAAAATACACAAACAAGTTCTTAAAAAAATGCAGGGAATTTCCAGTTTAGCAGTGTTCTTTATTTCCATTGTCCATCACCACCACATTGCCAAGGAGGGCAATATTCATAAGCAATATCATTAATTTGAACTCCTGTATCATAAATTTCTCCATTTTTCCAATCAGATGGGAGCACAGAACCTGCCCAAATCCATTTTCCATTATCATATCTTGAAGTTACTACCATTCTCAATTGTAATCCTCCTTTTGGCACACCATTGATATCCCAAATACCTCCATAGTTTCTTTTCATAGGGCGCCATTTCGGTAAACCCACCTACGAAAATCGAAGTCATGCACGTATAGAGTATCTAAATCAGTTACATATATCAAGAGTTTATCTGAATTGACTTTCTGTGGGTTTAAAATGTAATTTTTAGTCGAACCTGAGCTATGTTGACCGCTTGAATGTCGGTTTGACCACCTTGATATAAGAATTTGATCGCCAAATAATATGGTTTGTGGCTCCATTCAACCACTTGTACCAATAGATTTTTATTTTTGTATTCACAAGGTATTCTGCAAATTATTACACGAATTGTAATTATACAACCCAAAATAATGATCAGTTGACTTTTTGTAATTAGTTTCATAATTTATAACCAGTAATTAACCCACACCTCTTGTATTCTATATCGACGAGTCCCGTATTCAAGAGTTGTTGAGCTTTTCCTTTTAAAGCCATGGCAGAGAAAGCTTTCTTACTAAGAACAATATCCGTTCTATTATCATTATTTTGATCTGTCAAAACTATTTTAGTGCCTGCTGTATTACATAGATACGTGTCCTTGCATCGTACCTACAAAGAATTAAACAATTCTCTTACACAATCAATAGCGTTTTAAAAGGGAGGAAAAGAAAACCCATCAAAACGAGAGAAAACCATAGAAAAAAAAAAAAGAGATACTGAAGTGCATCCTTCCTAAGTTGCACCCATATTTTTTAAGCTCACTAAATTGTCCAACCACAGTTTACTGAACTTTTTTTTTGGTTATATATAAATATTTTTGAGTTTTTTCTGCATTATAGTTGGTGAAAAAATGAGTATACCTCAAGTTCATACCTGATAGCAAGCACCACAACCTGCTCCTCCCTTATAAAGGGAAGGGACTGCAGCTGCAAAATAACCTTGAGAGATTTCCAATGCTAAATTTCCATAACCACAAGCACCTCCATCTACATCAAATCATGCAAATCCAATAAATTCATTAGTTGCAATAGTGAACTTAGTTATTCAACTTCCAAAAAGAAAATTAAAATGAGATGGAAACTAAAGCTTTTACATGAAGTAGGGGAATCTTCGTAGTAATAAGCAGCTTTGGATTGATGAAGACAACGATTACAGGGCGGAAAAGAAGCCGTGGTCGAGGAGACAAGCAAAAAGAGGAAAATGAGAAACCAATACATTTTTCTTTGAGAAATGAGATGCATTTGAATTGTGAGAAATAAGCAGCAAAAAGAATGATGCTTATATATAGATTTTTCAAGGATTTCTTTAAGACCAAAAAGTAGGCATGGATTAGAAGTAATAAGTCAATGTTTTGAAGAAGGCAAATGGGATTTGAATTGATAACAATATTTAATACCCAGGATTTGAATTTGCCTAACGTGTATGGGAATAAAAATAAGTAAAAGACTAACAGATTAGAGAAACAATGTGTGTTTAATGTTCAACAACTATACTTTGAAGCGTTTTCATATCGATCCAGATTCCATCGAGCAAAGTTCAACAAACATAAAACATATACTATACTTTTAACTAAAATATTAGCTGAACTGATAAAAAACTAGTTTGTTTCATCTAGCAAACTTCAATCGCAGCCTGTTATCGTTCTCGTTTCTTGCTACGTTCTTCGGCTTTGATTCTTTTTTCTTCTTTCAAATTCTGATCATTTCTACTATGACATGCTCTCACTTCCTTAATTCCTTTATTATATTGATTTATTAATTCCATATTTAAATAGAGTGGTTAAGATTTTTTTGGCTTTACTATTACTATATCCCACCTTTCTTGAATCTTTATTCTTTCATATGATCTGAAAGTTAGTTTTATGCAGAGAATTGTTTGGGAAAGAAAATATGTGACGATGCACTTTCAGAATTCATGTGTGACGATACAGCATTTTGAAAATAAGAAATTGATCAGCTATTGAAGGATGCTTGAAGCTAGAATTACAAGTAGTCATTGATTAAGGGGGTGTGATCCTATTAATGTTATGATTATTATCATTGTACAATATAGTTGTGATTGTTGAGTTATTCCATAGTCACCATGTTGGTTCATGTTAGAGTATTGCACCCTCAATCATAACATTGTAATAATCAATTACTGCATGAG